>NC_072473.1:78335032-78648246 GCF_027574615.1 Eptesicus fuscus | reverse complement strand
GTTGAGTTGCCTTTGCATATCATTAGCATATTATTCTTTGATTGGTTGTACAGACAACTCGACAACCAGACACTTAGCATATTAGGCTTTTATTATATAGGATAATTGTTTTTCTTCTTTACCATCTATTTTGTATTCACATTATATTTTATGCTTTGTTATAAGCTGTCTAATTATATATGGAACCAAAAAAGACCCCGAATAGTTGCAGAAATCTTGAGAAAGAACAAAGTTGGAGGGATCACCTATTGGATATCAGACTATACTACAAAGCCATTGTAATCAAAACAGCCTGGTACTTGCACAAGAATCTTTGTGACAGCACAGATTGACCTGGAGAATATTATGCTGACTGAAATAAGCCAGTCAGAGAAAGACAAATATCACATGATCTCACTTATATTTGGAACCTAATGAACATAATAAACTGATAAACAAAATATGTCTAGAGGCATGGATGCATGGAACAGACTGACATATCACAGAGGGGAGAGGAGTGAGGAGACAGGAAGTGATTAACCAAAAAACTTATAGCTAATGTACACAGACAGTAGTGTGGTGAAGGCCTGGGGTGGGACAGGGGTTGGGAAGAGAGGGGTAAAGGGGGGCTGAATTGGGGGACACCTGTAATACTGTCAATAATATATAAACAGTACTGTTCTACTCCTTGGTTTTACTTTTTTCACCTTACATTATATCTTGGTTACCCTTCCATACACACTGAGCTACCAAATTCTTTTAACAGATACATAATATTCAATACTATGAATTTAACATAATTTATATCATCATCCCCTAATTGATGAACATTTTGAGCTGTCCAGTTTTTCCCTAGGGAAAACAATCCTATATAATAAAAGCCCAGTGACTGAACAGCAGAACGACCAGTCGCTTTGATTCACACTGACCACCAGGGGGCAGATGCTCTATGCAGGAGCTGCCCCCTGGTGGTCAGTGCACTACCGCAGTGGAAGCAACACTTGGCTGACCAGGATAAGTAGCTGCTCCTGCTGCAAACCCTGGGCCAACAGTCAGGAACCCGGGCTCCAAAGTTGCCTCCTCACCCCAGGCTCCTCCTCTTCGCTCCCTGCCAACTCCTCTGGTCGCCTGCAGGCTGTGTAGTGCTGCTGCTGCCAGGTTCGCAGAGCAGACCCCAGAGGCTGAGAGGTGAGTTCATGGCTGCTGCAGGACTAAGGCCTACTCCACAACCTCTCAGTGCCCAGCCCTGACAGGGTTCCCTGGACAGGTGAGTGCTCTGGCTCCACAGAAGATGCAGGACCAGGGAGCAGCTGCTCAGAGGGAGGGTCCACAGCCATTCAGCTGACTAGGATGAGCGATGCTCCCACTGCAGGCTGATCCCCGCAGGCCACGCCCCACCCCTCACCAGTGCATGATTCCCATGCACCTGGCCTCTAGTATTACAATAAAATATTATGTAGATATTTATCTTCACACTTGATTTATTATATCATTAGGTGTCCCAGAAATTGGTTAATGGGACTTTTAAACAGAATTTACTCCCACACACATTCTGCACATCGAGAAAGCAGTGTGTGTGGTTTCTAATATTTAATTGTGTATTTTCTAGGTTTCTAGAACTAGCAAGATAAAGCTTTACTGTATTCTAAGAATGGGGGACAAGTAGGAATTAAAAAATGAAAAACCATCTTGGTATTCCTGGGGTTCCTGGGTTAGGAATTTAAACATCACAAAGACAGGGACAAAGGTAGCTGGGACATCATCATCATCACCTGAAAACAATATATCATCATCAGCCCCATGAGGGAGAAAATTGGATGGGAGATATGTAATTATCTAAGGAATTCATGGAGTCCAGAAACCTAGAGTAATAATTCTCAAACATGAATTTGTATCAGAATCACCTGCATGATTGTTGAAACACAGATTACCAAGCCCTACTCCAAGTTTTTCCAATTCATCAGGTCTTTGGTGGGACCTGAAAATTTGAGTTTCTACCAAGTTTTTGGGTAATGCTGCTGCTGCTGTGGAAGGACCATACTGAGAAGTACTAGCTAGAGAACAGAGACTAGAAAGATAAATCTCACATTTCAGGCTACTGGCTAAAATGTTCCAATGTTTTCTTTAGCCAACATGAACAAATTTATGTAGATAAAGGTCCAGTGATAACTATTTCTTTCAACATTTCTTTGGATCGCTTTTTTCCATGTGTTTATGAAACCTTGCCAATTTCCCTTTCATCTTTCCTCCATTCATGTTCCATATCTCTCAATCTCCATTACAAGACTGAACCTAGAAATTTAAAATTTGATGAAAAGAATCTTCAGAAACAGAATTCATCAAGTGGCCACATCTGAAATGTAGGTACAGATCTTTATCACATATGCTTGCATAGAGCCTATCTAGACAAAACACACAGAATTAATATGTGTACGATAAAGTTGAATTAACTACCTTTTTCTAGTTATAATGTGTATTAATGCTGTTAATTTACAAGGCTACATTTCAAACAAAAAACATGCTGAATTGTAAAAAGAGAATTACAAATATGAGTGCTTGTGTATGCATGCACACGGTATTCCTCTGGGTTATTTATATTTGAAACATCAAATTTATACAAGCCTTTCAGGAACACACCACCTCCATATGTCACAAAATTTCCTATATGATTACATGCCTCATTTTTCTATTTACCTTATTGCACATGACTACTATCTTAGTAAAATTAAACTTCTGTATAAAAAGAGTAGCCAAAGTAATATCAGATAGTGCAGTTCAAAAGTACATGTTTCTAAAAAACATAAACACCCATTATGTACTATTCAGCAGGCACTAGGAGACAATGGTTCCTGCCCTTATGTATTTCACAGTCTAGTGGAGAAAACAGATGTGAATAATTAACTACAAAACTATGTGAAAAGGGCTATTATATATGTATGAAAAATAAAATGTTGTGAAATCACAAATGAACTGCTGCCTTTTTTCTTGAAGAATCAGAAAAGTCTTCATAAAATTGTGATAATTGGGTCTTGAAAGAGTTGCCTAATGAAAATATAAGAAAGACCATTTCAGGCAAAGGCACTTGTGCACAGGAAGATTTTGGAGGAATGAAAGAGCTTAATTTGTTCAGGGAAGAGTGAGAAATTTGGTGTGCCTGGGTTCTGGGTGGCAGGAATAGAAGCAGTGTGAGATGGAGTAGAGAATGTGGGTAGGAGCTAGACTCTGAAGGACTTTGAAACTTATGCTAAGAGATTAGAATATTTTATTTTATTTATATCTTTATTATTGAGCTATCGCTCCTTCACCCCTTCCCATTGCCATCCTCCATCCAGATCCCACTCTGCCCCAGGCCTTCACCACCCTATTGTCTGTGTCCATGGGTAATGCATACCCTAATATATAAAAGGCCAGGGGACGTCATAACCAAAACAACCAGATGGATGACCAAACAGCAGGCTGTGTGGGGCGACCAGACCGGCAAGGTGGGCAATAAGGGTCGACCAGGCCAGTGGTGGGGGGGGGCAGTTAGGGGCGACCAGACCAGCAGAGGAGGGCAGTTGGGGGTGACCAGGCCAGCATGGGGGGCAGTAAGGGGCAACCAGGATGGCAGGGGGGCCAGTAAGGGGCGACCAGGCCATCGGGGGGGGGGACAGTAAGGGGCAACCAGGCTGGCGGGAAGGCAGTTGGGGATGACCAGGCCAGCAAGGGGGCCAGTAAGGGTCAACCAGACTAGCAGGGCAGTAGTTGGGGGCAACCAGGCCAGCGGGGGGGGGGGTAGTTGGGGAGACAAGGTCAGCAGGGGGGGCAGTAAGGGGTGACCAGGCTGGTGAGGGGGCAGTTAGGGGTGGACCAGGCCGGCAGAGGGGGTCAGTTGGGGGTGACCAGGCCGGCATGGGGGGCAGTTGGGGGTGACCAGGCTGGCAGAGGGGGGCAGTTGGGGGCAACCAGGCCATCAGGGGGGGACAGTAAGGGGCGACCAGGCTGGCAGGAGGGCAGCTGGGGATGACCAGGCCAGCAAGGGGGCCAGTAAGGGTCAACCAGGCTGGCAGGGCAGCAGTTGGGGGCAACCAGGCCAGCGGGGGGGTAGTTGGGGATACAAGGTCAGCAGGGGGGGCAGTAAGGGGTGACCAGGCTGGTGAGGGGGCAGTTAGGGGTGGACCAGGCCGGCAGAGGGGGTCAGTTGGGGGTGACCAGGCCAGCAGGGGGGCAGTTGGGGGTGACCAGGCTGGCAGAGGGGGGCAGTTGGGGGCAACCAGGCCATCAGGGGGGGCCAGTAAGGGTCAACCAGGCTGGCAGGGCAGCAGTTGGGGGAAACCAGGCCAGCGGGGGTGGGGGGTAGGTGGGGGCGACCAGGCTGGCAGGGGGGGCAGTTGGGGGTGACCAGGTTGAGATTTCTGAGCTCATCTGGCTAAGTGCTCACTGGATGCAAGTACCCTTTGGCTTAAAGCCATCCAGTAACAGATGACTCATGACTCAATGAACCAGCACATACCATAATGGATAGCTTTGACAGTATAAAATGTCTTCTACTAACAAGTAATCTGTCTGCCTCTAATTTCCATTGCTCCTGCATTTTGATTTCCAGAGCCTCCAGTACAGATTAGTAATTCTAAGATTGCTAGCTATAATATGTAACAAGTGTTCATTAAAAAGCTGAGACCTCTTTCAACTTTACACTTATAAATTGATGTGAGGTTGAAGATTAATTCTTGTTCAAAGAACTATATTTGGAAAGCATATACTGACTAGAAATTCCTATCAGAAAATTTACTTTAAGTCATTTACCTGCAAAATGGTTTCCTGCAATAGCTGCTGCTGCAGCTTAGCTATGTTTCCTATGATCATAACCTATGGGTTGAGATTCTGTAAGGCTGAAGTTCCTCTAGCTCTTCAAGAATTCTCAGAGTTGCCACAGCCTGCTGTAACATGCATGCATTTGATTGTAACAATAAAGTCCTTTTTTCACATAAAACACTGGAAATTTACTTGGATTATAAAGTATGATCTAATAAAATTACTCTAGGTTATTGATAATAAAAACTGGGCTCTCTGTTTGTAGTCACTTAGAAATCACTGCCTAACATTTCTATGCCTCAATTTCCTTATCTGTAATACATGAATATTATTGGCTATTCCATTATGAATATGTAGTAAGAATAAAATGAAAATTTCTTAAGAAGTAGTCTACACACACGTATTCTAAAACCTCTTGAGATACTTATTTTACTGAGGGTATGTAGTAGATATATTTCAGTTTATTCCACTATGCTCAACAAGGCCATCATATGTTGTTGTCGGTGGATGCAAGTGTGTGTGTGTGTGTGTGTGTGTGTGTGTGTGTGTGTGTGTATACACATATAGACCCAAACTGAAATAAAACAGCAACAACAAAATTTTACTTTCTCTAGCCAAAAGATCAACAAAGAAACAGCCTAGCAAGACAGAAAACTTTTAGACAATAAACAATCTATTCCAGCTTAACACACACACACACACACACACACACACACACACACACATGAAAAAACTATGGTCACATATACAGCAGCAAAGGCAAAGTAGAAAGCCAAGTCTTCCATGCTAATAAAGCTGAAATTAGGTGTCCCAAACACCCTGCTAAGGAGTTGTCTTAGAAGGCCAAGTAGGGAGTAGAGACTCCATTAATCACTTCTGGGAGGTTCTCCTTCTCCTTGCCCCATCTTCCCCAAACTGTGGATCCCTGCCATTACACTGTCAGTGGAGAACATGTGGGGAGTCTAGACTTTTACCCATCTGGCAGTAACAAGGTACCAATCCACCTCCTCACTATGGTGATATCGAAAAAGGCCTAGAGAAGGGTCAAGTCTTTCACCATTACCCAGTGGCATAAGAAGGCCTTTATATGTTGTTGTCAGCGGATGCAACATGAGGACAGTAATGAGGACCACCTAATTCTCCCATTTAGGGAGCTATCTCTGCAGACCTAGGAGGTAGTGGAAACTCCCACTCTTTTTAAGGAGTAATGAAAAGACCCCTCTTGAGTATCAATGGAGGCCAAGTAGAGAAACTGGACTTCTACATTTACCCGAGACTAATGTGGGAGCACTCCACTTCTTCTGATGACGTGGTCTTAGAGGAGGCCAGCTGAAGTAGAAGGTTTAAATAGGAACCAGAGACTCATAATACTGCAAATCCCGGTTTCATTAAAAACTCACTTTATTTTTTGAAAAATATATTTTATTGATTTTTTAAAGAGAGGAAGAGAGAGGGATAGAGAGTTAGAAATATCAATGAGGGAGAAACATCAATCAGCTGCCTCCTGCACACCTCCTATTGGGGATGTGCCCGCAACCAAGGTACATGCCCTTGACCGGAATCGAACCTGGGACCTTTCAGTCCGCAGGCCGATGCTCTATCCACTGAGCCAAACCGGTTAGGGCAAAAACTCACTTTAATAAGAATAAGAAAGATGTCTAGTTGAATGAAAAAAGAAAAAAAGACAATGAATGGATGCCAGAACCAAGATAACAGAGATATCAGAATTATCTGACAAGGTTGTTAAAGTATCCATCAGTAAAATGTTTCAACAAGCAATTATGAATACATTTGAAACTAATGGCAAATAGAAAGCCCAAGGGGAAAAAAGATCTCAGCAAACAAACAGAAGATATAATAAATAATGAAATTTAATTCAACAAAATTGTAGGTTACAAGATCAACACATAAATATAATTTGCATGTCAACATACTAGCAATGAACAATTTAAAAGGATATTAAGGAAACATTCTATTTAAAAGGAATCAAAAAATAAAATATAGAATAACTTTAACCTAAGAGATACAATATTTATACAACTAAAAATTACAAAACGCTGAAATAAATTAGAGAACATCTAAATAAATGGTATGGTATCCTGTATTCATGAATTGGAAGACTTAATATTGTTAAAATGGCAATATTCCTCAAAGCATTTCATAGATTAAATGAAACACCTATCAATATACCTACACTCATTTTTTCACAGAAATAGAAAAGCTTATACTAAAAGTCATACGGAGTATCACAGGTACCCAAATAGCTAAAAACATTTAGGAAAAAAATGTTGTAATACTCAGCCTTCCCAATTTAAAACTTATAACAAAGCTACATGAATCAAAAGAGTGTGTTACTGGTATAAGGATAAACATATAGGTCAATAGAATAGAATAGACAGTCCAGAAATAAATCCTCAAATTTCTGGTCAATTGATTTTCAATAACAGCACCAAGACTATTCAATACAGAAAGAATATTCTATTCAATAATTATTCTGGGACAACTCAATGGCCACATACAAAGAATGAAGATGCATACACTTCACACTATTTAAAAAAAATTAACTCAACATTAATCAAGAATCTAAACATATGAGCTAAAACCATAAAATCTCTTAGGAGAAACAATGGGGTTAAGTCTTCCTGACCTTGGATTTGGCAATTATTTCTATTTCCTTTTTAATTTTTTTATTCTTTAAAGTGTTACATGTCTCTTTTTTTTCCCGATTGACCCCCCCCCCCAGCCACTCCCGCACCCAAGGGCAAGCCCCCACAGCCCCAGTATCTGTGTCCATTGGTTATGCTAATATGCATGCATACAAGTCCTTTAGTTGATCTCTAACCGCCCTCCCCCCACTCCCCTGCCTTCTCTCTAAGGTTAGACGGTCTGTTCAATGCTACCTTGTTGCTGCATCTATTTTTGTTCATCAGTTTATGTTGATAATTATATCCCACATATGAGTGAGATCATGTGATATTTATCTTCCTCCTACTGGCTTATTTTGCTAAGCATAATGATCTCTAATTCCATCCATGCTGTTGAAAATGGTAAAAGTTCCTTCTATTTTATAGCAGCGTAGTATTCCCTTGTGTAGATATACCACAGTTTTTAATCCACAAATCTGCTGATGGCACTAAAGCTGTTTCCAAATCTTAGCTATTATAAATTGTGCTGCTATGAACATACGGGTGCATATATCCTTTCAGATTGGTGTTTCTGGTGTCTTGAGATATAGTCCTAGAAGTGGGATTACTGGGTCAAATGGGGGTTCCATTTTTAACTTTTTGAGGAAACTCCATGAAGTACTGTCTTCCACAGTGGCAACACCAGTCTGCATTCCCACCAGCAGTGCATGAGGGCTCCTCTTTCTCCACATCCTCCCCAGCACTTGTTGTTTATTGATTGGTTGATGATAGCCATTCTAACAGGTGTGAGATGGTACCTCATTGTTGTTTTGATTTGCATCTCTCAGATGATTAGTGATTTTGAGCATGTTTTCATATGTCTCTGGGCCTTCTGTATGTTCTCTTTTGAAAAGTGTCTACTTAGGTCCTTTGTCCATTTTTTTATTGGACTGTTTATCTTCCTTTTGTTAAGTTGTATGAGTTCCCTGTAAATGTTGGAGATTAAATCCTTATGAGAGATAACATTGGCAAATATGTTCTCCCATGCAGTGGGCTTTCTTATTGTTTTGTTGATGATTTCTTTTGCTGTGCATAAGCTTTTTATTTTGATGTAGTCCTATTTGTTTATTTTCTCATTAGTTTCTATTGCCCTAGGAGCTGTATCAGTGAAGATATTGCTTAAGCATATGTCTGAGATTTTACTGCCTGTGGATTCCGCTAATATTTTTATGGTTTCCCATCTTACATTTAAGTCCTTTATCCATTTTGAGCTTATTTTTGTGTGTGGTGTAAGTTGGTGGTCTAATTTCATTATTTTGCATGTATCTGTCCAGTTTTCCCAACACCATTTATTGAAGAGACTGTCTTGACTCCATTGTATGTTCATGCCTCCTTTGTCAAATATTAATTGAGCATAGTGGTTTGGGTCGATATCTGGGTTCTCTATTCTGTTCCATTGATCAATATGTCTGTTCTTGTGCCAGTACCAGGCTGTTTTGAGAACAGTGGCTTTGTAATACAGCTTGAAATCTGGTACTGAGATCCCACCTACTTTATTCTTCTTTCTGAGGATTGCTGAGGCTAGTCGGGGTCTTTTTTTATTCCAGATGAATTTTTGGAGAGTTCTTTCTAGGTCTGTGAAATATGCTGTTGGTATTTTGATGGGGAGTGCATTGAATCTGTAGATTGCTTTGGGTAGTATGGACATTTTAATGATGTTGATTCTACCAATCCAGGAACATGGTATGTTCTTCCATCTGTTTATGTCTTCCTCTATCTCTTTTTTCAGTGTCCTGTAGTTTTCCGCATATAGGTCTTTTACCTCCTTAGTTAAGTTTATTCCTAGGTATCTTAATTTTTTTGGTGCGATGGTAAATGGGATTGCTTTTTTAGTCTCTCTTTCTGTAAGTTCATTATTGGTGTATAGAAAAGCCATAGATTTCTTGGCGTTAATTTTGTATCCCGCTACATTGCCGAATTCATTTATTAAGTCTATTAGTTTTTTGATGGAATCTTTTGGGTTTTTTATGTACAATATCATGTCATCTGCAAATAAGGACAGCTTCACTTCTTCTTTTCCAATTTGGATGCCTCTTATTTCTTCTTCTTGCCTAATTGCAATAGCTAATACTTCCAGTACTATGTCAAACAGGAGTGGTGAGAGTGGGCATCCCTGTCTTGTTCCTGTTCTTAGGGGAAATGGTTTTAGTTTTTGCCCATTGAGTATGATGTTTGCTGTGGGTTTATCATAAATAGCTTTTATTATGTTGAGGTATGAGCCTTCTATTCCCACCTTGTTGAGAGTTTTTATCAAGAAAGGGTGTTGGATTTTGTCAAATGCTTTTTCTGCATCTATTGATATGACTATGTGATTTTTATCTCTCAATTTGTTTATGTGATGTATCACGTTTATTGATTTGCGGATATTGTACCATCCTTGCATTCCTGGAATAAATCCTACTTGGTCATGGTGTATGATCTTTCTGATATACTGCTGGAGCCGATTTGCTAGAATTTTGTTGAGGATTTTGGCATCAATGTTCATGAGGGATATTGGCCTGTAATTCTCTTTCATTGAGTTGTCTTTATCTGGTTTTGGTATTAGGGTGATGCTGGCTTCATAGAAGGAGCCTGGAAGTGTTCCTTCCTCTTGAATTTTTTGGAATAGTCTGAGGAGGATAGGTTTTAGTTCTTCCTTGAAAGTTTGGTAAAACTCTCCTGTGAAGCCATCTGGCCCCGGGCTTTTGTTTGCCGGAAGCTTTTTGATGACTGCTTCAATTTCTTCCATAGTTACTGGCATGTTGAGCTGTTGAGAATCTTCCTGATTGAGTTTAGGAAGGTTGCATTTTTCTAGGAATATGTCGATTTCCTCTAGGTTGTCCAGTTTGTTGGAATATAGTTGTTCGTAGTATTTTGTAACAATCCTTTGTATTTCGTCGGGATCATTTTGTTTATTTGGGTCCTCTCTCTTTGCTTCTTGGTGAGCCTGGCTAGAGGTCCATCAATCTTGTTTATCCTTTCAAAGAACCAGCTCTTGGTTTTGTTGATCTTTTGTATTGTTTCTTTGGTCTCTATGTCGTTTATCTCCGCTCTGATCTTTATTATTTCTTTCCTTCTGCTTACACTGGGCTTATCTTGTTGCTCTCTCTCTAACTCTTTGAGTTGTTGGGTTAGGTAATTTATTACCATTGTTTCTTGTTTTTTGAAGTAGGCTTGTAGAGCTATGAACTTCCCTCTCAGGACTGCTTTCGCTGTGTCCCATAGATTGTTTTGTTTTCATTGTCGTTTGTTGCCATGATGTTTTTTATTTCTTCCTTGATGTCTTTGGTAACCCAGTCATGGTTTAATAGCATGCTGTTTAGTCTCCAAGTGTTTGATTTCTTTGGGTTGTTTTTATTGTAGTTGATTTCCAGTTTTATGCCACTGTGATCTGAGAAGATACTTGATATGATTTCTATCTTCTTGAATTTGGAGAGACTTTGCCTATGTCCTAACATATGGTCTATCTTTGAAAATGACCCATGTGCACTTGAGAAGAATGTATATTCTGTGGCTTTGGGGTGAAATGTTCTAAAGATGTCGATTAATTCCATCTGTTCTAGTGAGTCATTTAGGATTGATGTTTCTTTGCTGATTTTTTGTTTAGAGGATTTGTCCAATGGTGATAGTGGGGTATTGAAGTCTCCTACTATGATTGTATTACTGTCAATCTCTCCTTTGATATCTTCCAGGAGTTTTTTAATGTATCTTGGTGCTCCTGTATTGGGTGCATATATGTTTACCAGAGTTATTTCTTCTTGTTGGATTTCTCCCTTTAGTATTATGAAGTGGCCTTCATTATCTCTTGTTATGTCCTTCACTTTGAGATCTAATTTGTCAGATATAAGTATTGCAACCCCAACTTTTTTTTCATTTCCATTTGCTTGGAAAACCTTTTTCCATCCCTTTACTCTCAGTCTGTATGCATCCTTTTTTTTTGAGGTGGGTTTCCTGTAGACAGCAGATATCTGGGTTTTGTTTTCTTATCCAGTCTTTTACCCTGTGTCTTTTGATTGGGGCATTCAATCCATTTACATTTAAAGTTATTATTGATAGGTACTTATTTGACGCCATTTTTATTCTATACCCCTGTGTACCTTCTTTGCTTCCTATTTCTTTCTTTCTTTCTTTTTTTTTTTTTTACAGCAGACCCTTTAGCATTTCTTTCATTGCTGGTTTGGTGGTGATAAATTCCCTTAGTCCTTTTTTGTCTGTGAAGCTCCTGATTTCACCTTCAATTTTGATTGATAGCCTTGCTGGGTACAGTATTCTTGGATTTAGACCCTTCCTTTGCATGACTTGGTATATTTCATTCCATTCCCTTCTGGCCTGATGAGTTTCTGTTGAGAAATCAGTTGCTAGTCTGATGGGGGTTCCTTTGTATGTAACTGTCTGTCTCTCTCTGGCCGCTTGTAAGATTCTTACTTTATCGTTGGTGTTTGCCAACTTAACTATAATGTGCCTTGGCGTCGATCTTTTGGGGTTCATTTTGCTTGGAACCCTGTGAGCTTCTTGGATTTGTGTGGGTTTTTTCTTCCCTATATCAGGGAAGTTTTCTGTTATTATTTCTTCAAACAGGTTTTCTATTCCTCGCTCAGTTTCCATTCCTTCTGGTACCCCTATTATTCGGATGTTGTTTTGTTTCGTGTTGTCCCGAAGTTCCCTTAGGCTCTCTTCATGCTTTCTAATTTTTTTTTTTCTAGAAGCTGTTGTATTTGGGTATTTTTTTCCATCTTGTCTTCTAGCTCACTTATGCGGTCCTCTGCTTCTTCTAGTCTACTCTTTTTATTTTAAATATATTTTATTGGTTTTTTACAGAGAGGAAGGGAGAAGGACAGAGAGCTAGAAACATTGATGAGAGAGAAAGATCGACCAGCTGCCTCCTGCACACCCCCCACTGGGGATATGCCCTCAACCAAGGTACATGCCCTTTGACCAGAATGGAACCTGGGACCCTTCAGTCCGCAGGTCGATGCTCTATCCACTGAGCCACACCGGTTAGGCTCTAGTCTACTCTTGATGCTTTCTATTGAGTTCTTTACAGCAGCAATGTCATTTTTCATTTCTTCTTGGTTCTTCTTCATTTCCTCTTGGTTCTTACTCATATTGTCGAATTTTTCTTCCATTCTTTTCAGCCACCTTATGACCATTTCTCTGAATTCTTTCTCTGATAGGTTGCTTGCCTCATATTCGTTTACTTCCTTTTCTGGTGATGCCTGCTTTTCTTTTCTATGGGGGCTGTTTCTTTGTCTCCCCATGGTCTCTCTTCTCTGGATGTCTGGTTATATAGTTCTCTCTCTCCCTTTCTTGATGCAGTGAAGAGTTCCTTTGGATCCGTGTGTTTGCGCCAATAGTGGACCGGTGTTCTGGTGCTCACAGCTGTTTAGTGTTCGCTTTTGTCGCTGAGAGTCAGGCCTCCAATAAAACCTTGTCTTTGCTTTTATTAGCTAAACCCAGAACATAGAAGTTTTCAATTGCAAAAACTCACCTGAGGCTTAGGCACAGGAGAGAGTCACAGGCTTGAGGTGCCTGAGGAGAGGCTGGGGAGTAAAGCAGGGCAGGGAGACATGGCCAGGACTCCTGCATTATGTCACTTTTACGTTTCCAAACCTAAGAGGCCACTTCTCCCCTGAAGAGCTAGCCCCTCCCAGTAGCCTCAAGACAGTTAATACAGCCTGCCACGTCCTGCCTGCATTTTGAGCTATACAAAGAAAGCAAAGGCAGAGGCCAAGTTTATGGGTCTGAATAAGCCCAGAGCCCTCAGTGAGTGGACTGGAAGAGGGGCTGGGCAGCCCCTCTATTCTGGGAAACAGATTGATAAAAACTCTAGGTTGCCAACCAACTCCATTAGTCTCCATACAAGGATTTCTGACCAACAAGGCCAGAGTAATATTTTGGGACACTAGCTGAGGAGTACCTCTGGTTCAGGAAAAAAAACAACAACAAAAAAAACACACCCAACTTACTTTCTGAAAGCAACAAAGCACCAAACCCACCTAAAGTTCTGTCAGAAACAGGCGCTTGAGTGATTAAGCCTGACAACTGGCAGACAGTCAAAGAGGTCAGATTGTCCCTGCCTGCTTGCAGCAAAGGTCTGTGGAGAGAGGCACAAGCAGAGGATCTGTGAATTGCTTGGAGCTTTAAGCAGGGTGCTAAAAGCCAAAAGACAGTGCCTGATAGTGGCGAGCACCTAAGTAGCTTACAACAAGCCCTGAATTAGCAAACAGAGCACAAGAGTGGGGTACTAACCCAGCTCCTATTGGACATTAAAACTCCGGTGAAACAAACAATACTTCACTTATTTTATTATTTTAATTTTTTATTATTATTTTTCATTTTACCTTACTTTATTTATTTATTTTTGGCATATTTTTGTTCCTCACTTTTTTTCTTTCCTCCCATTTTTCTTCTTTCCTTGTTTTAGTTTTTCTATTTCCTTACATTTTCCCCTTTATAAAAATGGATCTTCTTTATATGCTTTATTCATGTGTTATTATTCTAGTCTCTGTTGGTTACTCATATATCTAATTTCTGCTTCCCTGCTCCTACTCTATTTTTCCCTTCACTTCCTTTCTCTACACTATGCATTGTGGGTTTTTTTCTCTCTTCTCTTGCTTCTTTCTTCTCCTAATTTTTTTAACTTGTTTCACTTCCTAAATTTAGGCCTATCTGCTCTCTCTTCTATTCTCCTTTTCAAAAAATTATTTTATTTATTTACTTATTTTCTTCTTGTCTTCTCATTTCCTTTCTCTTTCCTCTACTCTAAACCATGGTCCTTCTGCTATTGTCCAATTTCTCAACTTTATTTTCTCTATTTAAGATCTGGAGCTAGAGATTCTGCCTCCCCCTTTTTTTCTGGGTGTTTTTTGTTTGTGCTTATTGGTTTATTTGTTTATTTTGTTGTATTTTCTCCACATAGTCTTTCTTTTTTTTTTTTTTCTCTTGCTATCATTCTTGTTCTCTTTACTCTGTCCTAATTTTATTTTCTCTGGTGTTCACTTTTATTGGGGTTATAGGTGTCTTGTATACATTTGTGTTCAATTCCTTCTGTGTCATGTCTTGTCGTGTTGTAATTTGTGCTGTTTGGTCAGCACCTCCACAATGGATGGCAGGACATGGTAGGAAACAAGCCACATAATCAGATGCCCTAAGAGGAGACTCCATCCATGAATGGTGCAATAACATTCAAGACTCAACTACATCAGGATAACCCAAATATCTCAAGTAGGGGCCTCCCTAGAGCTCCCAGCCCAGGAGACCCGAGAGACTGCACCACTGGGACCCACAAAATATCTACTATATTATACTAATTCAAAAAATCTTGGTAGCATAGCTGTTTGCTCTAATACATAGAAACAATTACCAAAACAACAACAAAAACCCAGGAATAAACAGCAATCCTAAATGACTCACTAGATCAGTTGGAATTAATTGATATCTTTAGAAGATTTCACCCCAAGGCTACGGAATATACATTCTTCTCAAGTGCACATGGGACATTTGTAAAGATAGACCACATTTTAGGACACAGTCTAAGTCTGAACAAATTCAAAAAGATAGAAATCATATCAAGCATCTTCTCAGATCACAATGGCATAAAATTAGAAATCAACTACAATAAAAACAATAAAAAACTATCAAACACATTGCTACTAAGTAGCATGCTATCAAACAATGAATGGGTTACCAAAGTGATCTAACAAGAAAAAAAAACATTCTGGAAACAAATGAAATTGAAAATACAACAATCCAAAATCTATGGGACACACTGAAAGCAGTCCAGAGAGGGAAGTTCATAGCAGTACAGGCCTACATCAAAAAACAAGAAAAGCTGATATTAAGTTATCTAACCCTACAACTTAAAGAAGAGAGCAACAAGAAAAGCCCAGGGTTAGTATAAGGAAGGAAATAATAAACATCAGATTGTAAATAAATGATATAGAGACAAAAAAAAATACAAAAGATCAACAGAACCTAGAGTTGATTCTTTGAAAGGATGAACAAGATTATTGAGCCTCTAGTCAGGCTCACCAAGAAACAAAGAGAGAGGACCCAAATAAATAAAATCACAAATGAAAGAGGTGAAGTAAAAATTGATCACACAGAGATAGAAAGGATTGTAAAAAAAATACTATGAACAACTCTATTCCAACAAACTGGACAACCTAGATCAAATGTGCATATTCCTAGAAAAATATAATCTTCCAAAACTCAATCTGGAAGAATAAAAAAAAAAACATGAATAGGACTATAACTACCAATAGAATTTAAGTAGTAATAAAAAACTTTCCAGCAAACGAAAGCCTTGGTCTGGAAGGTTTCATGGGGGAGTTTTACAAAACATTGAAAGAAGAAATAACACCGATCCTCCTAAGACTATTCTAAAATATTCAAGAGGAAGGAACACTTCCAAGCTCTTTCTATGAAGCCAAAATTACCCTAATCCCAAAACCAGATACAAACACTAGAAAAAAGAGAATTACAAGCCAATATCTGATGAATATAGATGCTAACATCCTCAACAAAATTATTGCAAATCGCATCCAGCAATACATTAGAAAGATTGTACACCATGACCAAGTGGGATTTATTCCATGGATGCAAGGCTGGTACAATATTCACAAATCAATAATTGTGATACACCACATAAACCAATTGCAAGACAAAAATCACATGATCATATCAATAGATGCAGAAAAAGCATTTGACAAAATCCAACACCTTTTCTTGATAAAAACTCTCAGCAAAGTGGGAATAAAGGTATCATACCTCAACATAGTAAGGGCCATATATGACAAACCTATAGCCAACATCATACTCAATGGGCAAAAACTGAAACCATTTCCCCTAAGAACAGGAATAAGACAAAGATGCCCTCTTTCACCACTCTTATTCAACATAGTACTGGAAGTCCTGGCCATAGGGATCAGACAAGAAGTAGAAATAAGAGGCATCCAAATTGCAAAGGAGGAAGTAAAACTCTCATTATTCGCAGATGAGATGATACTGTAAATAGAAAACCCTAAACACTCCATCAAAAAACTATTAGATTCAACAAATGAAATCAGAAATGTAGCAGGATACAAAATTAACACCAAAAAATCCATAGCATTTTTACACACCAATAGTGAACTCTCAGAAAGAGAAACTGAAAAGACAATCCCATTTACCATTGCAGCAAAAAAATTAAGAAACTTAGAAATAAACTTAACCAAGGAGGTAAAAGACCTGTACTCTGAAAACTACAGGACATTGAAAAAAGTGATAGAGGAAGATATAAACAAGTGGAAGAATGTAACATGTTCATGGATTAGTATAATCAACATAATTTAAAAGTCCATATTACCCAAAGCAATCTGAAGATTCAATACAATCCCCATTAAATACCAACTGCGTATTTCACAAACCTAGAACAAACACTGCAAAAATTTATATGGAAGCAAAAAAGACCCTGAATTGTCACAGCAATATTAAGAAAGAAAAACAAAGTTGGAGGGATCACAATACCAGATATCAAGATATACTACAAAGCCACTATGCACAGAACAGCCTGGTACTAGCAAAAGAAGAGGCATATAGATCAGTGGAACAGAACAGAGAACCCAGAAATCCATACAAGCTACTATGCTCAATTAATATTTGACAAAGAAGGCAAGAGCATACAATGGAGTCAAGACAGTCTCTTCAATAAATTGTGTTGGGTAAATTGGACAGATGCATGCAAAAAAAATGAAATTAGATCAACAACTCACACCATACACAAAAAAAAACTTAAAATGGATAAAAGAACTAAATGTAAATCATGAAACCATAAAAATCCTACAAGAAAACATAGGCAACAAAATCTCAGACATCTCTCATAGCAATATGTTTGCCGATATATCTCCTAGGGCAAGGGAAACAAAGGAGAAAATAAACATATGGAACTACATCAAAATCAAAAGCTTCTGCACAGGAAAATGAACCATGAACAAAATTAAAAGAGAGCCCACTGCATGGGAGAACATATTTACCAATGATTCATCTGATAAGGGGTTAATTTCCAAAATATAGTGGGAACTTGTACAATTTAACGAAAGGATGCCAAACAACCCAATTAAAATATGGGCAAGCTACCTAAATAGACACTTCTCCAAAGCGGGCATACAGATATTCAAGAAATATGAAAAATGCTCAAAGTCACTGATCAGCAGAGAGATGAAAATTAAAAAGTGACAATGACGTATTACTTCACACCTGTCAGAATGGCTATCATCAAGAAATCAAGAATTGAAAAGTGCTGCAGAAAAGGGAACAGTAATACACTGCTGGTGGGCATGCACACTGGTGCAGCCACTGTGGAAAAAAGTATGGAGTTTCCTCAAAAAATAAAAAAATAGAACTGCTATTTTATCTAATGATCCCACTTCTAGGAACATATCCTAAGAAAGGATAAACACCAATCAGAAAGAATATATGCAACCCTATGTTCATAGCAGTGCAATTTACAACAGCTAATATTAGGAAACAGCCCAAGTGCCCATCAGCAGAAAAGTGGATAAAAATGCTGTGGTATCTTTACACCATGGAATACTATGCAGCAGTAAAAAAGAAATAACTCTTACCATTTGCAACAGCATGGATGGACCTGGAGAGTATTATGCTTAGCAAAATAAACCAGTCAGAGAAAGATAAGTATCACATGATCTCAATCATATGTGGAATCTAATGATCAAAATAAACTGGTGAATAAAGTAGAAACAGAGACAAAAAAAAGCATGGAACAGACTGAAGAATTTCAGAGGGAAGGTGGGGCTGGGGGTGTGGGAGGGAAGTGATTAACTGTGAAACTTATATGCATATATGCATAACCCATGGACACAGACAATAGAGTGTTGAAGGTCTTGGAGGGGCAAGTGTGGGGTGGAGGAGGTCAATGGAAAAAGAAACACAAACAAATCAGTAATACTTTCAACAATAAAGATATATTTAAAAAACTATTGCTGTGGCTATTCGGAGTCTTTTGTAGTTACGCAAAGTTTCCATTTCTGATAGTTTATTATTGGTGTATACAAAAGCAACTTATTTCTGGATATTCATTTTGCATGCAGATGCTTTATTGAATTCATTTATTAGTTCTAGTAATTTTTTGTTGGAATCTTCTTTTGGGTTCTCTCTATAGAGAAACATGTCATCTGCAAATAATGGCGGTTTTACTTCTTCCTTTCCAATTTGGATGCCTTCTGTTACTACTTCTTGTATGATTGCTGTGGCTAGGACTTCCGTACTATGTTGATTAAGAATGTTGAAAACAGACCTCCCTGTCATGTTCCTGAATTTAAGGGAAAAGCTTTTGTTTTTTGTCAACGAAGTATGATCTTAGCTGTGATTTTTGTCATATATGATCTTTATTATGTTGAGGTATCTTTTCTTGATTCTAACTTTGCCAAGAGTTTTTATCATAAATGGGTATTGCATTTATCAAATGCTCTTTTGAATCTATTGATATGACCATGTGTTTTTAATCATGATATAATTTTCCATCCCTTTTCATTTCTGATTTTATTTATTTGGGTCCTCATATTTTCTTGATGAATCTGAATAAAGATTTGTATATCTTGTTTATCTTTTAGAGAATCAGCTCTTTGTATCAATGATCTCTTTTATTGCTTTATTAGACTCTATTTCATTTATTTCTGTTCTATTCTTTATTATCTTCTTTCTCTTACTTAGTTTGGGCTTTCTTTGTTGTTTTTTCCTAGTACCTATAAGTGTAAGGTTAAATTGTTTACTTGAGATTTTTCTTGTTTCTTGATATAGGTCTCTAATGCTATGAATTTCCCTCTTAAGACTGTTTACTAGTATGCTGTGTCCCTTACATTTTGGTTTGTTGTGTTCTCATTTTTAAGGTATCTTTTGATTTCTTCCTTGATATCATTTTAACCCATTTATTTTTTAGTAACATGTTATTTAGCCTCCCTGTGTTTGTGTGATTTTCAGTTTTTTTCTTGTAACTTATTTCTAGTTTTTTACCATTATGGTCAGAGAATATGCTTGATATGATTTCAATCTCCTTTAATTTATTGAGTCTGGTGTTTTGTCCTAACATGTGGCTTATCCAAAAATGTTTCAGGTGCACTTGAAAAAAAAAAGTATATTCTACTGCTTTGGTGGGAAATACTCTGAAGATATCAATTAAATCCATCTAATCTAGTGTGTCATTTAAAGTCACTGTTTTTCTGTTGATTTTCTGTCTGGAAGGTCTATCCATTGATATCAGTATGATGTTAAAGTATCCTACTAAGACTGTATTACTATTCATATCTCCCTTTATGTCCATCAAAATTGGCTTTATATACTTAGGTTTTCCTATGTTGAGTACATAAATGTTTACAATCCTCTTATTGGCTTTCTCCCTTTATTATTATATAGCATCTTTCTTTGTCTCTTATTATAGCCTTTATTTTTTAATCTAGTTCACTGTTATAAATATTGCTACACCATCTTATTGCATTTCCATTTGCATAAAATATCTTTTTCTATCCCATTATTTTTGGTCTGTATCTTTCCTTTTGAGATGGGTCTCTTGTAGAGAGCATGTTTTGGGTCTTGTTTTCTTATTCATTCAGCTATCCTATGTGTTTTGATTGGAGCAATTCTACCCTTTACATTTAAAGTGGTTATTGAAAGGTACATATTTATTGTCATTACATTTTTTAGAACTATGCCCTCTTTTTTTCTTCCCCTAATTATTTTAATACTGGTTAGGTGGCAATGAACCCTCTTAGCTTTTTCTTTTCTGGGAAGCTTGCTATTTCTTCTTTAATTTTAAACTATAGCCTTGCTGGGTAAAGTAGTCTTGGTTGTAAGTCCTCACTTTTCATCACTTTGAGTATTTCATGCCAATCCCTTCTGGCCTGAAAAGTTTCTGCTGAGGAGCAGTTGACAGATCTATTGGAGCTCCATATTAAGTAACTAACTGTCTTTCTCTTCCTGCTGTAAGATTTTCTTTGTCTTTAACCTTTGCCATTTTAATTATGATATTGGTGTGGGCATCTTAGAGTTCATGTTTTTTGGAACTCTGTGATTTCTGAACTTGTGTATATTTTTCCTTCAACAGGATAAGGTCGTTTTCAGGCATTATTTCTTCAAATAGGTTCTTGATCCCTTGCTCTCTCTCTTCTGTGTCTGGTACCTTTATGATGCGGATGCTGTTAAGCTTCATGATGTCCCAAAAGTCCCATAAACTATCCTCAATTAATTTTTTTTTTGCTATTCTTATTGTGTTTTCTGCTACCTTGTCTTCCAAATCAGTGATTCAATACTCTGCTTCCTCTGTCCTACTGTTTATTTCTTCCAGTGTATTTTCCAATTCAGATATTGTATCCTTCATTTCTGCCTGGTTCTTTTTTATTTCTATGTCCTTTTTCATGTTTACCATCTCTGTTTATGTTTTCACTGATTTCATCCATTCTTCCGATAAGTTCTTTGAACATCTTTATTTTTTCAAATTCTATATCGGGTAAATTGCTTGCCTTCATATCATTTAGCTCTTTTTTTCTGCAGGTTTCTCCTGTTATTTAATTTGGGACACGTTTGTCTCTCCACTTTGGTTGCATCTTTGTGTTTATTTCCACATATTAGGTGGAGCTTCTATATTTCCCAGTTTTATTAGGGTAGTCTTATATCCTAGTTGTCCCGTGGAACCCAGTAGCACTGTCTCCTTGATCACCTCAGCTGCATACCCCAGGAACGTCCCTTGGAGTCATGTGAGTTACCCTGTTATAATTGCGTCTTGATTGTTATTGGCTTGTTCATGTGTTGGGCTAATTCTCAGGCTGGATGACTGTGAGTATTGACCCTGACCACAGTGTAGAAGCTGCTGTATGGGTGCTGGCCACAAGAAGCAGAATTCACCTTAGCAGAGTCTGGAGTCTTCTGAGATTTCCTTTTTGATGTGCCACTTATGAAGCTAATAAAATCCTATTCTGATGTGTTCTGAATCTCATCACTGTGTCTGGGGCTTCTTGGGAGGCACTCTGGTGCAGGTAAATGTCAGACACTGCCTGTAACTGGCCCTGGACAACCTCTTTGGAACTACAAAATGATCCACATTTTGTGGCTGACTTTATGGGCCTTGGTGTGCATGGGAAGAACCAAGCTACTCACCAAGGCTGCCTTCCACCAACATCAATCCTGGGGGCAGGTCAGCAAAAGGCCCAAGGCACCCAGAGATCCACCTCTACCGGCCTCTGCCTGACACCTGTTTGTTAAGATCAATGACTGAAAGAGCCTCTGGTGGTACTTGAGTTGCATGAGGTAGTTTCTTAGTGAGTCACTAGATAAGGGAGAGTTGTGTTAACCAGATTGATACAGGTTCAAACTCAGTGTCATTGTTGTTTCTGAGTCCACTCAACAAAAGTCCCAGAGTACACCAAGGCTAGATGCCACCTACCAGGTGCCTAAAGACATTTGTGGCAGGGCAGAGTCTCAGGGAGTCATTTTGGTGAGGCTAGTAAAATTTATCCTGCCAAAACAGACCAAGATTTGGCTGTGTGAATGTAGCGTTCTGCACCAGTTAAGCATGTGAGGAAAAAATGGCCCCTGTCCTAGAGCCACAAAACTCAGTTTATCTCAGATTCTGCTGGGACATCCTGGAGAATCTGACTTCAGTAGGGTGGGTCACCTGGAGTTTTGAGGATGGGGCTAGTGGATCTCCTGTGACGGGGAGGCACCTGTCAGGCCCAAGAGATGGTGGGGAGAATGGCCACTGCTCCAGAGCTACAACTCAGTCACTAAACTCCCCCCTTTCGCCACCCCGCCCCTGAATCTACCCGGACCTCTACACCCTGGCCCAGACAGGTGACTCCTCTGCAGGGTGTAAGCTCTGTCTCTTCAGCTCTCTCCCTAGAACCACAAACCCCAGTCTCTCTTCACTTGGCTCTAATCCACTCTGCCTTATATATGCTGAAACCCAGAGTGCAGGCCCTTTAAGGGGGTGTCTGGATTTCTAGTAGACTCTCATTTCTCCCTGGCAGACAAAATCCCCCTGATTTTCACTGCCAGATGTTATATGGGCTTCTCTTCCCAACTCTGGTGCTCTTGGCTGGGTAGCCTGGCATGATGCTCCTCAGGGGGAAACTGCAGCTGAGATATGCTTCTGAATTCTCAACCACTGCCTGTGGGGGCAAGGCCAGCCCTTTTCAAATCTCTGCCTTTCCTACCAGTCTTGATGTGGCTACTTCTGTAAATTCTTGGTTATAAGACTTCTGTTCAGCTAATCTTCAGTTGGTTATTCACGTTGTTGTTCTATATTTTAGTTGTAATTCCAGGTTGGTTCTGGGTGGAGGTAAGTGTAACTTTCACCTACTAGCTGCCATCTTGGATACCCTCTCATTTAATTTTTTTGTCTTCTGGTTGGAGTTTATTTTTCATGTCACTGTTTTCTCTTACCTACTTTCCTGTGAGTCTTGAACATTTCATAGAACTTAGTATTGGTTTATCTAAAATAGTCCCCCCTCACCATGGTTTCATTTTATGCAATTTCACTTATTTGTGCTCAACCATGGTCCAAAAATTCCAGAAATAAACAACTCATAAGTTTTAAATTGCATTTCATTCTAAGTAACATGAAGAAATCTTGTGCCATGCCACTACATCTTGCTCTGGACATGAATCATCCCTTTGTCTAGCATACCTATTCTGTATAAACTACCTGCCCATTGGTCACTTAATAGCTGTATTGATCATCAGATGAACTGTTGTGATATTGTAGTGCTCATGTTCAAGTAACCCTTATTTTAGTTAATAATAATCCCAAAGCACAATAATAGTGACACTGGCAATTTAAATATGTCAAGGAGAAGCCACTAAATATTTTCTTTAACTGAAAGTTCATCACTTAATAAGGAAAGTATGCTACAGTAAGAATGAATTTTCTATATGTGAAATTGTGAAGAATGAAAAATAAATTAATGCTAGTTTTTCTAGTATTATACTGCAAAATTTATGACTGCTTAGTTATGGAAAAGTCATTAAATTTGTGGGTGGAATACCTGAACAGAAAGCATATCCTTATTTATGGGAACATGTTGTACCCGAAAGTATTGAACCTATACAAAGATTTCAGCAAAGACTCCCTGAAATGACTGACACCAAACCATTTACTACAAATAAGCATGGTTACACAGATTCAGAAATAGTTTTGAACTGAAAAATATAGAAATTATCAGATAGAGAATGAGAATGTGTCCACATTCACATAACTTTTATTATAGTATATTGTTATAACTGTTCTATTTTATTAATAGTTATTGTTATTAATTCCTTACTGTGTCTAATTTAAATATTAAATTTAATCACAGGTATGTATGCATAGGAAAAATAGTATATGTAGGGTTGGGTACGCTCTGAAAGTTCGGACACCCACTGGGGGTCTTGAAAGATAGGCCCCGTGGATAATGAGGGAACTATTATATGTACAATGTGAATTTGTGCATTGAAAGAGATATAACTGAGTATAAAAGAAGAAAATGGGGGATATATAGAGAGGCAAGATATATGGTGATGAAAGAATGCTTTTAAAAATGGAAAAATTTTGGAAAATGGTACTCTCCTTATTATTCATTTATATATTAATTTGCTCACAATATTCTCATCAATTTGGGGCAGCTGGACATACAAAAGGGTCTTGATAAGAATGTGTTGATAGATATTTGGTTCATTGTTTCTACACAAATAAACCCAGATGGGATCAGATGCATTTGTTCCTACATACACACTATTGGGAATGAAGACCCTCTACTATTGTATTCTAGTTTTTCACATCACTGCCATATTAGCAAATAAATGACCTTATGTATTTTTTTAAATGAGTATTCTTGACTGTACCAACTACCTAAGAAGGAAGGGTTAATAGCTTATGAATGCAGAGAAGCATTAATCAAGAATGATTTAGACTGTATGAATAATAATTAGACTCTGAGGCCCAGGAGGCCCAGCTAAACAATGGATGGGGAAAAACACACAACTTAGGACCAGGTAGGGGAGTAAGAGAGTGGTACATACAGAAAAGTCAGGGACCAATGAATTAGTGCAAAAGTCAGTAGACTTCTCTCACACTGCTTTTCCTTCTGTGTTTTTTTAATTCTCTGTCTCTGGCTTCTCCAACTCTCTTTTTCCTTCCCACTTACTCCCTCTGACCACCTCTCAAAAGTCAGTTCTCATCTATCACCCATTCCCCTTTGTACTAAATTCTTTAGGGGAGTTCATCTATTCTGATTTTTGCTACCCCTTGTATGCAAATGAATCTAATATGTCCAACACCAGCACTGACTACATCTAGTTTCTTATCTTCTTTACTATATTATAGTTCATTGCCCACAAGGTATTTTCCCTTGAGTTTCCTACTGCCTGCTGAAAATTAATGTCAAAAATTTAAATATTCTCCTTCTCACTCTCCTGACTCTTCTCAAAACAAGAATTTCTCTTAACCACCATTACCACCAATGGCATCAATAGTTTTCTAGTGCCTCATCCTTTAAACTGTGGAATGGTTTTTATTCCTCTGAAATCTTTATACTATATCCAAATATGTTGCCAAGTCTTCCCAATTCTTTCTTACAAAATTCCTTGGGTTTTATCTTGATATTTTTTCTTTCTATAATCATATAAGGTAATATCTAGACTATCATAATATCTTCTTAAATGGATTCCTAGCTCTAGTTCCTCTTTGCTCTAGTACATTCATCACAGGTGCTAAATTCATATCATGTTGTTCAACGTTTTAGAACCTCTATAGTCTGCTGACTTTCTCAAGTTAAACTCTTTAACTTAGAATTCAGTACTTTACCTGAGCTGTCTCTCTGTCCATGTTTCTCTCAAACTCTGCTTTCATTTATCCACCAAGAAGAATAAAAGAAAGTAAATACTGAAAGATACCTTTAAGTTGGATGTGTGCAAGCCAGGCATTTAAGAGAGGAACTTAGAAAAGGGTGTATTAGTTGAAGAGGTGGCAGTAACTAAGATACTGAGAAAATACAGTATGATGAGAAAAGAGACCCAAGGGCAAAATCTTGGGGCATGTGATTCTTTTTGGGGAGGCAGGAGGATGAAGACCCAGCAAAGTGATTTTAAAATCCAATCACCAAAACTAGATATAACTCACTTACTTAGTGTCATACTAAGTACCTTACATCCATTGTCTTCAATCTTCACCAACTCAAAACATTTACATAGTAACAGGGTCAGGGTTTTAATCCAAGTCCACATTAGTTTTGATCCAAAGTCCGTGCAAACCCAACCAAGGGCATAAGGCCCCAGGTAGTAGAAATATGGACTTCCCCTATTCCCAGTTGCCTGCCCAGAGATACCTCAGTCACACGGCTTCAGCGCAAGGGCCTGAGTGCACCCCCCTGGCAATTGGCCCCGGGGTACCCCTGGGAGCCACCACTGGGCTCGCATGAATTCAACCAAGGGCACAACAGCAAAAACTGAGTTTTCCCACTTCACAACTGCTGATATCTGGACGCCACAGTTGCGCTCTGCCATCGTGCAGGGACCCTCAGCCCAAGGCTACAAAGGTGGCTCTTGGGTGCCTCTGTGAGCCCCTGCTGGGCACGATATTACTCAAACAAGGGCCCATTGCCCTGGCAGTAGAAATTCTGGATTCCCCCTTCCTGGATACCTGCCCACAGTCATCTCAGTTGTGCGGCTTCTGCGCCAGGGCCTCTCTGAGTGCGCCGCCACTGGGCATGAGCGAATCCAACCAAGGGCACAGCAGCAAAAAACGGAGTCTACCCAATTCACAGATGTTGACCTCCAGACACCACAGGCGCTTTCTCAGCGCACAGGCCTCCTGAGCCCTCTGCCTCAAAGGCAGCCCTTGGGTGCCTCTGTGAGTCCTCGCGGGGTGCACTTGTATCCAAACAAGAATGCACAGCCCCAGCAATAGAAATTCAAACTTCCCCCCATTTTGGCTGCCTGCCCATAGACAGCTTGGTCACACGGCTTCAACTCAAAGTCCACACTGAGTGTACCGCCCTGGAAAATGGCTTCCAGGTGACTCAGTGAGCCACCTCTGGGCGTGTGCGAATCCAATCAAGGGCACAAGGCAGCAAAAACTGAGTCTTCCCACTCCACAGCTGCCAACCTCAGGACACCGTAGTCACGCCTTTCCAGAGCGCAGGCCTCCTGAGCCTCACCACCCAGACAGAAGGCTCCTGGACACCTCTGTAAGCAGCCATTGGACATGCATATCCAACTAAGGTTGCACATCCCCCAAAGCATAAATGGGGACTTTTTCCTCCACAGGGCCAGTGGCACACCACAATTGCTCTGATCCAGTGTATGAGCCTCATGATATCACACTCCCAGCAAAAGGTGCCTGGGCCCCTCTGTGTGCTGCCACTGGGCGTGTGCATCTCCAACCAGAGGTGCACAGCTCCCTCAGTAGGATCTACTACATCCCTCTCCCAGCTGCCTACCTATGGACAGGTCAGTGATTTACTGAGGACTTGCCTCCCTGGACAAGGTCACATTATTTCAGCCACAGACCCTGAGATTCCCACATCCCCAGCCACTGGATCCTGAACCCCTAGTGATTCAGAGAGGGAAATCACTTTGGCCAGAGTCCCATTGCCTCAACCAGAGACTATGAGACACGCGCCCCCCACTGTCATGGGCTCTGTGCCCCTCGCAGTGAGTTGTAGAATGACGCTAATCCAGCAGGAGTCACACCACACTGACCAAAGTCACAGTACCTGAGCCTCAGGCCCTGAGACAACTTCCTTCAGGCTGTGGACTCTGGGAACCCACAGTGATAACATACCAGCAAGACCTCAGACAAACTTCTCCACAAGAGCCGGAACCACAATCACATCCAAAACAGAATGCACAAGAAAGCTGGGGGTGATTCACATTGGCAACCTGAGACAAGAATTCATCAATGAATGAGAAACTAACATTCAAGGTCCAACTACATCAAGATAATCCAGATAGCTCAAGTAGAGAGCTCCGCTAGATCGCCAAGCCCAGGAGACCTGAGATATCACACCTCTAGTACCACACCCAAAAGAACCTGGGTAGCGAAGCAGTTGGATCTAAGAAACAGAAATAATTAAAATGTTACAGCAAAAAATAGAGAGACAAAAAAAATCCCAAAGGAAAGAAAAGGAGGAAACACCAGAAAAGGAATTAAATGAAATGGAGGCAAGAAACATGTCAGAAAAAAAATTCAGAGTAATGGTTATAAGGATGCTCAAATGGCTGGATGACAAATACACACAACTCAATGAGAATTATAAGGAGGTGAATGAGAATGTCACCAACATGAAAAGGTACCAAGAGGAAATGAAGAATGACATAGCTACAATAAAGAAAACAATGGAAGGCTTAAACAGTAGACTAGAAGAGGCTGAGGGCCGCATCACTGAATTAGAAGACAAGGTAGGAAAAAACACACAAATACAGCAACAACTGGATAGAAAACTTAAAAAGCAAGAGTAGAGCCTAAGGGAGATTTTGGATAAAGCAAAACGAAACAATATCTGCATATAGGGATACCAGGGGAGAGAAAACTGAGCAAGGAATAGAAAGTCTGAAGAAATAATGACATTGGCAAGAAAAAACCACACAAGTCCAACAAGCACATAGAGTCCCAAACAAGATGAACCCAAAAAGACCAACACCAAGACACATCATAATTAAATTGTCAAACATCAGTGACAAAGTAAAAATCTTAAAGGCTGCCAGAGAGAGACAGAAAGTTACCTACAAGGTTTCTCCCATTAGAATACCAATGGACTTCTCAACAGAAACACACCAGGCCAGAAGGGAATGGAATGAAATATACAAAGTGATGCAAAGCAAGGGGCTGAATCCAATAATACTATATCCAGCAGGGCTATCATTCAAAATTGAAGGTGAAATCAGTAGTTTCACAGACAAAAAAAGGGCTAAGAGAGTTTATTACCAACAAGCCAGCAAAGCAAGAAATGCTAAAGGGACTGCTGTAAAATGAAGAAACCGAAAGGCAAGAAGGAACACAAACATTAAGAATAAAAATGGGGGAGAGAAACCAAGATGGCAGCATAGGTAAGCACCTAAAATGCTGCCTCACACAACAATTTCAAAACTACAACTAAAAGATAGAACGGACATCATCCAGAACCACAGGAAAGCTGGCTGAGTGGAAATTCTACAACTAGAAGGAAAGAGAAAAGCTCACAGAGAATCAGAGGAGGTGCAAAATGCTGAGGAACGGAGACATGAGCGCAGAGAGGAAGGGTGGCTAAGTGCCTGGCTGGCTTTCTCTGGCAGGAGGGAAAAGGAAGCTCCTGACTGCACTGAACCCAGTTCTGGGCGAGACCCTGTGGACCCAGGCTCATACGGGGGAGACTGGACTGTCAGGTAGAGAGAAAGGCACACATAGACTCGGGGAGCCAGGGAGGGCAGGGGTCTGGAGGCGCGCATGCGAGTGCTCGCAGAGAGGACTGACTCCTGAGGTTGCCGCTGGCTTTCCCTAGCGAGAGGGAGTCGGAAGCTCCCAACTGCACTGAACCCCAGTTCCGACTTCACTGAACCCCAGTTCTGGGCGAGCCCCTGGGAACCCAGGCTCTTATTGGGGGAATCTGGACTGTCAGGCTGAAACTCAGGGGAGCAGCAAAAGGCAGAGGTCTGGAGGTGCGCACACAAGTGCGCGAAGAGAGGACTGACTGCTCAGTGTGCCACTGGCTTTCTCTAGCTGGAGGGAACGGGAAGCTCCCGACTGCGCTGCACTCCAGTTCTGGGAGAGAATCTGGGAATCTAGATTCATTGGGGGAGAAACTGAACTGTCTGGCAGCGGGCGAAACTAGAGGGTGGCTTTCTCTCAGAGGTGCTTACAGCGATTACCAAGGAACACTGAGACCCAGGGGCCTCATAGGGCAGGGCTGACAGGAAACCAAGACGGTCTTCTCAGCCCTGAGACTCTGCCCCATCCAAGCTGAGCACAGAGGCTGGTGCAATTTTGCAAGTCTTGTCTCATATGACTATCTCCAGCACAGAAGTTCTCCCGGCATATACACAGCTGATCCTCACAGCCAACTGGCCTGGAGGTCAATTCCTCCCAGTGATACCAACAACAATCAAGACTTAACTACAACAAGGCTATACACACAGTCCACACAGTGGTGCACCAAGAGTGTCCACCTCAGGTAACTGGGGAGGCCAACCCACTGGGCCATATAGGACACCTAGCACACAAAGCTACCCTACCAACTCAGGGAAGCAGAAAAAATGTGGAGACAAAGAAACAGATCACAAACGAAAGAAATGAAGGAAAACAAATGACTGGATATAGAGTTCAAAACCATGGTTATAAGGTTTTTCAAGAATTTCCTAAAAAAGGCTGATAAATTTAGCGAGACCCTCAGGATATGAAAAAGGGCCAACTAGAAATTAAGCATACACTAACTGAAATAAAAAATATTATACAGAGACCCAACAGCAGACTAGAAGAATGCAATAATCAAGTCAAAGATTTGAAATACAAAGAAGCAAAAAAAAAAAAAAAAACAAACACTCAATTGGAGAAGCAAAAAGTAAAAATAATCCAAAAATTTGAAGATAGTGTAAGAAGCCTCTGGGATAACTTCAAGTGTGCCAGCATCAGAATTATGGGGGTGCCAGAAGAAGAGAGAGAGCAAGATACTGAAAAACTATTTGAAAAAATAATGACTGAAAACTTCCCCCATCTGGTGAAAGAAATAGAATTACAAGTCCAGGAAGCACACAGAACTCCAAACAAAAGGAATCCAAAGAGGACCACACCAAAACACATCATAATTAAAATGCCAAGAGCAAAAGACAAAGAGAGAATATTAAAAGCAGTAAGAGAAAAACAGCTAATTACCTACAAGGGAGCACCCATACGATTGTCAGATGATTTCTCAACAGAAACTATGCAGGCCAGATGGGAGTGGCAAGAAATATTCAAAGTGATGAACAGCAAGAACCTACAACCAAGATTACTCTACCAGTAAAGTTATCATTCAGAATTGAAGGTCAGATAAAGAGCTTCACAGATAAGAAAAAGCTAAAGGAGTTCATCACCACCAAATCAGTATTATATGAAATGCTGAAAGGTATTCTTTAAGAAGAGGAAGAAGAAAAAGGTAAAGATAAAAATTATGAAAAACAAATACATATCTATCAACAAGTGAACCTAAAAACAAGTGAATTAAAAATCTGAGGAACAGAATAAACTGGTGAATATAATAGAATCAGGGGCATAGAAAGGGAGTGGACTGATAATTCTTGGGGGGAAAGGGGTTTGGGAGGTGCAGGAAGAGACTGGACAAAAAGCATACACCTATTGATGAGGACAGTGACAGGAAGGTAAGGTCAGAGGGTGTGGTGGGAACCGGGTGTAGGGGAGCTATGGGGGAAAAAAAGAGGAACAATTGTAATAATCTGAACAATGAAGATTTATTAAATTTTAAAAAAAGAAAAATAAATAAAGGTGTAAGGGATTTTATTACCACCAAACCAGCAATGCAAGAAATGCTAATTGATCTGCTGTAAAAAGAATAAATATGAAGCGAAGAAGGAACACAGGGGTAAAGAATAAAAATGGCGACAAACAAATACCTATCAACAATAACTTTAAATGTAAATGGATTAAATGCCTCAATCAAAAGACATAGGGTAAATGATTGGATAAGAAAACATGACCCATATGTCTGCTGTCTACAGGAAACCCACCTAAGAAAAAAAAGATGTAAATAGACTGAGGGTGAAGGGATGGTAAAAAGTTTTTCAGGCGAATGGAAATGAAAAAAAAAAAAGCTGTGGTAGCAATACTTATATCAGACAAATTAAATCTCAAAGTGAAGGACATAAAAAGAGATAACGAAGGACACTTCATCATACTAAAGGGAACAATCCAACAAGAAGAAATAACTCTGATAAACATATACACACCCAATACAGGAGCACCCAAATACATAAAGAAAAAAAAAAACTTCTGGAGGATATCAAGAGAGAGATTGACAGCAATACAGTCATAGTAGGAGACTTTAATACCCCATTAACACCACTGGACAAATCCTCAAAACAAAAAATCAACAAAGAAACAGAAATCCTAAATGACTCACTAGATCAGATGGAATTAATAGACATGTTCATAGCATTCCACCACAAAGCAACAGAATATACCTTATTCTCAAGTGCACATGGGTCATTTTTAAAGCTAGACCATATATTGTGTCACAGGCAAAGTATCTTCAAATTCAAGAAGATAGAAATTATATCAAGCGTTGTCTCAGATCACAATGGCATAAAACTGGAAATCAACTACAATAAAAACAATCCAAAAAAAATCAAACACATGGAGACTAAATAGCATGCTATTAAACAATGACTGGGTTACCAGAGAGATCAAAGAAGAAATAAAAAACGTCATGGCAACAAGTGACAATGAAAACACATCAATCCAAAAATCTATGGGACACAGCGAAAGCAGTCTTGAGAGGTAAGTTCATAGCTCTACAAGCCTACTGCAAAAAAAAACAAAAAACAATGGTAATAAATTACCTAACACAACAACTCAAAGAGTTAGAAAGAGAGCAAAAGAAAAGCCGAATGTAAGCAGAAGGAAGGAAATAATAAAGATCAGAGTGAAGATAAACAACATAGAGACAAAAATAATAATACAAAAGATCAATAAAATCAAGAGCTGGTTCTTTGAAAGGATAAACAAGATTGATTAACCTCTAGCCAGGCTCAACAAGAAGCAAAGAGAGAGGACCCAAATAAACAAAATCAGGAATGAAAGAGGTGATGTAACAACAGACCGCATTGAAATACAAAAAATTGCTTAAAAAAATACTATGAACAACTCTATTCCAACAAACTGGACAATCTGGAGGAAATGGACATATTCCTAGAAAAATACAAACTTCCAAAACTCAATCAGGAAGAATCTAAACATCTCAATAGGCCAATAACTAATGATGAAAATGAAACAGTAATCAAAAAGCTTCCAGCAAACAAAAACCCGGGGCCAGATGGCTTCACAGAGGAGTTTTACCAAACATTCAAGGAAGAACTAAAACCAATCCTCCTCAGACTATTCCAAAAAATTCAAGAGGAAGGAACACTTTCAAACTCTTTGTATGAAGCCAGCATTACCCTAATCCCAAAACTAGATAGAGACAAAACAATGAAAGAGAATTACAGGCCAATATCCCGCATGAACATAGATGTTAAAATCCTCAACAAAATTCTAGCAAACCAGATCCAGCAGTACATCAGAAAGATCATACACCACGACCAAGTAGGATTTATCCCAGGGATGCAAGGCTGGTACAATATCCGCAAGTCAATAAACGTGATACATCACATAAAGTGAGAGACAAAAACCACATAGTCATATCAATTGATGCAGAAAAGGCATTTGACAAAATCCAACACCCTTTTCTGATAAAAACGCTCAGCAAAGTGGGAATAGAGGGATCATATCTCAACACAATAAAAGCCTTATATGACAAACCTACAGCCAACATCATACTCAATGGGTAAAAACTAAAACCACTTCCCCTAAGAACTGGAACAAGTCTGGGATGCCCACTATCACCACTACTGTTGGACATAGTATTGGAAGTGCTAGCCATAGCAAATGGATAAATAAATAAATAAATAAATAAATAAATAAAAGGCATCCCACTTGGAAAAGAAGAAGTAAAATTGTCATTACTCGCAGATGACATGATACTGTACATAGAAAACCCTAAAGACTCTATCAGAAATTATTAGACTTAATAAATTAATTTGGCAATGTAGCTGGATACAAAATTAATGCAAAGAAATCTATGGCGGTTCTATACACCAACAGTGAACTTACAGAAAGAGAGACTAAGAAAACAATCCTATTTAACCTCACACCAAAAAAATTAAGATACCTAGGAATACACTTAACTAAGGAGGTAAAAGACCTCTACTCAAAAAACTATAGGACATTGAAAAAAGCGATAGAGGAACACATAAATAGATAGAAGAGCATACCATGTTCATAGCTTGGTAGAATCAACATCATGAAAATGTCCATATTACCCAGAGCAATCTATAGATTTAATGCACTCCCCATTAAAATACCCACGGCATATTTCACAGAGCTAGAATGAACTCTCCAAAAATTCATCTGGAATAAAAAAATACCTCGAGGAGAAACCAAGATGGTGGCATAAGGTAAAAACCTGTATTTCCATATTCTTTATTTCAGACAGTGTATGCTTAATTTCTGACTAGTCCTTTTCCATTTTTTTAGCATTCTCATTAAGATCTTTAAAGGTCTCACTAAGTTCCTTAGAGGCTTTTAGCAGATTCTTAAGAATCAAACCAAAGATTTGAAACATGAAGAAACCAAAAAACATACAACCAGAAAAACAAAAAGAAAAAATAATCCAAAAATATGAAGATAGTGTAAGGAGCCTCTGGGACAACTTTAAGCGTACCAACATCAGAATTACTGGGGTGCCAGAAGAAGAGAGAGAGCAAAATATTGAAAACCTATTAAAAGAAATAATGACATAAAACTTTCCCTACCTGGTGAAAGAAATAGACTTATAAGTCCAGGAAGTGCACAGAACCCCAAACAAGAGGAATCCAAAGAGGACCACACCAAGACGCATCATAATTAAAATGCCAAGGGCAAAAGACAAAGATAGAATCTTGAAAGCAGCAAGAGAAAAACAGTTAGTTACATACAAGGGAGTACCCATACGACTGTCAGCTGATTTTTCAATAGAAACTCTGCAGGGCAGAAGGGAGTGGCAAGAAATATTCAAAGTGATGAACAGTAAGAACCTACAACCAAGATTACTCTACCCAGCAAAGCTCTCATTTAGAATTGAAGGTCAGATAAAGAGCTTCACAGACAAGAAAAATCTAAAGGAGTTCATCCCCACCAAGAAGAGGAAGAAGAAGAAAAAGGTAAAGATAAAAATTATGAACAACAAAGTGACAACAAATACATATCTATCAACAAGTGAATCTAAAAATCAAGTCAATAAAAAATCTGATGAACGGAATAAACTGGTGAATATAATAGAATCAGGGGCATAGAAAGGGAGTGGAGTGACAATATTCGGGGGTAGGGGGTGTGAGGGTTGTGGGAAGAGATTGGACAAAAATCTTGCATCTATGGCTGAGGACAGTGGCGGGGGTAAGGGCTTGGAGTAGGGGGGGAATCAGGTGGAGGGGAGCTATGGGGCAAATAAAGGAACATCTGTAATATTCTGAACAATAAAGATTCATTTAATTGGAAAACAAAAGACCTCGAATAACTGCAGCAATCCTGAGAAAGAAGAGCAACGTAGGAGGGATCTCAATACAGATATCAACCTGTATTACAAAGCCCTTGTTCTCAAAACTGCCTGGTACTGGCATAAGAACAGACATATAGACCAATAGTATAGAATAGAGAACCCAGAAATCGACCCAAACTACTATGCTCAATTAACATTTGACAAAGGAGGCAAGAGCATACAATGGAGTCAAGACAGTATCTTCAATAAAGGGTGTGGGAAAATTGGACAGATACATGCAAAAAAATGAAACTAAACCACCAACTTACACCATACCCAAAAATAAACTCAAAATGGATAAAGGACTTAAATGTAAGATGGGAAACCATAAAAATATTAGAGGAATCCACAGGCAGTAAAATCTCAGACATATGCTGAAGCAATATCTTCACCGATACAGCTCCTAGAGCAATAGAAATTAATGAGAAAATAAACAAATGGGATTACATCAAAATAAAAAGCTTCTGCACAGCAAAAGAAACCATCAATAAAACAACAAGAAAGTCCACTGCATGGGAGAACATATTTGCCAATGTTATCTCTGATAAGGATTTAATCTCCAACATTTACTGGGAACTCATACAACTTAACCAAAGGAAGATAAACAACCCAATCAAAAAATGGGCAATGGAACTAAATAGACACTTTTTGAATGAGGACATAAGGAAGGCCAAGAGACATATGAAAACATGCTCAAAGTCACTAATCATCAGAGAGATGCAAATCAAAACGAAAATGAGGTACCATCTCAAACCTGTCAGAATGGCTATCAACAACAAATCAACAAATGACAAGTGCTGGAGAGGATGCAGAGAAAAAGGAGCCTCCCCTCGCCCCCCGCACCATGCACTGCTGGTGGGAATGCAGACTGGTGCAGCCACTGTGGAGAACAGTATGGAGTTTTCAAAAAAAAAAACACTAAAAATGGAACTCCCATTTGACCCAGTGATTCCAGTTCTAGGAATATATCACAAGAAACTAGAAACATCAATCAGAAAGGATATATGCACCCCTATGTTCATAGCAGCGAAATTTACAATAGCTAAGATTTGGAAACAGCCTAAGTGCCCATCAGCAGATGAGTGGATTAGAAAACTATGGTACATCTACACAATGGAAAACTACGCTCCTTAAAAAAGAAGGAATTCTTACCATTTGCAGCAGCATGGATGGAACTGGAGAGCATTATGCTAAGTGAAATAAGCCAGTCAGTGAAAGGAAAACACCACATGATCTCCCTCATTTATGGATAATAAAGAACATTACAACCTGATGAACAAAAAGATAGATACAAATGCAGAGAAGAATCAAACAGACTGTCAAAGAACAGCGGGAAGGCTGGGGAGGCGGGGAGGTAAGAGATCAACCGTAGGATTTGTATGCATGCATATAAGCACAACCAATGGACGCAAGACACTGGGGGGTGAGGGCATGTATGGGAGTGGGTGGGGTAATGGGAGATATGGACACATATGTAATACTTTAATCAATAAAAACATTTGGAAAAATAAAAACAATGCACTGTTATAATGGACCATCTACAGTAACATGGAAATCAGGGTTATAAAAGAACCCTTGTAATAGAATTGTACCTGAATCTATAAGAAGTGGTCTACTAACAGATTTAGAGTATAAATAAGGGAGATATAGTCCTATTTAAGATTGAGAGCCTTAACAGGTGCATAATAATGCTAATTATACATGATTCTTATCTCTTTGTTCAAACCCTTATGTGAGCTCCAATTCTTTCCAACTACTCAATTCTCCAAACAGCCAGATTACACCCCGCCCCCATCCTGGCCTCACAGCATGAGTGGCTGCTTTATAGGCAGCTTGTGCATGTGTCAGGCCTCAGCTGTGGAGCTGTTTGCAAATTTGGCATATCCTTGGAGTCACTGTAGAGTAAGCCAAGCAAGACAACTATCCTTGGATAAACTGTCAGGAGCTGGGGTGGACAACATTTTATGTACTTACTCACTCTGTATCTTACTTAAAAGTGCTCTTACTAAAAACAAAACAGTGAGCCAGGAATGATCACTATTCATCCACCTCTGGGTAAAATCCTTTCTCACTCTTGATACTATGACTCTCTTCCCCAGAAGGTGGGAAGTAGAAATCTTTGTGTCTTCTCTTTGTTCAGGAATATTAATTGTATGATCCTATAGCCTGACTATTCATGGATCCTCTTCACCATTTAACCCCAAAAGTTCTGATAGACAGCATACAATGCCCTACTAACAACAGTTGGTCATGAAGGAAGTAAGGATAGGAGTATTAGATGAATACCTCCATTCTGGTTGCCAACCCAGACTCTCATTATATTCCCCTTTGTGCTCCCTGCAATTCTCCCAACAAACATAAGGGAAAATAAGGAAGTGAGTATTATTCTAAATAAGGCAACCCAATAACCACAAGACTTGGTTTCCAGGTTGGAGCAGACTTGCCCATGCCAAGCACTTCAGACTGTGTGGGTGGCATCTTTCCCTCTCTGGCATAACAGAGATGTAGAGAGAAGCGAAGTTACATGTAACAGAGGTTTCCAGCTTTCTCACCCCAATACCTGTACTCTCAGGACAGTTCTCTGGGAGGTTCTTCACCAAGCTCTCTAGTTTATTTGAGTCCTGGCAAAGGTATTCTGGGCAGGTCTCTTTCAAAGCCTGGATGTCCCTATGCTAGATCCCAGGCACCTGGACAAGGGAGCCAAAGAATTCAGTACTACATCTTCAGCTTCAGGTTAAGTAAAAAGGGTGGGGAAGAAAGGATTCTTAGAGATGGATGAGAAGATGAAAACTGTGAAACCCTAGATTAGAAGCATCTCTGGTGACAGAGACAAATGTGCACATACCTATGGGGTGAGAGAAAAGCCATAAACGTGCCTTTTTGGAAAGTTATCTATTTCAGGGAGTGTTCCCCTAGAGACTTCCTCAGTACTGAAATTTTCACCAGGTGCAGAATGCTGTGTACTCCATGTCCTGTCAGCACTGTCACCTGAGCAGCAGATGAACAAGGTGGAGTCACTCGGAAGTAAGAGATGCCTCTAGCTCATCAATCCTCAGGGGAAAACAGGTTTTGGAAGTGCCACAATTGGCAAGCAAGATACTTGAACCCAAGAAAGTTTATGTCACTGTTGTTTGAAAATAATTCTCAACAAAACCCATTTCTTATTGTCCCAATATATCAACACAGCTAAAACTAGGATGAGGCAAAAGAAATGATTAAGATACAAAATTTAAGAAGACATTCACTTTCAGGATCATGCAATTGCCAACCATATTCTTGCATGCCCCTGAGAATGATTGCCTCCTTAAATTTTGCACCCTGAGTGACTCTCTTGCCTCATCCTATTCCTGGAATTGTCCCTCAGTTTAAAAAGCAAACCCCATTTGGCCTCATCTGGAATAGGAAAATCAGAAGAAAGACCATTGTCTTCTTTGCCTCTAATTGCACCGTGCAGCTTGCACACACTGGGACCACACAATTGAGAATTAAAATAGGGCACATATTTGTCAGGAAGCTATTTACCCTCTGCTTTATTACTTATCACACTGGGGAACTTTTAAGCTTCTGAAGTAACTCATTTTATTTTTGGTCAGTTCTATGAGAAAAATCTTACCCTACTGAGTAGTAATTTGACCATTCCTGAGGCTTGTACCCATAGCTCTTACTTCTAACATACAGAAAAGTCTATCCTGTCTTCTATACGTCATTCCTTTGGGTATTTGAAGTAAAACATTTACACATCCGTACGTGAACATAGAATTACTGTTTATGGCACATCTACTAAATCTCAGTACTGTGTACTGAGCCCAATTATCCTCATGCAACATGCACCATCTCATTTAATCCTCACATTATTCTTATAAAGTAGGTGCTATTATTAACACCATTTTACTGATGAAGAAACTAAAACAGTGTAAGTCTAAGGACTTTGCTTGTTTATGTCACCATTATAGACCCAGTGCTTAGCAGAATGCCTCATACATGGCAGGAGCTAAAATAAACATCCATTGTTTTGACTAAGTGAGGCTCAGTGCCCAAGTCACACAGCCAGCAAGTAATGGAGTTGGGATTCAAATTCCAAGTCCAAAACAAAGCCTCTTGTCCTTTTCCTAGTTCCCTCATCTGACGTTCACAAAGCATTCATTTGAGTCCCTTCATAACATTACCCTCCTTAAACACAGGTCTATATCTATTTTTAAGAATGACTGGTGGAACTGACCAGAGAATTCTATCATGTCCCCCTTTATTATACTACAATTAATGAATTTTCAAACAGATGTACATAGTATTGATATAATTTTGCTCTAAGTTTTCTCACATAGGTCTTTATTATTAGCATCCACTACAGTTTCCAGCCAGAAGTTGTATTCCATCAGTTCTCAGTGATACTGATGAGCTCACATTTAATATCCTGAGTTCTAATACAAATTTCATTTTACTATATATACTGTCTTATTGGCATTAGCATACAAATATCTGTGGACAAAGTATTGTGACTAGTACACTCTCCAACTGCTTTCTTGTATTAATAACAAGGTAACTCCTAAACTTTGATTTTTTTCACTTTCTATTATACCTATTATTCTCCATTGTAACTGGATTTAGAAGTGTATCTGGGAATTTGTCTCTGTTATTTGACACAATCTGCATAATTAGACAGCTGCCTTCCAGATCCTGTTTACCCTTCTTCTAAAGGCCTAATCTTTGAAAAGAAAAAAATAGGAAACCGCCCCCCCCCACCACCGAATAAACACTTTGTGTTCCTAGGTTCCCAGATCCTTTGATTTACTTCCCCAAATTTCATAATCTTTAACGATATCTCCCTAATTTTTGATGGCATCATAAGAACCAATAAGAATGGATAGTAATCAAGAGCTTTTTAAAGTCTTTACAGGTCTTTGGCACATCCTGGATGAGTGTTCCTGAAAAATGGCACACTTTCAGGTTGGCCATATTTGATTTACTTCCTCAATATCTTCAATAGGGTAATCCTTGTAACAGAGTTAGCTGCCCTGAAAATCTGTAGTACATCCCCTTGCTTCCAATAGGGCTCTGGGATCCTTCATGTGATTTATAACTTTTAAGGTGTTGTGGTTCACTCAGTTGTGATTAAAGTCACATATCTACTACTATCTGCTTTATATATTTACTAGAGGCCCAGTGCATGAAATTTGTGCACTCGGAGGGAGGGAGTCCCTCAGCCTGGATTGGGAGAGGGTGCAGGCCAGGCCGAGGGGCTCCACTGGTGCACAATCAGGGCCGGGGAGGGACACAGGATGTTGGCCAGCCAGGAGGGACTGCGGGAGGACTTCAGGGCATGTCCGGCCTGTTTCACTCAATTCCGATCGCCCGGACCCCAACAGCAAGCTAACCTACCGGTCAGAGCGTCTGCCCCTGGTGGTCAGTGCATGTCATAGCTAGCAGTTGAGTGGCTTTAGCATATCATTAGCATATTACATTTTGATTGGTTGAACAGACAACCAGGACGACCAGACACTTAGCATATTATAATTACAGTAGGAAAGTAATTACCCTTTTTTCTTCCTTTTCTGTGAACATTTCTCCCACTGCTCCCCCATGACTCTGCCTTTGATAACTTTAGCCATGACATCTTTATCCCATGGATCTCAAAATGTTGCTGCTGTTTTAAAAATCAAGCCTGAACCCCAGGGTAAAAGGCCTTACCTCTGTTGGATATGCTATATACCTCAATAGTCAGAGTTTTACAATTTCTCCTTTTCCTCATCTGTGATGCGTTCAACTAAAATTTAATATGAGCAGAGCTTTATTTTAGGATCACTAGATACAAGTCCATAGTTGATAAAATAGAAAGGCTGGCAGTCTTGCTTTAGCTTGAGTTCTTTCTATGTTATTAGAATTAAAAAAAGTATTTGTTTTCTTTTTATAACATTGTCTCAGTTGTTGTAGATGCTTTTCATCTTCCTTGATAATATAGAGTCCAGAAAGATGTTTTGTATAACATTCATACACTCTGAAAGCATGGCAGCTAGAGGGCTTTTGGTAGTCACACAACCAGTGCTTAATTCTAGTAAGAAGTACACTTGCTGAAAGTTAGCAGAGAAGCCCCTAAGATTTTCTCCTTTTTTGGGGGTTTGAGACTATATGTATATCCTCATCTTTTATGGATACCATTGGTAACCAACTGGTTCAACAACCATAATATGCCACATTGCCAGTTGCTCTGGTAATATGAACTTAGCTCAATATTTTGTACAACAGCCCTAGCCGTTTTGGCTTGGTGGATAGAGCATCAGCCTGTGCATTGTCCCAGGTTCGATTCCAGTCAAGGGCATGTACCTTGTTTGCAGGCACATTGATGTTTCTCTCTTGTCGATATTTTAACTCTATCTCTCTCCCTTCCTCTCTAAAAAATTCAATAAAATATATTTTTTAAAAATTAAAAAAATCATAAACATATAAATTATATATATGTACTGAGTGGCCAGATTATTATGATCTCTGAATGCATAATAATCTGACCACTCAGTGTATATCCTATATAATAGAAAGCTAATATGCAAATTGTCCCCTGGACCAGGATTTTGACCAGCAGGCAGGCCAGCCAACCGCCAATGTCCCTTCCCCCTGGCCAGGCTGGCCGGACCCCACCAATGCACAAATTCATGCACTGGGCCTCTGGTAGATACCTCTGGTAGATGCATGGGGGGCGTGTCCCTCAGCCCAGCCTGCACACTCTCCAATCTGGGAACCCTCGAGGGATGTCCGGTGGGATCGGGCCTAAACGGGAAGTCGGACATCCTTCTCACAATCCAGGACTGCTGGCTCCCAACTGCTCACCTGCCTGCTTCCTGATTGCCCCTAATTGCTTCTGCCTGCCAGCCTGATCACCCCCTAACCACTCCCCTGCCAGCCTGATTGATGCCTAACTGCTCCCCTGCCAGCTTGTTTGCCCCTAACTGCCCTCCTCTGCTGGCTTGGTCACCCCTAACTGCCCTCCCTTGAAGGCCTGGTCCCTCTCAACTGCTCTCCCCTGCTGGCCATCTTGTGGCGGCCATCTTGTGTCTGCATGGGGGCAGCCATCCTGTGTGTTGGAGTGATGGTCAATCTGCATATTACTCTTTTATTAGATAGAATAAGAGGTCTGGTGCATGGGTGGGGGCCAGCTGGTTTGCCCTGAAGGGTGTCCCAGATCAGAGTGGGGGTTCCCTTGGAGCATGTGGAAACCTGGGCGAGGGGCCTGTGGTGGTTTGCAGGCTGGCCACACCCCCTGGTGACCAAAGCAGAGGTCCTGGTATCTGGGGTTTATTTATCTTCTACAATTGAAACTTTGTAGCCTGGAGCGGACCCAAGCCTTCTGCTTGCTCCGTGGCGGCAGCCATTTCTGTTTGGATTTAAGTATCTTCTATCATTGAAACTTTGTAGCCTTGAGTGGAGGCCTAGGCCGGCAAGGGCAGGTGGAAAGCTTGGCTTCCTCCATTGCCTGGGAAACCCAAGCCTCCCTCCTGCTTTCTGTGGCTGTAGCCATCTTGGTTGGGTTTATTTGCATATTTGCTCCTGATTGGCTGGTGGGTGTGGCTTGTGGGCATGGCTTGTGGGTGTAGCGGGGTGATGGTTAATTTGCATATTACTCTTTTATTAGATAGGATATGCTGAGTGGCCAGATTATTATGTGTTCAGAGATCATAATAATCTGGCCATTCAGTGTATATATAAATACACACACAACATCCAATTTTATGTACAAGTGTTATAAACACATAACATGCTGCTTGTTGAGGTAGTTAGCTTACTATCACTAGAGATATTGAAGTTGAGATTACATGACTACCTGTAAGAGATATTGTAGTGAAGATTCCTATATTGAATTGAAGCTAGTCTAGGTAATCTCTAAGGGTTCTTTAAATCTAAGATTTCATGTTCAAAAAATCTGTCAGAAGTTATACCTCATATTATATAACCTAGAGCTGAAGTTCAAGTTACTGGGACCCTCTGCTTACATTGTGAATGTCTCACATCTGTGGCATCTCTGGTGCACTCTGAACTCTGGGATAGCTTTAAGAAAATTTCAGGACTATGTGATTGAATACACTGACCTATGTAAGTAGCATCTTCATATTCCCCAATATATTTAGTAGAGAAATGCAAATGTTAGAAATAGAATGAATGCTTGCTTTATTTGAGTGTTCAGATCCAAAGCTTTTTGCCACCTCTGAAATTCATGGTGGCATGGTGATGACACTTTGGCCAGGTGTATCTATTGGTCTGAACAATTTGCATGTATGTACCCCTCTATCATGGCATTCTTTAGGGTGGCATGAACCCAAAGTCATCCAGACAAGGAAGTCATGAAGAAAATCACACCATGTTGTTCCACCCAACCTCTTTTCATATTATTAAACCTGGTTATATCTAGGATATAATAAAATAACATTCCAATGTACATTGGAGGTAACATTCAATCTGGAAATAAAGTCCCAAGAAAATATGTTGGAAGTGAGAAATAATCCAATTACATTGGAGATAATTGAAAATTTTGTGATATTGTTTATATAAAAGTTTCAAATAATTTTAGTGCTTACAAAGGAAATTACTTTTTCTTCCTCATTACCTGTTCCCTTGGTCAAGGAGACCTGGACAATTTTGAGTTCAGAGTGTCCTAGGGAAAACCTTGCCTCAATTTCATTACTGATTTTTAAAATTTAGTTGCTAGCATGTTCAGTTTCTTCCTAGGTAAGCTCCAAGGATACACCAATTATCAGTAAACACAGTGACAACTGTAGTTCTTTCAGATGGTATGTGGCTTGGTGGGCAGGTATGTAGTAAGAGAATGGAAGATGAATGGACAGGCAAATGGGAGAATAAGCAGCACTAGAAAGAATGCCTCAATAGTCAGGTGATGGAAATTGGTGTTAGCATCTTAGAAAAGTCACCCTTCCCCTACCTTAATTCTGAATCTATAGTAAAAAGAGACAAAACAATGAGCCTTTATAACTGATAAGGGATAATCTGGAGGATATAGGTTATAATATTGGTCAAGAAGGTTTCCTAATACTGAACTCCATAATTACAGAGATATGCACCCAAACACAGGCAATACTTTATAGGCTCAGACCTCTCCCCATGAGGTGTGTGGAGAGTTCTTCCCTTATAAGAGCAAAAGAAGAAAAAAAGAGGTTGTAGCTAATTTTCAGGAAGAAGCAGGGAGGCTATACAAATTTAATTAAACATCTCACTCCATCTCTCATTGCAAAGAGTAGTAGAGGGTGGAAAGAGTCCAAGTGCATTATAGTGATGGCCATACATCCACATGATAGGAAATAGCAGGAGTGGGATAGAAGAATTTCACCTCCTTTTTACTCAAAACTGGGTTTTTAGGAAGAAAAAAAATGTTAAGAAAACTAACCATAATATATTAACCATTTTTATTTGCTGCATGAGAAACATGCTTAGCAAGATCCACAGTGTGCTATTACTTTAACCTACAATTACTTATCTGAATCCAATTAGCTCAGTAATTCAGAGGTATATACTACAGTGATGAAAAAAAGAAAATCCTACTCACATTTAAATATTTTTATGATACAGAAACCACTTTGCCCAGGGTAATTATAGCACATCCATGATGACTCCTTGTGCCCAGCTTGATAAGAAATCCAAATCCCAGAGTGCAAATAAGACATCAATATGCAAAGTGACTTCCAGTGATAATGGATTCCAAATATCTAAGAAACTTATATAACTAATAGCTGAAATCTTGAAGCTGATCTTTTACTGACAAGCACATGGGTAGGGCACGTTGTCCCTTGGATTTTATAACAATAGTCATCTATCCTAGAGGTTGATAGGAAATTAATATTTTTTAGTATTCTAGAGAACAGCCATACCAAAAGACAAAACTTTATAACGTTGTCTATCAGTCATTATTTATAGATGGACAAACTCGGCATTGGGCTTAGAAATATAGAAAAGGAAGTTAGAAAAATTGCAAATACACAAAAAAATGATTTAATAATATTGCCTGAATTATAAGCTAAACTCCATCAGCATTTTCAGAATTTATTCTAGCTTTAAGCCATTACTTTTAGCATGGCTATTTTCACATTTTAAATTAAAACATTTTTCCTTAAGCACCACACAAATTGTCATTTGCATTATTCCTCTGCAGGTAAATGGGGCATTCAATGTGAACATAATTTGGCTCTAGACAAAACTGTTATTTATATCTGGCAAAAGCTAGTTTATAAAAGATCACATATTCAGTGCCATGTCCTGATTGTGTTCCTTCCACAATGACTAGACCTCTTCCCTCTTAGGTTAGATAAAAATTCCGAATGGAAAAGACGATGATGAGTTTTGTTTTGATTATTACAGAAGTTATAATAAAGACAAACCTTTGAAGAGAGAAATAATTAACAACATCACTAAATTGAAATGGAGTTATACACTTTTTCATTTCTCCAAGAGCAAAAAAAAAAAAAAAAAAGCAAAAATATTCATTTTGTTTGCGTTTGTTTTTGTTTATTTGTTTTAAGACAAGTGTCTTACTTTATTAGAAGTGTTGGAAGCTAAAGGGAAAAAATCCTTTGAGATAATATATATAACGCTTTCTGTTTTAAACAATAAATTTAAATTTTAAAAAAAATTGAATTTAGTCTTTCTTGTAATACTCTTCATACAAATCATGCCATTAGTCCTAAAACAATTATCTCTATTTTATTTTGGTAATTTTTTAAAAAACAGTTTCAAAATATATTCATTTTGTTTGCATTTATAATATTCTTATAAGATCTTGTGATTTTGAAATGTGGTATATTATTCAGCTTTGGGTCTTTTTTAAGTAAATCTTTATTGTTGAAAGTATTACATATGTCCCTTCCCCCCCCATTACCCTCTCCCATTCCTACCCCCTCCAAGCCTTCACCACCCTTTTGTCTGTGTCTATGAGTTATGCATATATGTATATGAGTTCATTGGTTGATTTCTTCTACCCCTCCAACCTCCACTGCCCATTTTCTTTGCTTTTGAATACTGATTGTATTTCTTTCTCTTTTCTTATTTTTCATGTTGTTCAATTAAACTGGCTTTTAAAAATTATATTTTCTACTACAGTTTATATTCTGTATTATTTTATATTAGTTTAAGGTGGAGGGGGATTGGGAGACTAAGTGAAAAAGGTAAAGGGATTAAGAAGTGCAAGTTGGTAGTTATGAGGATGTAAAGTACAGCATGGGGAATATAGTTAATAATATTGTAATACTATAAATGGTGCCAGGTGGCTACTGGAAATATCAGGGAGAACAATTTGTAAAGTATATGATTATCTATAAAATATTCGTTTTTAATGGTGTTAATTAATAGCTGATTTTAACATTTTATTTATTTTATTATCATTTTTTTATTTTTTTATTGATTTAAGAGAATAAGGGAGAGGGAGAAAGAGATAGAAACATCAATGGTGAGAGACAAACATTGATGGGCTGCCTCCTGCATGCCCCCCACTGGGGAATAAGGCCGCAATCTGGGCATGTGCCCTGACTGGAATCGAATCGTGACCTCCTGGTTCATAGGTTGGTGCTCAACCACTGAGCCATGCTGGTTGGGCTGATTTTAACATTTTAAAAGATTACCTTCTAGAGTTTTTAGAATAGACAAATAAAAAACTGAATATAAAATGCATTAACATGAAAGCAAATGTTTCTGTTTTTCCATGACATTAGCTTTGCAGTTTCCATGGTGCTGTGATTTGTTGGGTCACATAGATATATTTCCTCTACTGATGACTGAAATTTAACTCTTTATTTGGTTTTAAGAACTCCCTCTTTGGCTTTTTACTTCCCATTATTCTATAAAGGCAATGAATATTTATTGAACACTGACTGCTCCAGATGCTGTACAAATTGCTGAGTTTACAAAGATGAGTAAGAGCCATTTTCCACGCTCAGGTAGTAAAATACTTCTCAAAGGAATATCATTAAATCCCTAACACCTAAGTGTGAATAAGTTTTATTGATCCTTTCCTGCAAGAGATACTGAGGGCTAAAAAGGTAGTTGGAGGGTACTTGTGCTCTAGATTTAAAAACACAGGGAAAGAAAGAATTTCTAAAGCTTTTAGCATGCACGTCTGCTAACATTAATGCATGCATTACCTCAGTCATCATCTCAATTTTAACAGGAGCAAGTTTGAAACACGTTAAATAAAACAGTAATTATGTAAAATCTCTATTTGCTCAAAAAATATAACGTCTTATTTCTTACAACTACTGAATGGAAGCAGGTTCTATGGCCACATTTCAATAATCAGTTAAAATGGGGTTGCAGTACAGTGAAGAAAGCCTGTGCTTTAGAGGCAAAAATCCTAGGTTTGAATCTTAAGTCTGCCATTTGCTACCAGTATGATAGTAACCTCTTAATTTTCTTAAACTTCTGTTTCCTCATCTGTAAAATGGAGATAGTAATAAATGATGTATGCAAAACATTAAGCACAGTGTCTGGGTCATACTAAGTATTTCATAACAGCTGATTTTAACAGCTGATTTTAACATTTTATTTATTTTATTATCATTTTTTTTATTTACTCCCCTCGCCCCATCACTCCATCACAAAAAATATTGTGTCAATTATTCTACACTAATTGTATTAAACTGCTGTTCTCACAGTGAAATCAGAGGACATCTGTGGGTCTTCAATACCTTTTCAAGGGTTATGAGGTCAAAACTCTTTTCATAATAGAACTAAAATGTTATTTACCTTTTTCACTCTCATATTCTTATAAGTTTACATAGGAGTGAATTTTCACAATAGATTCACTGAGAAGCAGATACAAAGATCCAATTGTCTTCTAATACAGAGCTGCAAAAAGGTAAAATCGTGTCTCATTTTGATCAATTTCATAATTTTTGAAAACGTAGTTTTTAAAAATATATTTTTAACATATGAGTTTATTATTATTCATTTTAAATTAGTTAAAATAAACATTTTATCAATAATAACCTTAGAAGAATCAAGATGGCAGAGTAGGTAAATGCAGTACTCATTGTCTCCCACATCAAAATTACAACTAAAATACAGATCAACCATCATTCAGAACCAACTGAAAGCTGGCTGAATGGAAGTCCTACAACTAGAGAAGTAAATAAAAAGGCACATTGAGACTGGTAGGAGGAGAGAAGGCACGGCATGGGTTGGTCCAACACCCATGTGTGGCGTTTTTTAATTGGGAGGGATATCTAGAGTATGGAGGCCTCCCATGAGGAGGCAGGGGTCCAAGCCCCATACCAGACCCCTCAGCCCAGGATTCTAGCACTGGGAAGAGAAGTCCCTATAAGTTCAGAATGTAAAAACCAGTGAGGATTGTGGCTAAATGACACAGAAGCTGCCTAAGACCTAGCAGTTACTATTAAAGGACCAGCTCATGAATTTACTAGTACTCACTCCTTCTGAGCTACAGCTCTGGAACAGCAGCTTGGGGGGAATCAAGGGACATGCATGGAGGAATTGGATTGTCTGGGTTTGGGGCAATAACTCAGGGATGGCTTTCTCCTAGACAGGGGTGTTCACAGGGTTCATTGTTTCTATGCTGAGACCTCCACCATCATAGAGCTCATAGGCAGGCACTGTATTTGAATCTCTATTAACCTGGATCACAATGTTTGCTCTATCCTGGTGATTCCCTGAGACCAGCCCCATCTAATTTGCAGCCCAATCCAAGCTGTTTGCAGCAGCTTTTCCATATGAATGGCCTGTCCTGGCACAGGCTTCAGACTTTCCTAAAATCTCTCAAACAAGCAGCAGCTGGCATCAGGGTGCCCCATAGCTCTCAATAAGTGTCCCAAGACCCAGCACTAGCAGCAGCCAGTCTTGCTTCACAGCTTAGCCTCTCCTGGGCACTTGCAAGTCCAACACAAGTAGCAGCCATATGCAGATTGTTCTGTAGCTCATAATGGGTAGCCCCAGGCAGTGGTTGACTTTGCACCTCCTAGGAGGCCCCAGAGCCAGTGCACCTGGTGAACAACATCAGACCACATCAGATTACAACTCTACACAGCCATGAGTGACACACTCAAGGGAGAGACACAGTGAGCACCAAAGCCCCAATGAAGCAAGTCCTGCTCCATAGGGGTGTCTCCTACACAGCAGCTCTCCCACTATTGTCACAGCTGGTCCTCACAGGCAATTGGCCTGAAGGTCAATTCCTCCAAGTGACACCAATAGCAATCAAGGCTAAACTACAACTAGACTGTGCATGCAGCCACACAGGGCCGCACCTAGAGTGCCCAGCTCAGATAACTGGGGAGGCTGAGCCACTGGGCCTTACAGGACACCTACTATACAAGGTCACTAAATATTCCAGAAGACATAACAGCTCTACTTAATACATAGAAACAAATACAGGGAAGCAGCCAAAATGCAGAGTCAAAGAACCATGTCACAAATCTAAGAACAGAAGAAATCTCCAGAAAAAGAACTAAATAAAATGGAAGCAAGCAAACTAATAGATACAGAGTTCAAAAACGTTATAAGGATATTCAAGGATCTTAATGAGAGTTTCAAGTGGCTTAGTGAGAATTTCAAGAATCTTAGTGAGAACATCAAAGACATGAAAAAGGACCAGTCACAAATTGAGTATACACTAACTGAAATAAAGCATAATTGACAGAGATTAAACAGTAGAGACAAGGATGCTGACAATCAAACCCGCAATTTGGAATATGAGGAAGCAAAAAGCACTCAATCAGAAGAGCAAAAAGAAAAAAGAATCCAAAAAATATGAACATAGTATAAAGACCCTCTGGGACAACTTCAAGCATACCAACATTTATGGTACCAGGAGGAGAAGAGAGGGAACAAGAAATTGAAATCTTATTTGAAGAAATAATGATAGAAAAATTCCCCTACTTGGTGAAAGAAATGACTTACAAGTCCAGGAAGCACAGGGTAGTCCCAAATAAGAGAAACCCAGAGAGGCCCATACCAAGACATTCTATCTAATAAAGAGGGAATATGCTAATTGACCATCACTCCATCACAAAGATGGCTGCACCCACAGCTGAGGCCAAGTTCCCATAAGGAGACTTAATGAGCAATCAGCAGGGACCTGAGGCTACGCCCTCCCCTGCCCCTGTGGGGCTTGACAGGGGACCTCAGGCCATACCCCCCACCCAGTGAGCCTTGACAGGGGACCTCAAGGTGCGCTTCCCATCGTCCTGGTGCTGGGCTAGGGGACCTGAGGCTGCTCCCCTCGCCCCAGCGCCAGGCCGGGGGACCACAGGCCACACCCCCCACCTGGCAGGGCTTGACGGGGGACCTCAAGGTGCTTTTCCCATCCTGGTGTTGGGCTGGGGGACCTCAGGCCACAACCCCCATCCTGGCTCTGGGCCAGGGGACCTGAGGCTATGTCCCCTGCCCGGCAGGGCTTGACAAGGGTGGGATTGGCTGGGTCTGGATCTTGCCCAATGGAGCGGGGGGCCCAGCTGGGTCTGGGTCTCACACGATTTTGAGGTCCATGTGGGTGAGTGGGGACTTGACTCTGGGTCCCGTGTTGCGCCTCAGACTCCGACAGGAGGAAGGTTTTCATATACATTTTACTAATTTTCTTTCATCTCTGACACTTCTATTATAGAGAAAGGGCAAATAGCAATATTAAATTATTTCCTCTGATTAATTCCCTTTTAATGTGCATGAATTTCATGCACCAGGCCACTAGTATAATAATTAAAATGCAAAATGTTAAAGGCAAAGAAAGAATCTTAAAAGCAGCAAGAGAAAAGCAGTTAGTTACCTACAAGGGAGCACCCATAGGACTATCAGCTGATTTCTCAACAGAAACTTTGCAGGCCAGAAGGGAGTGGAAAGAAATATTCAAAGTGATGAATAACAGGACCTACAACCAAGATTACTCTACTCAGCAAATGTATCATTTAGAATTGATAAAGAGCTTCATAGACAAGGAAAAACTAAAGGAGTTCATCACAACCAAACCAGTATTACATGAAATGCTGAAGGATATTGTTTAAAAAGAGGAGGAGGAGGATGACGAGGAGGAGGAGTAAGAAGAAGAAAAATAAAAGATATGAACAATAAACTGACTATATATATATATGTGTGTGTGTGTGTGTGTGTGTGTGTGTGTGTGTGTGTGTGTGTATACACATATAATTGAATCTAAAAATCAAAATAAGTGAATAAGGAATCCAATGAACAAAATGAACTTATGAATGATATAGAAACAGAAGCATAGAAACATGGAACAACTCATGAATCTTAGAGGTAAGGGGCGAGGGGTGGGGTTAGGAAGAGATTAACCAAAGAACTTATATGCATATATGCATTACCTATGAACACAGACAATAGCATAGTGAAGGCCTGGGATGGGGTGAAAACTGGGTGGAGGGGATCAATGGGTGAAAAGGGAGGACATCTGTAATACTCTCAATAATAAAGATTTAAATTTTTTAAAAATGATTGATGGAAATACCACTGTAAAATGAACAATGAATTGGGGGGCATATTTGACACTTAAAAATAGAGTCTATCTATCCATAAACACCTGTCCTTCAATGTAATAAAGTCTATTTTTTTAGGTTTCTTAGTAAACTTTTATAGGTTTTTTTGTGTATCCTATGCAGATATGTTAAATTTATGCCTAAGTACATTACATTTTTTTTTGTTTTTGAGATAATGTATTTCTTTCCATAGATTTTTAAATTGCTTACTGATGATGTATATGAAAGCTAATAAGTTTGCATAGTTACAATGTAATAGGACACTTTACTAGACTCTCTTGTTAGAGCTAATAGTTTTATAGTTCATTCCCCAAATAATCACACTTATCTGCAAATAAAGATAATCTTAGAGAAATAATAATAACCTTACATGTAAATGGCTTAAATACTCTAGTCCAAAGACATAGGGTAACTGAATGGATAAGAAAACATAACCCACATATATGCTATCCACAAGAGACTCACCTCAGAAAAAAGTCTGAAATTGAAGGGATAGAAAAATATATTCCATGTAAATGGAAATGAAAAAAAAAAAAAAAAAACTGAGAGGGACCATACTTATATCTGACAAAATAGACTTCAAAGCAAAAGCCACAAAAGAGACAAAGAAGATCACTAAATAATAATAAAGGGATCAGCCCAGCCAGTGTGGCTCAATAGTTGAGCATCAACCTATGAACCAGGAGGTCACAGTTCTATTCTTGGTCAGGGCACATGTGGGGGTTGTGGGCTTGATCCTCAGTGTGGTCATGCAGAAGGCAGCTGATTAATGATTCTCATCATTGATATTTCTATCTCTCTCCCTCTCCCTTCCTCAATGAAATCAATACAAATATTTAAAATATAATGATAAAGGGATTGATCCAACAAGAGGATATAACCCTTGTAAATATACATGCACCCAATAGTGGAGCACCTAAATATATCTATTTTATTTTACTTTATTTTAGTTTATTATTTTACTAGAGGCCTGGTGCATGAATTTGTGCATGGGTGGGGTCTGGCCGCCCCACCCCAATGGGGACCAATCAGGCCAGGCCAGCAAGGGGGAGGAGCTGCAGGAGATTGGCCACAAGCCCCACTCCCCAATCGGGCCGCAGTTGGTTGGCTGGGCAGCCCGACCCCAATCAGAATGGGGGAGCCGATGGGGGGTAGGCCGGCCTGGGGGAGGGACTGCCCCCTGATTAGGCCAGTTGGCCATCTGCAGTGTGTGTCACAGCTAGAGGCCCGTGGCACAAATTCATGCATGGGTGGGGTCCGGCCGCCCTGATGGGGGCCCATTGGGCCAGGCCAGTGTGGGGGAGGGGCTACTGGTGGTTGGCCAGAGGGCCCTGCCCCTGATCAGGGTGTTGGAGACCGATTGGGGTCAGGGCCAGCCAGGGGGAGGGGCCGTGGGCGGTGGACCAGCCAGCCCAGCCCCCAATCGGGGTGTTGGGGTCCAATTGAGGGCAGTGCTGGCCTGGGGGAGGGGCTGTCGGCAGTTAGTGGCCAGCCATGCTCTTGATTGGGGTAGGGGGGCCAATTGGGGCTCAGCTCAGGCTTATTGGCTGCCACAGTGAGTCATAGCCACCGGTTGTTCCAGTCGTTCTGGTCGTTCTGCCATTCTGGTCATTGGGCTTTTATATAGAGAGATTTTTATTAAATTTATTGGGGTGACACTGGTTAACAAAATTATACATGTTTCAGGTACACAATTCCTTTACACATCAACTGTATACTCTATTGTGAATTCACCACCCCAAGTCAAGTGTATGTCCATCATCATTTATCCCTTCTTCCACATTCCCTCACCACCCTCCCTATGAAACTTTCTTTTCCTTTTTTTTGTTTGATTTTTGTTTTTAAATCTTTATTGTTGAGAGTATTACAGATGTCCCTCTCCCCCTGGCTTTCTTCCCTCCACCCAGTTCCCACTCCACCGCAGGCCTTTGGCACCCTATTGTCTGTGTCTTATAGGTAATTCATATATGCACATAAGATCTTTGTTTAATCTTTTCCTGAACTGCCCCCACCTCCCATCCCTCTGAGAATCATCAGTATATTCCATTTCCATGCCTCTGATTCTATTTTATTCACTAGTTATTCTGATCATTAAATTTCTTATTCTTTTATTTTGATTTTTAGAATCAATTGTTGATATGTAAGTATTTGTTGCCATTTTATTGTTCATATTTATCTTTTTCTTCTTCTTCTTCCTCTTCTTAAAGAATAACCTTCAGAATTTCTTCAAATACTGGTTTGGTGGTGATGAACTCTTTTTTAGCTTTTTTTTTTTTTTTTTTTTTGTCTTTGAAGCTCTTTATCTGACCTTCAATTCTAAGTGATAGCTTTGTTGTGTAGAGTAATCTTGGTTGTAGGACCATGCTATTCATCACTTTAAATATCGTTTGCCACTTCCTTCTGGCCTGCAAAATTTCTGTTGAGAAATCAGCTGACAGTCCTATGGGTGCTCCCTTGTAGGTAACTAACTGCTTTTCTCTTGCTGCTTTTAAGATTCTCTCTTTGTCATTAGTCCTTGGCATTTTAATTATTATGTGTCTTGGTGTGGTTCTCTTTGGGTTTCTCTTGTTTGGGACTCTTTGTGCTACCTGGACTTATAAGTCTATTTATTTCACCACGTAAGGAAAGTTTTCTGTCATTATTTCTTCAAATAAGTTTTCAATTTCTTGCTCTCCCTCTTCTTCTGGCACCCCACAATGCAAATGTTGGTATGCTTGAAGTTGTCCCAGAGGGTCCCTACACTATTTAATATTTTTGGATTCTTTTTGCTCTTCTGATTGGGTGTTTTTTGCTTCCTCATATTGCAAATTGTTTATTTGATTCTCTGAATCCTGTGCTCTACTATTGAATCCCTGTATATTATTCTTTATTTCAATCAGTGTATGCTTAATTTCTGAGTGGTATTTTTTCTCTTCTTTTCTTTTTACATTCTCACTAAGATCCTTAAAAGTCTCACTAAGTCCCTTGGAGTTCTCATGAAGTTATCTTGAGTAACCTTATAACTGTGATTTTGAACTCTATATCCAGTAGTTTGCTTTCTTCCATTTCTTTCATTTGTGACAATTCTCTTTGTCTCCACATTTTAGCTGTTTTCCTGTGTTTGTTGCTATGTATTGGGTAGAGCTGCTATGTCTCCTTGAGTTAGTAGAGTGGCCTTATGTAGTAGGTGTCCTATAGGGCCCAGTGGCTCAGCCTCCCCAATCACCTGAAGTGAACTCTAAGTGTGCCCCTTTGTGGGTTGTGTGCACAGTATCATTATAGTTGAGTCTTGATTGCTATTGGTGTCACTGGGAGGAATTGATATCCAGGCCAATTGGCTGTGAGGACCAGCAGCAACTACAGTGGGAGAGCTTCTATGCAGGAGACAGCCCTGTGGGTCAGGACTTGTTTCACTGGGGCTGTAGTGCTCACTGAGTCTGACAATTAAGTGTGTTGCTTATATATGTGTAGAGCTGTAATCTGTTATGGTCTGATGGTGACCACGGGGTGCACTGACTCTTGGGTCTCCAGGGAAGTACAAAGTTAATCACATCCTGGAGCCATCCAACAGGAACTACAGAGTGGTCTGCAGATTCCTCCTATTTGTCTTGGGTTTGGAAGTGCCAGGTGATGCCCAGCTGTGAAGCAAGGCAGGCTGGTGCTAGTGCTGGGTATGAAGCTTTTTACTAATAGTTTTTGGGTTCCCTGACCCAGATGCAGCTTGTTTGAGAGATTTTAGCAAAGTCTGAAGCCTGTGCCAGGACAGGCCATTCATATGCAAATGCCACTGTACACAGGTTAGGTGGTGTTGCCAATTGGATGGGGCAGTGTCTCAGAGAATCATCAGGGCAGAGAAAACAGAAATGGTTGCCAATCAGCCCTGCAACCTGGTAGGTTCCATCACAGGAACAATGAACCCTGAGAATACCTCCATCTGGTAGAAAGCCTCCCCCAAGTTCCTGACCCAATGCCAGACAATCCAGTTATTCCTCATAAGTGTCTGTGTTCCTAAGAGCCTGGCCCTATTGCTGGAGTTTATTGAAATCCCAACCTTGTAAGTTGAGTTCATGTTCAGGCCCTTTAAGAGGAACAGATGGATCTCCAGCAACCTCCTTGTCACTCAGACACAATCCCACTGGTTTTTACAGCCCATAGTTATGGGGACTTCTTTTCCCAGCTCTGGGAACCTGGAGCTTGCATTCTGGTGTGGGACTGGGACCCCTTTATCCTCATGGGAGGATTCTGAAGATGTGATACCCCCCACAATTAAAAAAAAGCAGCACACTTGTGTGCCAGCCCTGCCTGCTCTGTGCCTCCACCTTTCCTACTAGTCTCAATGTGCTTTCATCTTTACTTCTATAGTTGTATGACTTCCATTCTGACAGCTTTTAGGTGGTTCTGGATGATGTTGTTCTGTATTTTGGTTGTAATTTTTATGTGGTTGTGGTATGTGGAGAGTACAGGTGTTTACCTACACCACCATCTTGGTTCTGTCTCACACCAGAATGTATTTAAAAAAAAACTCTTGGGGAACTTTAAAAGAGAGATCAACATCAACACAGTCATAGTAGGGGACTTTGACAATTTTTAAACAATCCCTCCAGCCCCTTTCCCAGCCCTCCCCATGCCAGCAGGGGTTGGCTGCCTGCTCTCTATGAATCTTTAGCTATTTTTCTGGGTAGTTCAGTTTGTTCATTAAATTGCACATATTAGTTAAATCATATGATACTTGTCTTTCACTGACTGGCTTATTTCACTTAGCATAAAACTCAACACCAAAAAAAACAAAGAATCCCATTTAAAAATGGGCAAATGACCTAAAAAGACACTTTTCCAAGGAAGACATACAGATGCCCAAAAGACATGAAAAGATGTTTAACATCACTAATCATCAGAGAAATGCAAGTTAAAACCACAAGAAGACATCACCTCACACCTATTGTAATGGCTATAATCAATAAATCAACAAGCAAGTATCAGCAAGGATGTGGAGAAAAGGGAACCCTTGTGCAATATTGGTGGAATGCAGATTGGTCCAGCCACTGGGGAAAGCAGGATGGAGTTACCTCAAAAATTAAAAATGGAACTGTTTATATGTGAAATATAATGGAAAAATAAGGTAGTGAACAAAATAGATCCAGTGACATGGAAGCATGCAATAGAGTGATGAATCTCAGAGGGAAGCAGGGGAGAAATTAAGCAAAGAATTTATACACATATATGCATAATCCATGGACACAGAAAATAGTGCAGTGAAGGTCTGGAGAGGAAGAAGGAGCAGGAAGGAGGGAGGTTAATGAGGAATAAAAGGAATATCTGTAATACATTCAACAAAAAGTTAAATTTAAAATATATATATAATTTAAAAAACTGGGACTTAGGGGAAAAAGGAACTGTATTATGACCCAGAGATTCCACTTCTGGGAATTTATCCAAAGAAACCTGAAACTAATTAGAAAGATTATAAGTACCCTTATGTTCATTGCAGTGTGATTTACAAAAGCCAAGATTTGGAAGCAGCCCAAGTGTCCATCCGTAGATGAATGAATAAAAAAAGTTGTGGTACATTTACACAATGTAATACTACTATGTCCTCCAAATGAAGAAAAATATACCATTGTGACAGCATGGATGCACCTATTCATTATCTTCATCTTCTGCCTCTTGCCACCCATGCCAATAAAACTCCTTCATCAGGTAACAAAACATAACTTCTTTAAACCCCCACATACATCAACTCATGCAAATAGATCCACTCAAAGTTATTTGGTTCTGCAAAGGGTTTTGTGGCATACATTGGTTCTACAAATTACAAAATATTTTAGGTACAAATACAACACACAGCTGCATATATAATAATGAGAAAATTTAGAAATAGCCTAAATAGTCCACTGTAGATGAAAGTTTAAATAAATTATAATTTAAATAGTTGAATAATATACATTTGAAAAGGAAATGGTAAGAAAAGAAAGTGGGGGGAAATCACTAAATTTAAAGATGGGGACAGTAGGTAAAAGAGGAGCCTGGTATACATTCTTATGCCAGAAAGGAAGGACATTCTTTTTTTTTTTTAAATGATGGGCCCTGGCCAGTGTGGCTCAGTGATTAGAACATTGACCCAAGCACATTATTCCTAGTCAAGGGCACATACCTGTGTTGCAGGTTTTATCTCAGCCCCCAGTGGGGGCATGTGTAGGGGTCAACCAATCAATGTGTCTCTCTCACATCGATGTTTCTCTCTCTCTCTCTCTCTCTCTCTCTCTCTCTCTCTCTCTCTCTCTCTCTCTCTCTTTCTCTTTCTCTCTCCTCTCCCTACTCCCTTCCACTCTCTCTAAAAATCAATGGAAAAAATATCCTATGGTGAGAATTAACACACACACAAAAATGAGGAGAGCATGTCAAAAGTTCATAGGAGCCAACTTGAGAGGTTAACATTGGCCAAATCAGGAATAAAATGAAGATTGGCAAGGATACATGATTTACTATAAAATACTGAAAAATAAGAAGTCATGAATTAATACTGATAACAGGTAGATAACTAAATTGGGGAGCAGCTGGGTCTCTTGCTTATCTAGAACACTGAGTTCCAACTGGTAAATGTGAAAGGAGTGATGGAGTTGGAAAATTATCATTTTGCAATCATATGGTAAAGATTGGTCCAGGCAGGAATCATCAACGGATGCTAAATTTAGGGAAAATATTTGAAGGACATTTTCATGTTCTGAAAACATCTCCTTATATATTTCTTATTATTTTCAAGGGGAAAATACTAATTACACTGTGGAGAAATCAGATAACACCTTGACTGGATGAATACAAGTAACATCACTAAGGAGGAACAGATGGGCATTGTGTGCCTATAGAAATGGTACCCTAAGAAGGACACATTATCACTTAAGTACTGTTCTAACCAGGATTGTATAAACTAAGTCTAATTGTGAGAACATGTCAGAGTAAAATGATAAACCTATTTAAAAAGAGAAGAAGGAACTGTATTCTTCAAAATTGCCAATGTCATCAAAGATAAAAATAACATGAAAGATAACTGCAATAAATAGTCCTATACTGGAAACTATTAGGAAAAAAAAAAGTTATAAAGGACATTTTTGGTCAATTAACACAAAGGTAACATGGATGGGAGATTAGCAAAAAATTGTTTCGCGCTGACCGTTTTGGCTCAGTGGATAGAGCCCCAGGGCCTGTGGACTGAAGGCTCCCAGGTTTGATTCCAGTCAAGGGCACATCCCCAGTAGGGGGTGTGCAGGAAGCAGCTGGTGGATATTTCTAACTCTCTATCTCTCTCCCTTCTTCTCTGTAAAAAATCAATAAAGTATATTTTTTAAAAAATTGTTTCAATGTTATATTGAAGATGGCAAATGTACTATTATGGAAGAGAATATACCTATTCTTAAGAAACACACACTGAATTACTTTAGGAGTAAATGAAATAAGACCACTTATTCTAAATTAGTGCAGATCAGACAAGAAGAAGAAATAAAAGGCATCCAAATTGGAAAAGAAGAAGTAAAACTGTCCTTATTCACAGATGACATGATATTGAACATAGAAAAACCCAAAGACTCCATAAAAAAACTACTAGACTTAATAAATGAATTCGGCAATGTAGGAGGATACAAAATAAACACCCGCAAGTCAATGGCTTTCCTATACAACAATAATGAACTCACAGAAAGAGAAATTAAAAAAGCAATCCCATTTACCATTACAACAAAAAAAGTAAGGTACCTAGGAATAAACTTAATGAAGGAGATAAAGGACCTGTACTCAGAAAATTTCAGAATGCTGAAAAAAGAAGACATGAACAAGTGGAAGACTATACCATGTTAATGGATTGGTAGAATCAACATCATTAAAATGTTCATACTACCCAAAGCAAACTATAAATTCAATGCAATTCCCATTAAAATACCAATGGCATACTTCAAAGACCTAGAACAAATTCTCCAAAAATTCATCTGGAATGAAAAAAGACCCTGAATAGCTGCAGCAATCTTGAGAAAGAAGAACAATGTTGGAGGTATCACAATAACAAATATCAAGCTATACCACAAAGCCATTGTTCTCAAAACTGACTAGTACTGGCACAAAAACAGACATATAGACGAGTGGAACAAACAGAGAACCTAGAAATCGACACAAGCCATTATGCTCAATTAATATTTGACAAAGGAGGCAAGACCATACAATGGAGTCAAGACAGTCTCTTCAATAAATGGTGTTGGGAAAACTGGACAGATACTTGCAAATAAAAATGAATCTAGACTACCGACTTACACCATACACAAATATAAATTCAAAATGGAAAAAGGACTTAAACATAAGATGGGAAACCATAAAAATTGTAGAAGAAGCCATAGGCAGCAAAATAGCAGGCATTTGTTGTAGGAATATATTTAACGATACAGCTCCTAGGGCAATGGAAACTAAGGAGAAAATAAACAAATGGGACTACATCAAAATAAAAAGCTTCTGCACAGCAAAAGAAACCATCAACAAAACAACAAGAAAGCCCACTGTATAGGAGAACATATTTGCCAATGTTATCTCTAATAAGGGTTTAATCTACAACATTTACAGGGAACTCATACAACTTAACAAAAGAAAGATAAACAACCCAATAAAAACATGGGCAAATGACCTAAATAGACACTTTCGAAAGAGGACATTCAGAAAGCCAAGAGACTTATGAAAACATGCTCAAAGTCACTAATCATCTGAGAGATGCAAATCAAAATAACAATGAGGTACCATCACACAACTGTCAGAATGGCTATCATCAACAAATCACGAAAGCACAAGTGCTGGGGAGGATGCGGAGAAAATGAACCCTTCTTCACTGCTGGTGGGAATGCAGACTGGTACAGCCACTGTGGAGAACAGTATGGAGTTTCCTCAGAAAACTGAAAATGGAACTTCCATTTGACCCAGTAATCCCACTCCTAGGAATATATCCTAAGAAACTGGGAACACCAATAAGATAGGATATATGCACCTTTATGTTCATAGCAGCACAGTTTACAATAGCTAAGATTTGAAAACAGACTAAATGCCCATCAGCAGATGAATGGATTAGAAAACTGTGGTACATCTACACAATGGAATACTACGCTGCTATAAAAAAGGAGGAATTCTTACCATTTGCAACATAATGGATGGAACTGGAGAGCATTATGCTAAATGAAATAAGCCAGTCAGTGAAAGAAAAATACCACATGATCTCACTCTTTTATGGATAATAAAGAACATTATAAACTGATGAATAAAAATAGATACAGAGGCAGATAAGTATCGAACAGACTGCCAAATGGCAGCAGGAAGGCTGGGGAGGATTAGGGGGGTTGAGGGGAGGTAAGAGATCAACCTAAGGACTTATATGCATGTATATAAGCATAACCAATGGATGCAAGACACTGAAAGGAGTGTGAGGGCATTTGCTGGGGGTTAGGGGAGGCTGGGTGAAGGTCAATTGGGAAAAAAAAGGAGACATATATACTACTATTTGTAATACTTTAAACAATAAAAAAAGAAAAAAATAGAAAATGTGTGTGCAAATGATAGAGTAAGAAGAGTAAATTTTTAACAATATGTTAATCTCTACTTGGTTAAAGAAAAAGAATTAGTTAAAACTACATGTATTGCCATGGACAACTGTTATAAAGGAAGAAAATCAGGCTGTAATATATAACTAGCATCTCCATTTGTTAAGCAAGAAACATACATATGCATATGCAAGTTCATGTATACATAGAGAAATATATGGAAGTACATATAATAAACAAAGTTTTTTTTTGAAAGTTGGGAATAGTGGAGACTTTCATTTTTAACTTTATAAATTTCTGCATTGCTTGTATTTTATAATGAAAGTGAATTACTTTCATGAACATTAAAATATTTTCCTGTTGGATTGGACAGAAAATGGTGACTGGCAGGATGGCAGTGAGGAAGAGAGTGTGATTGAGTGAGGAAGCTAAAGGTGAGTTTGTGGACATGTGTGGTATAAGTGTGTGTGAGTGAGGGACAGTTAGATTCTGCTGGACTTTCAGGAACTGGCAGACCAGGCTTTCCTATATGGGGTGGCCAACTCTGACAGAAACCACACCATCTTTTTTTTGGGGGGGGGGCGGGGGATGCTTGTCAAATTTATTAGGTAACTAAAAGAAAATGCCTAGACTGAAAAAAATGGCGACGGAATAGAGTCGGGTTTGGAGTCTGATCCTGGGGCGGAGAGTCGGAGCAGCAGAGGCTCGCAGAGGGAGTGTATGTGGGCAAGCCAAGGGACAGCTAAACTCCAGGAGAAGGCGGGGGAGTGCTGGGCAGTGTTCCTCTGACCTCGCAGCACCCACAGGGGCTGGGTCCCCTCCCAGAGCTGCGGGCTCGCCGGGCGCCTCGCCATCTTGCAAGGAAAGGAGGATTTTAGTGGAAACCTGACTTTCCGCGACAACTGCAAACACTGAACTGCTGGGATCACCAGACCACCGGTCCCCTATCAGCGCAAACATTTGGATTCAAAGAAACTCTTCACTGCACCACGGAAAGGTCAGATTTTGTCTGAAATAAGCTGCGGTTTCTAATCCCCGCGGTGGGTGAGGGAAGCGCTGGGTGAGGGAAGTGCAGAAGCCGCAGGACCGGCAGGAGCCGGGAGGTCTGTGCCTAGAAAAATCAGCGGCAGTTGGAACTGCCGTGATCTGTGAATGAGGAGGGGGGTCTTCTGAGCTGCTAACAGAAGTGACCTCTTGAAAGCAACTCATTTAAATCTGACGAGGAGGGTCAGACTAAGAATTTTCAAAGGAGTGCAGGCTCCTTAGTCTGGGGCACAGACCCACGGTCCGCACACCTGGGCTCTTTCCGACTCTGATTGCTAAGCCCAACACATAGAAAAACCCAGGTGGAAACCCTGAAAGACTGCAGGGGGAAGGTGTTTTTTCGGAACCTGGGGCCAGAGCTGCCTGTGAACATCAGAGAGGCAGCTCTGAGGCGCACACCTCCACAAACCGGTAGTGAGTGCCATAGAAGGGGGAAAAAAAAAAAGAAAAAAGAGCTAGAGAGGCCCGGAAGTCAATTCAGAAACACTGCCACCCAGGGGCTGAAACGCTAATTGTCTCTGGTGTAATCAAAAATAAATACGAGAAATTAAGACAGGGCTGGCTTAAAAAGCAAGACTGGCTTCCAACACTGAGGAGCCCTGGAATGAAGCTGAACTGAAATACCGCCCAGACTGGGAAACAGGCGTACAAAACAGAACAATAGAGGAAGTGAATGACAGCCGCTACTGCACATTTTAGTCTTCCTATTTTTTAATTTTCAATTCTTTTTTCAATTTTTTAAATTTTTTATTCTCATATTTTTTATTTTCATTTTTTGCATCTTTTACTTAAGAAACTAATATTTTTTCCTCACTTGATTTTCACCTTTTTAATTATTACATTTTTATTTTCAATCAGCACTATAATTACTATTATTTTACTTTTTTTTTTAATGTCATTTGATTTTCTCTTTCTTTTATTTTTGGATTAGTGTCCTACATTCGATTTGCATCTCTCCCTTACAATCGCTTTACCCTATCTCAAAGCTAACATTATGCCATCACTCTCCTCCTAACCTTTCCCCTTTTGGTCCCCAGTTTATCTTAACCCTTTCTGGCTTTAGATTTTCCCTACTTTTTCAGTTTACTCCCTGCTAAAACTTCACCCTACTTATATATCTAATTCCCAACCCCCTTCTCCAAATCCATACAAACCTCTCTCTACGCTACCTTTAAAAAATTATTTTTCTCTCGGGCCTTTTGTTGTTGTTTGCTTGAATGTTGATTAGATTGAATTTTTATGCTTTTTTTATGAGATTGTTTTGATTATTCTTTTTGTTGGCTTGGTTGGTTCTTTTGTTTGCTTTGTTTTTGTTTGTTTTTTACTTTTGTTTTCCCTTGCCTCACTTGATATTAGCTGCTGTTGCAGTTTGTATTAATCTCCAGGCTCGTGTTGCTGGAATTTGCTGGGAATAGTGGTTGTTCTAGTGGAGTTTACTCCCTATATATATAGTTTGTTCCCCTTTTCTCTCTTAGTATCATTCTTGTCTCTCTTACTTTTTTTCTTTTCTTTTTCTTTTCTGTTATTTCTTTTCTTTCTTTCTGCTCTCTTCCCAAGTTCAGATTCACACTCTTTGTTGTTGTTTTTTTTTCTTCGTTGTTGTTCTTTCTTTTTACTCTCCCTCTTCCACTCCTATTCCCTAATTTGTCTTTCTATGGTGGTTACCTTTATTGGAGGTTATTAATATCGTGAATACAATTCTGTTCAGTGCCTTGTCTGTTGTGCCTGGTTGTGTTGTATTTTATACCTTTAAATCAACGCCAGAGAGAGAAATCTATATAACCAGACATCCGGAGAAGAGAGACCATGAGGAGACAAAGAAACAGCCCCCACAGGAAAGAGAAGCAGGCATCACCAGAAAAGGAAGGAAACGATTTAGAGGCAAACAACCTATCAGAGAAAGAATTCAGAGAAATGGTCATAAAGTGGCTGAAAAGGATGGAAGACAAATTCGACAATATGAGTAAGAACCAAGAAGAAATGAAGAAGAACCAAGAAGAAATGAAAAATGACATCGCTGCTGTAAAGAACTCAATAGAAAGCATCAAGAGTAGACTAGATGAAGCAGAGGACCGCATAAGTGAGCTAGAAGACAAGATGGAAAAAAATACCCAATTACAACAGCTTCTAGAAACAAAAATTAGAAAGATTGAGGAGAGCGTAAGGGAACTTCGGGACAATACAAAACAAAACAACATCAGGATAATAGGGGTGCCAGAAGGAAAGGAAACTGAGCAAGGAATAGAAAACCTGTTTGAAGAAATAATAACAGAAAACTTCCCTGATATAGGGAAGAAAAAACCCACACAAATCCAAGAAGCTCACAGAGTTCCAAGCAAAATGAACCCCAAAAGACCGATGTCAAGGCACATTATAGTTAAGTTGGCAAACACCAACGACAAAGTAAGAATCTTACAAGCGGCCAGAGAGAGACAGACAGTTACATACAAAGGAACCCCCATCAGACTAGCAACTGATTTCTCAACAGAAACTCATCAGGCCAGAAGGGAATGGAATGAAATATACCAAGTCATGCAAAGGAAGGGTCTAAATCCAAGAATACTGTACCCAGCAAGGCTATCAATCAAAATTGAAGGTGAAATCAGGAGCTTCAGAGACAAAAAAGGACTAAGGGAGTTTATCACCACCAAACCAGCAATGAAAGAAATGCTAAAGGGTCTGCTTTAAAAAAAAAAAAAAAAAAAAAAAAAAAGAAAGAAATAGGAAGCAAAGAAGGTACACAGGGGTATAGAATAAAAATGGCGTCTAATAAGTACCTATCAATAATAACTTTAAATGTAAATGGATTTAATGCCCCAATCAAAAGACACAGGGTAACAGACTGGATAAGAAAACAAAACCCAGATATCTGCTGTCTACAGGAAACCCACCTCAAAAAAAAGGATGCATACAGACTGAGAGTAAAGGGATGGAAAAAGGTTTTCCAGGCAAATGGAAATGAAAAAAAAGCTGGGGTTGCAATACTTATATCTGACAAATTAGATCTCAAAGTGAAGGACATAACAAGAGATAATGAAGGCCACTTCATGATACTAAAGGGAGAAATCCAACAAGAAGAAATAACTCTGGTAAACATATATGCACCCAATACAGGAGCACCAAGATACATTAAAAGACTCCTGGAAGATATCAAAGGAGAGATTGACAGTAATACAATCATAGTAGGAGACTTCAATACCCCACTATCACCATTGGACAAATCCTCTAAACAAAAAATCAGCAAAGAAACATCAATCCTAAATGACTCACTAGAACAGATGGAATTAATCGACATCTTCAGAACATTTCACCCCAAAGCCACAGAATATACATTCTTCTCAAGTGCACATGGGTCATTTTCAAAGATAGACCATATGTTAGGACGTAGGCAAAGTCTCTCCAAATCCAAGAAGATAGAAATCATATCAAGTATCTTCTCAGATCACAGTGGCATAAAACTGGAAATCAACTACAATAAAAACAACCCAAAGAAATCAAACACTTGGAGACTAAACAGCATGTTATGAAACCATGACTGGGTTACCAAAGACATCAAGGAAGAAATAAAAAACATCATGGCAACAAACGACAATGAAAACACAACAATCCAAAATCTATGGGACACAATGAAAGCAGTCCTGAGAGGGAAGTTCATAGCTCTACAAGCCTACTTCAAAAAACAAGAAACAATGGTAATAAATTACCTAACCCAACAACTCAAAGAGTTAGAGAGAGAGCAACAAGATAAGCCCAGTGTAAGCAGAAGGAAAGAAATAATAAAGATCAGAGCGGAGATAAACGACATAGAGACCAAAGAAACAATACAAAAGATCAACAAAACCAAGAGCTGGTTCTTTGAAAGGATAAACAAGATTGATGAACCTCTAGCCAGGCTCACCAAGAAGCAAAGAGAGAGGACCCAAATAAACAAAATCAGAAATGAAAGAGGTGAAATAACAACAGACCCCGACGAAATACAAAGGATTGTTACAAAATACTACGAACAACTCTATTCCAACAAACTGGACAACCTAGAGGAAATCGACATATTCCTAGAAAAATACAACCTTCCAAAACTCAATCAGGAAGATTCTAAACAGCTCAACATGCCAGTAACTATGGAAGAAATTGAAGCAGTCATCAAAAAGCTTCCGGCAAACAAAAGCCCGGGGCCAGATGGCTTCACAGGGGACTTTTCTCAAACTTTCAAGGAAGAACTAAAACCTATCCTCCTCAGACTATTCAAAAAATTCAAGAGGAAGGAACACTTCCAGGCTCCTTCTATGAAGCCAGCATCACCCTAATACCAAAACCAGATAAAGACAACTCAATGAAAGAGAATTACAGGCCAATATCCCTCATGAACATTGATGCCAAAATCCTCAACAAAATTCTAGCAAATCGGCTCCAGCAGTACATCAGAAAGATCATACACCATGACCAAGTAGGATTTATCCCAGGAATGCAAGGATGGTACAATATCTGCAAATCAATAAACATGATACATCACATAAACAAATTGAGAGATAAAAATCACATAGTCATATCAATAGATGCAGAAAAAGCATTTGACAAAATCCAACACCCTTTCTTGATAAAAACTCTCAACAAGGTGGGAATAGAAGGATAATACCTCAACATAATAAAAGCTATATATGATAAACCCACAGCAAACATCATACTCAATGGGCAAAAACTAAAACCATTTCCCCTAAGAACAGGAACAAGACAGGGATGCCCACTCTCACCACTCCTGTTTGACATAGTACTGGAAGTAATAGCTATCGCAATTAGGCAAGAAGAAGAAATAAGAGGCATCCAAATTGGAAAAGAAGAAGTGAAGCTGTCCTTATTTGCAGATGACATGATATTGTACATAAAAAACCCAAAAGATTCCATCAAAAAACTAATAGACTTAATAAATGAATTCGGCAATGTAGCAGGATACAAAATTAACGCCAAGAAATCTATGGCTTTTCTATACACCAATAATGAACTTACAGAAAGAGAGACTAAAAAAGCAATCCCATTTACCATCGCACCAAAAAAATTAAGATACCTAGGAATAAACTTAACTAAGGAGGTAAAAGACCTATACGAAGAAAACTACAGGACACTGAAAAAAGAGATAGAGGAAGATGTAAACAGATGGAAGAACATACCATGTTCATGGATTGGTAGAATCAACATCATTAAAATGTCCATACTACCCAAAGCAATCTACAGATTCAATGCACTCCCCATCAAAATACCAACAGCATATTTCACAGACCTAGAAAGAACTCTCCAAAAATTCATCTGGAATAAAAAAAGACCCCGACTAGCCTCAGCAATCCTCAGAAAGAAGAATAAAGTAGATGGGATCTCAATACCAGATTTCAAGCTGTATTACAAAGCCACTGTTCTCAAAACAGCCTGGTACTGGCACAAGAACAGACATATTGATCAATGGAACAGAATAGAGAACCCAGATATCGACCCAAACCACTATGCTCAATTAATATTTAACAAAGGAGGCATGAACATACAATGGAGTCAAGACAGTCTCTTCAATAAATGGTGTTGGGAAAACTGGACAGATACATGCAAAAAAATGAAACTAGATCACCAACTTACACCATACACAAAAATAAACTCAAAATGGATACAGGACTTAAACATAAGACGGGAAACCATAAAAATACTAGAGGAATCCACAGGCAACAAAATCTCAGACATATGCCACAAGAACTTCTTCACTGACACTGCCCCTAGGGCAATGGAAGCTAAAGAGAAAATTAACAAATGGGACTACATCAAAATAAAAAGCTTTTTTACAGCAAAAGAAACCATCAACAAAACAACAAGAAAGCCCACTGCATGGGAAAACATATTTGCAAATGCTATCACTGATAAAGGTTTAATCTCCAACATCTACAGGCAGCTTATGCAACTCAATAAGAGGAAGATAAATGATCCAATAAAAAAATGGGCAACAGACCTAAACAGAATATTTTCAAAAGAAGACAGAAGGAAGGCCAAGAGACACATGAAAACATGTTCAAAGTCACTTATTATCCGAGAGATGCAAATCAAAACAACAATGAGGTATCATCTCACACCTGTCAGAATGGCTATCATCAACAAATCAACAAACAACAAGTGTTGGCGAGGATGCCGAGAAAAAGGAACCCTTGTGCACTGCTGGTGGGAATGCAGACTGGTGCAGCTACTGTGGAGAACAGTATGGAGTTTCCTCAAAAAACTGAAAATGGAACTCCCATTTGACCCAGTAATCCCACTCCTGGGAATATATCCGAAGAAACTAGAAACACCAATCAGAAAGGATATATGCACCACTATGTTCATAGCAGCACAATTTACAATAGCTAAGATTTGGAAACAGCCTAGGTGCCCATCAGCAGATGACTGGATCGGAAAACTGTGGTACATCTACACAATGGAATACTATGCTGCCATAAAAAAGAAGGAATTCTCATCATTTGCAGCAACCTGGATGGAATTGGAGAACATTATGCTAAGTGAAATAAGCCAGTCAATGAAAGAAAAATACCACATGATCTCACTCATTTAGGGATAGTAAAGAACATTATAAAGTGGTGAACAAAAAGATAGATACAGAGACAGTAAAGCATCAAACAGACTTTCAAAGTACAGGGGGAAAGTTTGGGAAAGGTGGGGGAGTTATGAAATCAAACGAAGGACTTGTATGCATGCATATAAGCATAAACAATGGACGCAAAACTCTGGGGGGGGAGGGCATGTGTGGGTGTGGGGTGGGGGGGTAATAGTAAGATATGTACACATATAATACCTCAATAAAAATATTAAAAAAAAATAAAAGAAAATGCCTACAAAGGTGAAACCATGCCATCTTGAAAGGGAGAGCTGCTGTGACTATGAGGCCAGCCTTACCACCATCCAGACTGGCCTCAGAGAACACCCCAGAAACAACAGCCACTCTGGCCAAAGACCTGCTACCTCAGCTGCAAACTCATGAACACCAGGACTCCAGCCTCACTGGACACAGACTCCTGTGGGTCCCAAAGTGCACCTCCCTCCTGCCAACTTACCGTGTCATTTCTGGGCATCCTGCTGTTGAATCTCAAACTGCACCCCCGCCCACTAATCCCACAGAATCAGCCCTGGCACTGCGGGCCCTGCAGGCAAGCCTCCGACTATGCTCCCTGCTCACTGAGTCAGCAGCACCCTCCTGAGCACCACGCACCACACAGGCAAGCCTCTAACTGCACCCCAGACCACCAAGCCCAAGGTATCAACCCCAGGCCACACATGACTTAGTGGCTGGATCCATACATGACAGCAAAATTGGGGAGAAAATGAAACAAACCCAAAAGGTAAGAAAAGGAGGAATCACCAGAGTAGAAATGAAATGAAACAACAGCATGCAATGTGTCAGAAAAAATTCAAAATAAGAGTCGTACATTTCCTAGACAGGCTGGATGAGAAAATAAAAAATGTATGTACAAATCAAGAGGAAATAAAAAGCTATATAGCTACAATAAAAAACACTATGGAAGGTTCCAACAGTAAACTAGAAGAAGTGGAGGATCAAATTAACAAATTAAAAGACAGGGCAGAAAAACACACCCAATCTGAACAACAATTGGAGAAAAAATTTAGAAAGCAGGAGATGAGCCTAAGGAAGCTCTGGTACAACATGAAACAAAATAACATACATATAATAGGGGTTCCAGAATGACAAGAAGAGAAGCAAGGATTAGAAAAACTATTTGAAGAAAGAATGACAGAAAACTTCCCTGATTTTGGGGCGGGGGGGAAATCACATGAGCACAGAGCATCTCAAACAAGATGAACAAAAAAGAACTCACACCAAGACACATTGTAATTACAATGGGAAATGTTAATGACAAAGAAGGAAACTTAAGACCTGCAAGAGAGAGACTGAAGGTAACCTACAAGGGAACTCGCATTTGACATACAACTGATTCCCATTAGACATACAACTGATGGAATGAAGTATACAAAGTGATGCAAAGCAAGGGACTGAATCCAAGAATACCCTATTCAGCAAGTCTATCATTCAGAATTGAAGGGGAAATCAGGAGCTTCGCAGACAAACAAAAAAGCTAATGGTGTTTATCACTATCAAGCCAGCAATGCAAGAAATGCTAAAGGGACTGTTGTAAAAAGAAGAAATAGAAAGGCAAGAAGAAACATTGGCACAAAGAATAAAACTGGCTACAAACAAGTACATATCAATAATAACTTTAAGTGTAAATGGATTAAATTGTCCCATAAAAAGACATTGAGTGGCTGAATGGATAAGAAAATATGACCCATACATATGATATCTACAAAAGACCTACCTCAGAACAAGGGGCTCACAGAGACTGAAAGTGAAGGGATGGAAAAATATTTTTCAGGCAAGAGATAAGGAGAGCCACTTCGTAATACTAAAGGGATCAATACAACAAGTGGATATACCTCTGGTAAACATATATGCTCACAATGTAAGAGCACCCAAATACATAAAGAAAATTTCTGGAAGATATCAAAGGAGACATCAAAAGCAATACAATAAGGCAATTTATTGAAGGCAATAATGAAAAACTCAAACACTTGGAGGCTAAATAGCATGCTATTAAACAATGATTGGGTTACAAAGAGATCAAAGAAGAAATAAAAAAGCATCTTAGAAACAAATGACAATGAAAACACAACAATCCAAAATGTATGGGACACTGAAAGCATGCTGAGAGGGAAGTTCATAGTACTACAGGCCTACCTCAAAAAAACAAGAAAGGGAAAAAAAGATGGCTATCGGCAGGAAGGTAGGGAGGGAGAGAGTGTGAGAGAGTGAGGAACCCATAGAGGAGAGTGTAGACGTGTGCGGTGTGTGTGTGTGTGTATGAGCTAGGGTCAGTTGGATTCTGCAGGTCATCCAAAGGGCTGCCTAACTGGGCAATCTTAGATGGCGGAGCCCCACGCACAAAGCAGACACTTCTCAGCAGCTGGTGCAGGCATGGAGACCATGCCATCTTGAGAAACAGAGCTGGCTGAGACTAGGATCCTGGCTTCAGACACAAACCAGGACCCTGCAGCCACTGGGGACAGAGAACTGCTATTACAGCTTCAGACCAACAGACAACAAGAATCCAGACTTCCCAGCAGCAGATTTCCATGAGTCAAAGAGCCTATCCCCCTCCCTGAAGGCGTGCAGATAGCGCCATAGTAACTGATAGACCCGCCCCTCGCCCAAGCTGCAGAGCGCCTGCGCATGGACCATTCCCCTTTAGGGAATTTGGCCCACGGGACAGAGGCAGCTCCCCTTCAGGGAATCTGAGAGCTTGCAAAGAGGGCTCCACTTTGGGGAATTTGGCATGCAGGACACAGCTCCCCTTCAGGGAATCTTAGAGCACTCACAGAGGGCTCCCATTCGGGGAATTTGGCACGCAGGACGGACTCCGCTCCCCTTCGGGGAATCTGGGAGAGTGGACGGAGGGCTCCCCTTTGGGGAATTTGGCTCAGGGACACAGCTCCCCTTAGGGGAATCTGAGAGCTTGGAGCACAGAAGCAGCTCCCCTTCAGGAATTTGAGAGTGTGTGAAGCCCTAGCTGGTTTGGCTCAGTAGAGAGAGCACATACAGGACACAGCTCCACTTCAGGGAATATTTCACACTGGACACAGCTGCCTGGGATCCCTGACTCACAGTGCATTCACACTAAGAGCCAGTGACTCAAATTGTTGGTGCATGCACACACAGGGAACCTGATTCTCAACGAGAAGCCTCACGAGGCAAAAGAGACTCTGACACTTGATTCTTGGTGCAGACACAGGGAAACTCTGACTCCTGGTACATGCTAAGGATCTCATTTTCAGCACATACCAACAGTGTGGTGCAGACAGGGTCCCTGATTCTAAGTGTGCACACGAGACCACACGGAACACTGGGGACACTGACCCTGGGAAAACCTGGTTCCCACCAACCAAAGGGAGCCACACGTCCTAGTGTCAGAGCACTTCAGTGAAACTCAGGTGGAACGAAGTCCCCACTGCACATGGCCCAGGTCCACACAAACTGAAGCTTGAGCTTTCTGGTGATAGTCAGAATGGGGAGACGAAACAATTCACAGAGGAAAGAAAATGAGGAGTCACCAAGAAAGGAAATTAGTGAAACTAAAGCTTGCAACATGACCAAAAAAGAGTTCAGAGTAATGGTCGTGGAATTCATACATCTTATGCAAGAATTAGGAAGAAATGAAAAGTGATAGAGCTACAATCAAAAACACCATGGAAAGATTCAACAGTAGGCTAGTAGAAGCAGAGGACCGAATTAGTGAGTTAGAAGATCAGGTACAGAAACAAGCTCAATCTGAATAGCAATTGGAGAAAAAAATTAAAAAGCAGGAGGAAAGCCTAAGGGAGTTTCGGGACAACATGAAACGAAGTAACATGCATATAATAGGGCTGCCAGAAGGACAAGAAGAGCAGCAGGGATTAGAAAATCTATTTGAAGAAATAATGACAGAAAACTTCCCGGATATGGCAAAGATAAAAGTTATACAACCACAGAGAGTCCCAAGCAGGATCAACCCCAAAAGACCCACATCAAGACATGTCATAATTTCAATGGCAATTATAAATGATAAAGAGAGAATCTTAAAGGCGGCAAGAGAGAGACAGAGAGTTACCTACAAAGGAACACCCATCAGATTGTCAAATGATTACTCAACAGAAACACATCAAGCTAGAAGTGAATGGAAGGAGGTATACAAAGTGTTGCAAAGCAAAGGACTGAATCCAAGAATACTATATCCAGCAAGACTATCAATCAAACTTGAAGGGGAAATCAGAAGCTTCACAGACAAAAAAAGACTCAGGGAGTTTATCACCTCCAAACTAGCAATGCAAGAAATTCTAAAGGGAATACTGTAAAAAGAAGAAATAAACAGGTAAGAAGGAACACAAACACAAAAATAGATATGACTGCAAACAAATACCTTTCAATAATAACTTTAAATGTAAACGGACTAAATGCTCCAATCAAAAGACATCGAGTGGCTGAATGGATAAAAAAACATGACCCATATATATGTTGTCTACAAGAGACCCACCTCAGAACAAGAGACTCACCCAGATTGAAAGAGAAGGGATGGAAAAATATCCTTCAGGCAACTGGAAATGAAAAAAAGCTGGGTTAGCAATACTTATATCTGACAAAATAGACCTCAAAGTAAATGCAATAACAAGAGATAAGGAAGGCCACTTCATAATACTAAAAGGAGAAATCCAACAAGAAGAAATAATTCTGGTAAACATATATGCACCCAATATAGGAGCACCCAAATATACAAAAAAACTCCTGGAGGATATCAAGAGAGAGATTAATAGCAATACAATCATAGTAGGAGACTTTAATACGCCACTATCACCATTGGACAAATCCTCTAAACAAAAAATCAGCAAAGAAACATCAATTCTAAATGACTCACTAGACCAGATGGAATTAATTGACATCTTCAGAACATTTCACCCCAAAGCCACAGAATACACATTCTTCTCAAGTGCACATGTGTCATTTTCAAAGATAGACCATATGCTGGGACACAGGCAAAGTCTCTACAAATTCAAGAAGATAGAAATTATATCAAGCATCTTCTCAGATCACAGTGTCATAAAACTGGAAATAAACTACAATAAATACAATCCAAAGAAATCAAACACATGGAGACTAAACAAGGACTGGGTCACCAGAGAGATCAAGGAAGAAATAAAAAACACATGCTATTAAACAAGGACTGGGTCACCAGAGAGATCAAGGAAGAAATAAAAAACCATCATGGCAACAAATGACAATGAAAACACAACAATCCAAAATCTATGGGACACAGTGAAAGCAGTCTTGAGAGGGAAGTTCATAGCTCTACAAGCCTACTGCAAAAAAACAAGAAACAATGGTAATAAATTACCTAACCCTACAACTCAAAGAGTTAGAAAAAGAGCAGCAAGAAAAGCTCAATGTAAGCAGAAGGAAGGAAATACTAAAGATCAGAGTGGAGATAAACGACATAGAGACCAAAGAAACAATACAAAAGATCAACAAAACCAAGAGCTGGTTCTTTGAAAGTATAAACAAAATAGATGAACCTCTAGCCAGGCTCATCAAGAAGCAGAGAGAGAGGACCCAAATAAACAAAATTAGAAATGAAAGAGGTGAAATAACAACAGACCCCGCCGAAATACAAAGGATTGATACAAAATACTAATGAAATGGACATATTCCTAGAAAAATATGACCTTCCAAAACTCAATCAGGAAGAATAAAAACATCTGAATAGGCCAATAACTAAGAAGGAAATTGAAGCAGTAATCAAATAACTTCCAGCAAACAAAAGCCCTAGGCCAGAAGGATACACAGGGGAGTTTTACGAAGTTATCAAAGAAGAAAGTAAACCTATCCTCCTCATGCTATTCCAAAAAATTCAAGAGGAAGGAACACTTCCAAGCTCTTTCTATGAAGCCACCATTGCCTAATTCCAAAACGAGATAAAGACAGTACAAAGAAAGAGAATTACAGGCCAATACCTCTGATGAACATAGATGCTAAAATCCTCAACAAAATCCTAGCAAATTGGATCTAGCATTACAATTAGAAAAATCATACATCATGACCAAGTGGAATTTATTCCGGGGATGCAAGGATGGTACAATATTCGCAAATGAACAAATGTGATACATCACATAAACAAATTGAGAGATAAAAATCACATAGTAATATCAATTGATGCAGAAAAAGCATTTGACAAAATCCAATCCCCCTTCTTGATAAAAAAAATAACAACACACCCTCAGCAAAGTGGGAATAGAGAAATCAAACCTCCACATAATAAAAACCTTATATGACAAACCCACAGCAAACATCATATTTAATGGGCAAAAACTAAAACCATTTCCCTGAGAGCAGGAACAAGACAGAGATACTGACACTCTCACCCCTCCTGTTCAAAATAGTATTGGAAGTGCTAGCCATAGTGATCAGACTACAAGAAGAAATAAAAGGCAACCAAATTGGAAAATAAGTAAAACTGTCATTATTCGCAGATGACATGTTATTATACATAGAAAACCCCAAAGACTCCATCAAAAAAACAACTAGAATTAATCAATGAATTTGGCAATGTAGCAGGATACAAAATTAACACCCAGAAATCTATAGCTTTTTTATACACCAGTAATGAACTTACAGAAAGAGAAATTAAAAAACAATCCCATTTACCATTGCAACAAAAACATTAAGATACCTATGAATAAACTTAACTAAGGAGGTAAAAGAACTCTACTCCAAAAACTACAGGACATTGAAAAAAGTGATAAGGACATAAACAAATGGAAGGATATACTGTGTTCATGGATTGGTAGAATCAATATCATTAAAATGTCCATACTACCCAAAGCAATCTACAGATTCAATGCAATCCCTATTAAAATACCTACGTCATATTTCCAAGTCCTAGAACAAACGTTCCAAAAATTCATAAGGAATTAAAAAAAAAAGACCCCAAATAGCCACTGCAATCCTGAGAAAGAAGAACAAAGTTGGAGGGATCGCAATGCCAAATATCAAGCAATATTACCAAGCCATTTTCCTAAAAACTGTCTGGTACTGGCACAAAAACAGACATGTAGACAAATGTAACAGAACACAGAACCCAGAAATTGACCCAAGCCAGTATGATCAATTAATATTTGACAAAGGAGGCAATAGCATAAAATCGAGTAAAGACAGATGCTTTAATAAATGGTGTTGGCAGAGAGAACCAAGATGGTGGCATAGATAAACACCTATACTTGCTGCCTCTCACAACCACAGCAAAATTGCAACTAAAAGGCAGAACAACTACCACCCAGAACCATGGGAAAGCTGGCTGAGTGGAAGTTCCACAACTAGAGAGGTGAAGAAAGTGCATTGAGATTGGTAATAGATGCGGAGGCACAGAAAGTGCTGGCACCTCAATGTGCTGCTCTTTTAATTGGGAAGGAGATACAAGCTCCCGCTTGCTCTGAACTCCTGTTCCAGGCAAGACTCTGGGGGACCCAGACACGTACAGGGAGAAACTGGACTGTCTGGCATTGGGACAGGAACACAAGGGCAGCTTTCTCTCAGAGGTGCTTGCAGCAATCATTGTTCCTGCATGGGGGCATGGGACACAGAGACCTGGGGACATCTCCGGTGCAGGACTGAATTGTAGCTATTGCTATTTGCTGTGCCTTGGTGATTCCCAAATAAACAAAATCAGAAATGAAAGAGGTGAAATAACAACAGACCCCACAGAAACACGAAGAATTGCCAAAAAATATTATGAACAACTCTACTCCAACAAACTAGACAACCTGGAGGAAATGGACACATTCCTAGAAAAACACAACCTTCCAAAACTTACTCAGGAAGAGACTAAAAATCTCAATAGGCTGATAACTATGGAAGAAATTGAAGCAGTCATCAAAAAGCTTTCAGCAAACAAAAGCCCGGGGCCAGATGGCTTCACAGGGGAGTTTTATATAACATTCAAGGAAGAGGTAAAACCTATCCTCCTCACACTATTCCAAAAAATTCAAGAAGAAGGAACACTTCCAAGCTCCTTCTACAAAGCCAGCATCACCCTAATACCAAAACCAGATAAAGACAACACAATGAAGGAGAAGTACAGGCCAATATCCCTCATGAACATAGATTCCAAAATCCTCTACAAAATTATATCAAATCGGCTCCAGCAATACATCAGAAAGATCATACACCATGACCAAGTAGGATTTATCCCTGGGATGCAAGGATGGTACAATATTCGCAAATCAGTAAACGTGATACATCACATAAACAAATTGAGAGATAAAAACCATATAGTCATATCAATTGATGCAGAAAAAGCATTTGACAAAATCCAACACCTTTTCATGATAAAAACTCTCAGCAAGCTGGGAATAGAAGGATAATACCTCAACATAATAAAAGCCATATATGACCAACCCACAGCCAACATCATACTCAATGGGCAAAAACTAAAACAATTTCCCCTAAGAACAGGAACAAGACAGGGATGCCCACTCTCACCACTCCTGTTCAACATAGTGTTGGAAATACTATCCATTGCAATCAGACAAGAAGAAGAAATAAAAGGCATCCAAATTGGAAAAGAAGAAGTAAAACTGTCCTTATTTGCAGATGACATGATACTGTACATAGAAAACCCTAAAGACTCCATCAAAAAATTACTAGACTTAATAAATCAATTTGGTAGAGTAGCAGGACACAAAATAAATGCTAAGAAATCTATTGCATTTCTATACACCAATAATGAACTTACAGAAAGAGAGACTGAAAAAGCAATCCTATTTACCATCGCACCTAAAAAATTAAGATACCTAGGAATAAACTTAACTAAGGAGGTAAAAGACCTATACGCGGAAAACTACAGGACACTGAAAAAAGAGATAGAGGAAGACATAAACAGATGGAAGAACATACCATGTTCATGTATTGGTAGAATCAACTTCATCAAAATGTCCATACTACCCAAAGCAATCTATAATTTCAATGCACTTCCCATTAAAATACCATCATATTTCACAGACCTAGAACGAACTTTCCAAAAATTCATCTGGAATAAAAAAAGACCCCGAATAGCCACAGCAATCCTGAGAAAGAAGAACAAAGTAGGTGGGATCTCCATACCAGATTTCAAGCTGTATTACAAAGCCACTGTTCTCAAAACTGCCTGGTATTGGCACAAGAACAGACATATAGATCAATGGAATAGAATAGAGAACCCAGAAATCAATCCAAATCACTATGCTCCATTAATATTTGACAAAGGAGGCATGAACATACAATGGAGTCAAAGACAGTCTCTTCAACAAATGGTGTTGGGAAAATTGGACAGATACATGCAAAAAAATGAAACTAGACCACCAACTTACACCATACACAAAAAATAAACTTAAAATGGATCAAGGACTTAAACATAAGACAGGAAACCATAAAAATACTAGAGGAATCTACAGGCAGAAAAATCTCTGACATATGCCAAAAGAACTTCTTCGCTGATACTGCTCCTAGGGCAATGGAAGCTTAAGAGAAAATAAACAAATGGGACTACATCAAAATAAAAAGTTTTTGCACAGCAAAGGAAACCATCAATAAAACAACAAGAAAGCCCACTACATGGGAGAACATATTTGCCAATGATGTCAACGGTAAGGGTTTAATCTCCAACATTTACAGGGAATTCATGCAGCTTAACAAAAAGAAGATAAACAACCCAATCAAAAAATGGGCAACTGATCTAAATAGACACTTTTCGAAAGAAGACAGAAGGAAGGCCAAGAGACATATGAAAACCTGCTCTAAATCACTAATCATTAGAGAGATGCAAATCAAAACAACAATGCGGTACCATCTCACACCTGTCAGAATGGCCATTATCAACAAGTCAACAAATGACAAGTGCTGGTGAGGATGTGGAGAAAAAGGAACCCTCGTGCACTGCTGGTGGGAATGCAGACTGGTGCAGCTACTATGGAGAACAGTATGTAGTTTCCTTAAAAAACTAAAAATAGAACTCCCATTTGACCCAGTGATCCCACTCCTAGGAATATATCCCAAGAAACTGGAAACATCAATCAGAAAGATATATGCACCCCTATGTTCATAGCAGCACAATTCACCATAGCTAAGATTTGGAAACAGCCAAGTGCCCATCAGCAGATGAGTGGATTAAAAAACTGTGGTATATCTACACAATGGAATACTATGCTGCGGTAAAAAAGAAGGATCTCTTACCATTTGCAACAATATGGATGGAGATGGAGAACATTATGCTTAGTGAAATAAGCCAGGCAAAAAAAGATAAATATCACATGATCTCACTCATTTGTGTAATATAATGAACAACATAAACTGATGGGGGGAAAAATAGATCCAGAAACAGAGAAACATCAATCAGAACGTCAAACCTCAGGGAAGAAATTGTGAGGTAACCAGAAACCCAAGAATGCCTGAGAACGCCTTTCTAGCCATGCTAGCAATCATCAGATGTACGGTAATTTTACCTGGGACAAGAGGGTAAGTATTTTGGACTTATGCTCCTGACCCTTCATCGAAAGACCCCTTAGGTGGGCTGATCCCCTGACTAATGTAGTTACCAATAATACCAAACACCCTGGACATCCAGGAGGTCCATGGGTGGGGCAAGAAAGTATAAATACACAGGGTTCTCCACCCAGCTTCCCTTTTGTATGACACGAAATCAAAACAATGTCCCTTTGTGTGTACAATTAAAGAGAGGTTTCTGGCTTGTGTGGACACCAAAGAAAGGATGTCACTACTATCACTACGTGCCCCCGGTAGAGTTGCAGAAAATGTAACTAAGACCTTATCTATATAACAAGAAATGGACAGCCAGTTTGAAAGGGAATTGCCATGGACTAGAACAAAGAGTATCCTTACATGATATTATTCTGATATTATTCTACACATCATTAAAATTTTTCCCAGATTTGGATCACCCCCAGTATTTATAATAGTTCCTCACACCCTTGGGGATAAAAAAAAAAATCATCTGTTTGGTGCTTGGAGACAAACTTAACACATCTCTTGATACTTTAGAATTAGAACAGCATAATATACAATTATTCCAAGCAAACGTACAAACTAATTCTTTGAATGTCTGGCAGCAATTTAAAAAGGACATGTAAGGATTGAATCCTTTTCATTGTGTAGAGGGCCTCCTGGGAAGGCACCTGAGCACTCTATATTGGTCCCTCTTACCCTTTAGGCCAAGAGAGACCCTCTTCTCACAATTCAATTGCTCACAGCTGTTGCATGAGCTCTCTGTTCATGTCGAGGTTGAAGTCTCGTGATGACTGGTGCCATGGATCTGTCTCTCACCCAGTGGGGCGAACTGAACCCTCCCTGGAGAAGAAACCCAGGATCCACAAGATATGTTATCAGTGCTGGGGCCCCGCCAGCAGGTGAGGGGATCCCAAGGCAGGTGCTGGGCATGGAGGCCACGGGGCATAGGCTACCAAGGAGACAAAACTGAACCTCACGTCCCCCTGCTTGGCCCGGGAGGATGGCTGGTTAGCCAGAGACGGGTAAGATTCCTCAAGGAAGGAACAACCTAAGACAGGCACAGTCGTAGAGGGGCCATCAGGAGAGAATTTGGGGATCAACAGAGGTGGGGCACAGACCCTCACCCCCGCAACATTGCAGTGGCCTAAAACCTAACCCCTTCTGAGGGAGGTTTCCTGCCCCCATGGCTGCTTCGTGCTTCCCATGCCCAGCTCAGATCAGAACCCCGGTGACCGACAGAGTCTTGGCCAACAGCAGCTGTCCTCTTACTCCAACAAGAATTGTTTGAGTTGGCTTGTACCCATGGTGTGGGCAAGTGGGTTTATGATATCTAAATCCAGCCTACCACCAGGAATGCTCAGAACCTACTCAAGAAGGCAAATAATCCCTTCCACTAATATTTACAGGGTAAAATAAGATTGTCGTTAGAGTAATAAATTTGACAGTAAAATAGTAGTCAAGTTTTCAGGCAAATTTAAATTGGCTAGTTGAAACAAGCAAATATTCTAGAAAAATTAATTGTACTGGACAAAAAGATGTTCCTAAAGTGTTAACTAAAATTTTTATTGGTACTTATCTCATGATAAAATTGTGCACCATGTAATGAACCTAAAACAGTAATATTATAGTGCAAAAAATTAAAATTTAAAAGCCATCAAGACTACATTATAAAATTTTCAAAAGCCTCCTAACATTTAAATCAAAAAAGGAGGGGATAGTAGAGGAATATCATGTAAGGAAAAATATCCTGTAAGTAAATTACATCTAGAAAATTAATACTTTAGAAAATTAATTGTAAGGCTAAAAGCAAGACACCCATGAAAAACACACAAAGTGACTAAACAAGCCAGAGGAAAATCATTTGGGCAAAAAATGAAATAGGATCCCAAGTCAAATTTATAGAAAATATTCCTTTATTAACTTTTGGTTGAGAATATGTTTGTATATTTTCAGAAAACAACTCCAAGACCATGTGGATTCCAGCAACAGAGAGGAATTGACAGGACTACTCCAGCCATGAAGACAGAAGAGAAGCAGTCCAGAGACGGAAGACGCTGATGTGGCCTTCCCATACTAGCAGTTAGCAGCTGTGCATCACTGCAGGTTGCCCAGGACCAAACCAGAGAGAGTCGGACCTGCATTACCACCATTTGTCCACCATCCAGAACTGTAATATCAGTGCTGACATGTATACATAAGGAACTGTTGGACATTGAAATTGGTTCTCAAAAGAACTGTTGGCCCAGAAAGAAACTCACTACAGACTGATTCATTTGCCTGTCACCATAACCATTAATGCTTGTCTCATTTTCGGCTCTTATAAGTGTATTTCTAACTCATCTAGGAGAAATAATGAACAACATAGACTGATGAACAAGAACAGACCCAGAAACAAGGAGGCATCGATCAGACTGTCGGGCCTCGGGGGGAGGGTAGGGAAGGGTGGGGGTAAAGGGGGAAATCAACCAAAGGACTTGTGTGCAGGCATATGAGCCTAACAGGCAGTTAAGGACAACAGGGGGGTGGTGGCATGTGTGGGGAGGGGGGTGGGATGGGAATGGGGGGACGAGGACAAATATGTGATACCTTAATCAATAAAGAAATTTAAAATAATAAAACCTCAAAAAAATGTTATTAACCAAAGTTACCCCAATAAATTTAAATAAAAATAAAAAATTAATAAATACAAAAATAAACATAAACATTTAATATGTGCCAAAGGCAGCATCTTGCATAGATCACTGCCTATAGGCCGGACACAGCTGCCTGGGATCCCTGACTCACAGCGCATTCACACTAAGAGCCAGCGACCCCAATTGTTGGTGCATGCACACATAGGGACCCTGAGTCTCAACGAGAAACCGCACAAGGCAACAGAGACTCTGACACTCTAGTCCTGGTGCAGACAAAGGGAAACTCTGACTCCTGGCACTTGCTAAGGATCTCATTTTCGGCACATACCAACAGTGTGGTGCAGACAGGGTCCCTGAATCTAAGTGTGCACACGAGACCACACGGAACACTGGGGACACTGACCCTGGGCAAGTCTGGTTCCCACCAACCAAAGGCAGCCACACGTCCTAGTGTCAGAGCACTTCAGTGAAACTCGGGTGGAGTGAAGTCCCCACAGCACACGGCCCAGGTCCACGCAAACGGAAGCTTGAGCTTTCTGGTGATAGCCAGAATGGGGAAACGAAATAACTCACAGAGGAAAGAAAATGTGGAGTCGCCAAGAAAGGAAATCAGTGAAACTGAAGCTTGCAACATGACCGAAAAGGAGTTTAGAGTAATGGTCGTGGAATTTATACATCGGATGGATGAGAAAATCAACAACTTATGCAAGAATCAGGAAGAAATGAAAAGTGATATAGCTACAATCAAAAACACCATGGAAAGTTTCAACAGTAGACTACAAGAAGCAGAGGACCGAATTAGTGAGTTAGAAGATCAGGTACAGAAACAAGCTCAATCTCAACAGCAATTGGAGAAAAAAATTAAAAAGCAGGAGGAAAGCCTAAGGGAGCTTCGGGACAACATGAAACGAAGTAACATGCGTATAATAGGGCTGCCAGAAGGACAAGAAGAGCAGCAGGGATTAGAAAATCTATTTGAAGAAATAATGACAGAAAACTTCCCGGATATGGGAAAGATAAAAGTTACGCAAGTACAGAGAGTCCCAAGCAGGATCAACCCCAAAAGACACACACCAAGACATGTCATAATTTCAATGGCAAATATAAATGATAAAGAGAGAATCTTAAAGGCGGCAAGAGAGAGACAGAGAGTTACCTACAAAGGAACACCCATCAGATTGTCAAATGATTACTCAACAGAAACACAACAAGCTAGAAGTGAATGGACGGAGGTATACAAAGTGTTGCAAAGCAAAGGACTGAATCCAAGAATACTATATCCAGCAAGACTATCAATCAAAATTGAAGGGGAAATCAGGAGCTTTGCAGATAAAAAAAGGCTTAAGGAGTTTATTACCACCAAACCAGCAATGCAAGAATTGCTAAAGGGAATACTGTAAAAAGAAGAAATAAACAGGTAAGAAGGAATATAGACACAAAAATAGATATGACCACAAACAAATACCTTTCAGTAATATCTTTAAATGTAAATGGACTAAATGCTCCAATCAAAAGATATCGAGTAGCTGAATGGATTAAAAAACACGACCCATATATATGCTGTCTACAAGAGACCCACCTCAGAACAAGAGACTCACACAGATTGAAAGTGAAGGGATGGAAAAATATCTTTCAGGCAAATGGAAATGAAAAAAAAGCTGGGGTAGCAATACTTATATCTGACAAAATAGACCTCAAAGTAAATGCCATAACAAGAGATAAAGAAGGCCACTTCATAATACTAAAGGGAGAAATCCAACAAGAAGAAATAATTCTGGTAAACATATATGCTCCCAATATAGGAGCACCCAAATACATAAAAAAACTCCTGGAAGATTTCAAGGGAGAGATTAATAGCAATACAATCATAGTAGGAGACTTTAATACCCCACTATCACCACTGGACAAATCCTCTAAACAAAAAATCAGCAAAGAAACAGCAATCCTAAATGAATCACTAGACCAGATGGAATTAATTGACATCTTTAGAACATTTCACCCCAAAGCCACAGAATATACATTCTTCTCAAGTGCACATGGGTCATTTTCAAAGATAGACCATATGCTGGGTCACAGGCAAAGTCTCTTCAAATTCAAGAAGATAGAAATTATATCAAGCGTCTTCTCAGATCACAGTGGCATGAAACTGGAAATCAACTACAATAAATACAATCCAAAGAAATCAAACACTTGGAGACTAAACAGCATGCTATTAAACCATGACTGGGTCACCAGAGAGATCAAGGAAGAAATAAAAAACATCATGGCAACAAATGACAATGAAAACACAACAATCCAAAATCTTTGGGATACAGCGAAAGCAGTCTTGAGAGGGAAGTTCATAGCTCTACAAGCCTATTGCAAAAAACAAGAATCAATGGTAATAAATTACTTAACCCTACAACTCAAAGAGCTAGAAAAAGAGCAGCAAGAAAAGCCCACTGTAACCAGAAGGAAGGAAATAACAAAGATCAGAGCGGAGATAAATGACATAGAGACCAAAGAAACAATACGAAAGATCAACAAAACCAAGAGCTGGTTCTTTGAAAGGATAAACAAGATTGATGGACCTCTAGCCAGGCTCACCAAGAAGCAAAGAGAGAGGACCCAAATAAACAAAATCAGAAATGAAAGAGGTGAAATAACAACAGACCCCGCTGAGATACAAAGGATTGTTACAAAATACTACGAACAACTCTATTCCAACAAACTGGACAACCTGGAGGAAATGGACATATTCCTAGAAAAATATAACCTTCCTAAAATCAATCAAGAAGAATCTAAAGAGCTCAATAGGCCAATAACTATGGACGAAATTGAAGCAGTCATCAAGAAGCTTCCGGCAAACAAAAGCCCGGGGCCTGATGGCTTCACAGGAGAGTTTTACCAAACATTCAAGGAAGAACTAAAACCTATCCTCCTCAGACTATTTCAAAAAATTCAAGAGGAAGGAACACTTCCAAGCTCCTTCTATGAAGCCAGCATCACCCTAATACCAAAACCAGATAAAGACAACACAATGAAAGAGAATTACAGGCCAATATCCCTCATGAACATAGATGCCAAAATCCTCAACAAAATTCTAGCAAATCGGCTCCAGCAGTACATCAGAAAGATCATACACCATGACCAAGTAGGATTTATCCCAGGAATGCAAGGATGGTATAATATCCGCAAATCAATAAACGTGATACATCACATAAACAAATTGAGAGATAAAAATCACATAGTCATATCAATTGATGCAGAAAAAGCATTTGACAAAATCCAACACCCTTTCTTGATAAAAACTCTCAACAAGGTGGGAATAGAAGGCTCATACCTCAACATAATAAAAGCTATATATGATAAACCCACAGCAAACATCATACTCAATGGACAAAAACTAAAAACATTTCCCCTAAGAACAGGAACAAGACAGGGATGCCCACTCTCACCACTCCTGTTTGACATAGTACTGGAAGTATTAGCCATTGCAATTAGACAAGAAGAAGAAATAAAAGGCATCCAAATTGGAAAAGAACAAGTAAAGCTGTCTTTATTTGCAGACGACATGATATTGTACATAAAAAATCCGAAAGACTCCGTCAAAAAACTAATAGACTTAATAAATGAATTTGGCAATGTAGCAGGATACAAAATTAACGCCAAGAAATCTATGGCCTTTCTATACACCAATAGTGAACTTACAGACAGAGAGACTAAAAAGGCAATTCCATTTACCATCGCACCAAAAAAATTAAGATACCTAGGAATAAACTTAACTAAGGAGGTAAAAGACCTATACACGGAAAACTACAGGACACTGAAAAAAGAGATAGAGGAAGACGTAAACAGATGGAAGAACATACCATGTTCATGGATTGGTAGAATCAACATCATTAAAATGTCCATACTACCCAAAGCAATCTATAGATTCAATGCACTCCCCATTAAAATACCAATGGCATATTTCACCGACCTTGAAAGAACTCTCCAAAAATTCATCTGGAATAAAAAAAGACCCCGAATAGCCACAGCAATCCTGCGAAAGAAGAATAAAGTAGGAGGGATCTCAATACCAGATTTCAAGCTGTATTACAAAGCCACTGTTCTCAAAACAGCCTGGTACTGGCACAAGAACAGACATATAGATCAGTGGAACAGAATAGAGAATCCAGATATTGACCCAAACCACTATGCTCAATTAATATTTGACAAAGGAGGCATGAACATACAATGGAGTCAAGACAGTCTCTTCAATAAATGGTGTTGGGAAAATTGGACAGATACATGCAAAAAAATGAAGCTTGATCACCAACTTACGCCATACACAAAAATAAACTCAAAATGGATACAGGACTTAAACATAAGACGGGAAACCATAAAAATACTAGAGGAATCCACAGGTAGCAAAATCTCAGACATATGCCAAAAGAAATTCTTCACTGACACTGCCCCTAGGGCAATGGAAGCTAAAGAGAAAATTAACAAATGGGACTACATCAAAATAAAAAGCTTGTTCACAGCAAAAGAAACCATTAACAAAACAACAAGAAGGCCTACTGCATGGGAGAACATATTTGCAAATGGCATCACTGATAAAGGTTTGATCTCCAACATCTACATGCAGCTTATACAACTTAATAAAAGGAAGATAAATGATCCAATAAAGAAATGGGCAACAGACCTAAATAGAAGCTTTTCAAAAGAAGACAGAAGGAAGGCCAAGAGACACATGAAAACATGCTCAACGTCACTAATTATCCGAGAGATGCAAATCAAAACAACAATGCGGTACCATCTCACACCTGTCAGAATGGCTATCATCAACAAATCAACAAACGACAAGTGTTGGCGAGGATGCGGAGAAAAAGGAACCCTCGTGCACTGCTGGTGGGAATGCAGACTGGTGCAGCCACTGTGGAGAACAGTATGGAGCTTCCTCAAAAAACTGAAAATGGAACTCCCATTTGACCCAGTAATCCCACTCCTGGGAATATATCCGAAGAAACTAGAAACACCAATCAGAAAGGATATATGCACCCCTATGTTCATAGCAGCACAATTCACCATAGCTAAGATTTGGAAACAGCCTAGGTGCCCGTCAGCAGATGACTGGATCAGAAAACTGTGGTACATCTACACAATGGAATACTATGCTGCCATAAAAAAGAAGGAATTCTCATCATTTGCAGCAACCTGGATGGAATTGGAGAACATTATGCTAAGTGAAATAAGCCAGTCAATGAAAGAAAAATACCACATGATCCCACTCATTTAGGGATAGTAAAGATCAGTATAAAGTGACGAACAAAAAGATAGATACAGAGACAGTAAAGCATCAAACAGACTTTCAAATTACAGGGGGAAAGTTAGGGAGAGGTGGGGGAGTTATGAAATCAAATGAAGGACTTGTATGCATGCATATAAGCATAAACAATGGACGCAAAACTCTGGGGGGGGAGGGCATGTGTGGGTGTGGGGTGGGGGGGGGTAATGGTAAGATATGTACACATATAATACCTCAATAAAAAATATTAAAAAAAAAAAAAAAAAAAAAAATAGATCACTGCCTATAGTGAAAGGTAGATAATCTATTCTATATATATAAAAAGCCAGCGACTGGAACGCTATAGTGACCAGAATGACTGGTCACTATGATGCCCACTGTAGCCAGCAAACCACCCGATCTGGGTGGCTTCCTCCTGGCCAGTCCTGCTCCCAATTGGCCTCTTCCACCCAGATCAAGGGAGGGGCGGCTGGTTAACCCCCCCAACCAGCCCAGCCCCCGATCACCCCCCCGACCCCAATAGAAGGTGGGGCTGGCTGGCCAACCTCCTGCAGCCCCTCCCCCCACCTGGCCCCACCCCAGATCACCCCCCCACCCCAATTAGGGGTGGGGCCAGCTGGCCAACAACCTCTGGCCCATCTATCTGGCCAGTCCTGCCCCCAATTGGCCCCCCCACCCCATCAGCTCACAGGTCCTCCCCCTGGCCAGCACGCACCCTGCCACTGATGGACCTCCACCACACTGATTGGCCTGTGTCCCCTCCCCCAGCCAGCTTCACCCCCGATCTGCCCCCCCCCACTCTGATAAAAGGGCAGGGCCAGCCAGCCTACTGCCTGCAACCCCTCCCCATGGCTGGCCCCACCCCAAACAGCCGCCCATACCATTTGGGGGTGAGGCCAGCCAGCCTACTACCCACAGCCCCTCCCCACAGCTGACCCCACTCCTGATCATCCCCCTCCACCCCAATCGGCTTGTGGCCCCTCCCCCCAGCCAGCACCACCCCTGATTGGCCCCCCCACTCCAGTCAGGGGCAAGGCCTGCAGCACCTCCCCCTGGCTGGCCCTGCCCCTGATTGCCCCCCTACATCAATTGGGAGTGAGGCTGGCCAGCCCACTGCCCACATTCCCTCCCCATTGCTGGCCCCACCTCCAATCAGCTTCCCCACCCCAATCAGGGGTGTGGCCTGCCTGACAATTGCCCGTGATTGTTCCAGTACAGAGTATTGTAAACTTTCTGATCTTTACTAATCTAACAGGTGAAAAAATGTTTAATTTACATTTCTAGTATAATAAGTAAGTTTGATATTATTTCATATGTTTACAAGCTATGATTATTTCCTTTCATGCAAGTTGTCTATTCATATATTTGCCTATTTTCCTAGCCTTTTATAGACATTTAATTGATTTGTAGGAATTATTTATAGAGTAAAAAAATTTACCCCAAAATTTGGATAAAAATTTATATTCAATGCCATAAAAGAAAATAAATTCTATATATATTTAAACACACACACACACACACACACACACACACACACACACACACATATCCTATCTAATAAAGAGGGAATATGCCAATTGACCCTCATGCCATCGCAAAGATGCCGCAAGGCCAGGTCTGCCCCCAGGAGAGCCTGGCCTCTCCACGAGCATGCCTCTGGAGTCCCTCAGTCCCCTCATACCCCCAGGCACCCAGGGCGGGCCTGAGGTGCAGGCAAGCCTCAGATGTTGGCTGTCCAGCTGCCCAGGGCCACCCAAGGCTCAGATAACCAGGGCTGCCTGAGGCTTAGATAACTAGGGCCAGCAGAGGCTTGCACTGCCAGCAGTGGCCGCAGCAGAGGTGTGATGGGGTGTTGCCTTCCCCTGATCACCAGGTTGCCTCCTGCCCCTGAGGGCTTCCGGACTGTGAAAGGTGGCAAGCCAGGCTGAGATACCCCCTTCCAGTGCATGAATTTTCATGCACCAGACCTCTAGTATATATATATACCGAGAGAGAGAGAGAAAGAGAGAGAGAATAGATACTGGTGAATATTCATAATCTTATTGTAAGGAGAGACTTTCCAATCTGAACTGAAAGACAGAATTCATGAAGAAAATAATAATAAAGGAATTGAGAGAAACCAAGATGGTGGCATAAGGTATACACCTGTACGTGCTGCCTCTCACAACCACACCAAAACTACAACTAAAAGACAAAGCTTCTATCACCCAGAACCATGGGAAAGCTGGCTGAGTGGAAGTTCTACAACTAGAAGGTAAGAGAAAAGAGCATTGAGACCAGGTAGGACGTGCACAAGTGCGGAAAAGCAGAGAAACGGAGGTGCGTGAATCGGGCTGGCGACTGGGTGCGCTGTTTTTTTCAATCCGAAGGGAGACACAAGCTCCCGACTGCTCTGAACTCCAGTTTCCGGCAAGACTCTGGGGACCCAGACTCCTATGGGGAGAAGCTGGACTATCTGCCTTCGGGTAGGAAAGTGAGGGTGGCTTTCTTGCAGAGGTGTGCACAGGAATCATTGTTTACTGCGCTGGGGCACAGGACACGGAGATGCGGAAATGCAGAGACCCAGAAACGCGGAGACGCAGAGAAGGCTGACTGGCAGCCATCGTTGTTTGCCACTCCCTAGTGATTCCCTGAGAGCCTGCCCTGCCCAATTTACAAACCCACCCAAACTGTGCACAGTGGCTTTTGCATATGAATGGCCTGCCCTATCGCAGCTTAACCTAACAAATTACAGCTCCAAAACTTCCAAACCCCAAGTAAAGAGGAGAAATCTGCAGATCTCACTGTAGCTCCTGCAGGGTGGCCTCAGACAGTAGCTGACCTGCACCTCCTTGGAGATCCAGGAGCCAGTGTACCTAGTGGTCAGTGTGAGATGACACCAGATTTCAATTCCTCACATCCATAAGTGACACTCAAGAGGCAGACTCAGTGAGCACCAAAGCCCCACTGAAGCAAATCCTACCCCATAAGAGTGTCTCCAGCACAGCAGTTCTTCCATTATAGAAACAGCTGATCCTCACATCCAATTGTCAATTCCAACCAGTGTACCAACAGCAATCAAGGTTTAACTACAACAAGACTGTGCACTCAGCAAAGGGGTGCACCAAGAGTGTCCACCTCAGGTGATTAGGGAGGCTGAACTACTGGGCCCGATAGGTCACCTACCACACAAAGCCACTCCATCAACACAGGGAAGCAGCCAAAATGTGGAAACAAAGAAACATGTCACGAATGAAAGAAATGGAGGAAAGCAAACTACTGGACATAGACTTCCAAACCACAGTTATAAGGTTACTCAAGAATCTTCTAGAAATCTCCAAGGAACTTAGTGAGACCTTTAAGGATCTTAATTAGAATGCCAAATAAAATGGAAAAGGACCAGTCAGAAATTAAGCATACACTATCTGAAATAAAAAATACACAGAAATTCAACAGTAGACCAAAGGACTCCAAGAATCAAACCAAAGGTTTGAAATATGAGGAAACAAAAAACACCCAACCAGAAAAACAAAAAGAAGAAAGAATCCAAAAATATGAAGATAGTGTAAGGAGCCTCTGGGACAACTTTAAGCATACCAACATCCGAATTATGTGGGTGACAGAAGAAGAGAGAGAGCAAGATATTGAAAACCTATTAGGAGAAATAATGACAGAAAACTTTCCCTACCTGGAGAAAGATATAGACTTACAAGTCCATGAAATGCAGAGAACCCCAAAAAAGAGGAATCCAAAGAAGACCACACCAAGATACATCATAATTAAAATGCCAAGGGCAAAAGACAAAGAGAGAATCTTGAAAGCAGCAAGAGAAAAACAGTTAGTTACCTACAAGGGAATACCCATACGACTGTCAGCTGATTTCTCAACAGAAACTATGCAGGCCAGAAAGGAGTGGCAAGAAATATTCAAAGTGATGAACAGCAAGAACCTACAACCAAGATTACTCTACCCAGCAAAGCTCTCATTTAGAATTGAAGGTCAGATAAAGAGCTTCACAGACAAGAAAAAGCTAAAGGAGTTCATCACCATCAAACCAGGATTATATGAAATGCTGAAGGGTATTCTCTAAGAAGAGGAAGAAGAAAAAGGTAAAGATAAAAATTATGAACAACTAAGTGATAACAAATACATACCTATCAACAAGTGAATCTAAAAATCAAGTGAATAAAAAAATCTGAACAGAATAAACTGGTGAATATAATAGAAAGGGAGTGGACTGACAATTCTCGGCGCGTAGGGAGTTTGAGGGGTGCAGGAAGAGATTGGACAAAAATCTTACACCTATGGATGAAAACAGTGGCGGAAGGTAAGGGCATCGGATGGGGAGGGGAATGAGGTGGAGGGGAGCTATGGAGGGAAAAAGAGGAACATCTGTAATAATCTGAACAATAAAGATTTATTTTAAAAAAGAAAAGAAAAGAATAATAATTGGACTATATAAATATTTCAAAATTCCATTGTAAAATATATGATTGTCTAACCACTCTGCTGTATACCTAAAACTAATAAAAATAATATTGAATGCAATTTGTAGTTGAAAAAAATTTTTAAATAAAACATTTCAAAATTTCGGTATGGAAAATTAACTACAAACTTAAAAAAGCAAGAAATAGCTATATATGTGCATATATTAGAGAGAGGAGGAAAAAATATAGTGAGAGTGGTAAAGAATATATACAAGTGATCAATATACTACTCTTGCAACTTTTCTGTATGTTTAATTTTTTTCAAAATTAAATTTTGAGAAAATTATCATTAAAAATAAATAATAAGCCCTGACCGGTTTGGCTCAGTGGATAGAGCGTCGGCCTGCAGACTCAAGGGTCCCAGGTTCGATTCCAGTCAAGGGCATGTACCTTGGTTGCGTGCACATTCCCAGTGGGGAGTGTGCAGGAGGCAGCTGATCGATGTTTCTCTCTCATCGATGTTTCTAATTCTCTGTCCTTCTCACTTCCTCTCTGTAAAAAATCAATAAAATATATATTTTTAAAAAAAGCTATCATTAAAAATAAGTAATAAGTAAATTACCAACACTTAGAATTTAAAAATAAAATAAAGAAATTAAACAATTATTACAGAAGAATAGATTCTTAAAGCATTATAAAGTTATATGTAATAAACTAGAAAATCTTGATGAAATAAAAATGATAGCACAATAAAAATTAATATTTGAATTATATATGAGGCAAAATAACTATTATTTTTTAAATATGTTTTTAATTTTTTTACAGAGAGAGGAAAGAAGAGGAGGAGGTGGAGAGAGAGAAACATCAATGTGAAAGAGAAACATTGATCTGTTGCCTCCCCTACAAAACCAGGGACCAAACCCACAACTTGGTAATGTGCCCTGACCAGGAATTGAACCAGCAACCTTTCAGTGCATGGGATGATGCTCAACCAACTGAGCCACACTGGAGAGGGTTAATAATATTATTAATATAGAATGTGTTCTTGTTAATTAATCAGGAAAAGATATATACAACAGTGGGTGAAAATAATGGACAAACAAAACCAGCCAATTTACAATATAAGAAATACAAATGACCAATACACAGTAAAAGAATGTTCAAACAAATCCAAGTTTGCTAAGTGCAAATTAAATAATGACATAACATGTCCTGCCAGTTAGGTTGGCAAAGCTTAGAAAAATTGAAAATACTCAATGCTGAGCAGATGGAGGAAAACAGTATTTTAAAAGCTGAATGACAGGCAGCTAAATTGTCATAACCTTTCTGATGGGCAAATTGGAAATGTATGAAAAGTCTTAAAGTCTTTTAATTTGCAATCCTTTTTCTAAGAACTTATCTAAAGACATAATTGGACAAATATCAAAAGATTTGTGTATAAGGATGTTCAGTATATTTCATTCAAAAAATTGGTTAGACACTAATTCAATAGACAATTATCAAGCTATTCAAACAATTGCATACATGTATGTTTATTGATATCAAAATTTTAAAGTAAATAAAATTTAAAAGAAAATAAATGCCATAAAATAAAATAAATTCTATATAGATGTATGTATATTATAATCCCATTTGTATGAAAAAATTATTTTAAGATATATACCATAATATCAACAGTAGTCTCTGGATGATGGAATTTTACTTGCATTTTTGCCATTTTGCTCATCTATATTTCTTAATTTTTATAGAATGGTATTATATAACTTATGTAATAAAATATATACTATATTGATATACAAAGTAATTTTACAAATCGATATCAAAAGGTAACAATTCCAGGGAAAAAATGGGCAAGAGACAAAAAACACACAATTTATCAAGTAAATAGTACAGTAGTCAACAATACAATAAAAAGTAGAGGCAGTCCTCGGGTTATGTCAGACTCAACGTATGTCATTCCATGGTTATGTCACCATCTCCCATTTATTTATAAAAAAAAAAGAAAGTTCCATCATTTCGACGTATGTACATATGTACCTTTTTTAATTATTATTTATTTACCACAAGTAAAGATCAGGAATTGTTATCTTTCTTTTAATTTTTTTTTTTTACTGTTTCACTTCATTACTGCTGTGTATGTGCTCCATGTAAGTGACGTAAGTGCTTATGTAGGTGGGTTCCTACTTATGGCGAAAATCGTGTTACGTTGCTCCTTAGGAACGGATCTCTGACGTAACCCGAGGACCTACTGTACTAAGAATCCCTGGAAATTAAATTAATGCAAACAAAAAATATGCCTTTTTCACCCATCAGATCAGCAAAAATAATCAACTGCACATACGAAAGAGCATTCCTCTACCAAAGGTGGCTGTATTCAATGATACAATCACCTTGAAGGGCCTTCCTTATGTCAGTAAGTATCAAACACTTTTAAAATGTGCACATCATTTGACCCAAGAATATTACTTCTAGAAAATAATTAGACAAGCATAAAAAGATTTATGTTTGAGAATATCTGGCAATGTGTTTTTTTTTATAATTGTAAGATATTGAAAATAATGTCAATATCAGTTGGTTATATTATGTGAATCCATATTATAATGGAATGCTATGCATTCTTATTTTTGTGTCATCTACATACAGTCATAGTATATTTTTAAGTAACAAAATTAAGTAGATTACTTACATGTTAAAACATAGATGAACATTGAAAACATTGTTAGGTGAAATAATCCAGATGCAAAAAGAAAAATATTGTATGATTTCAGTTATAAGAGTTACCTACAATAGTCAAGTTCATAGAATTGGTGAGAGAGGGTCACGGGGAGTTATTGTTTAACTAGAGGCCCAGTGCCTGAAAATTCATGCACTGGAGGGGGTGTCCCTCAGCCCAGTCTGCCCCCTCTCACAGTCCAGAAGCCCTCAGGGGCAGGAGGTGACCAGGTGATCAAGGGAAGGCAACGTCCCCATCACACCGCTGCTGCTGCAACTGCCGGCAGTGCAAGCCTCGGCCGGCCCTGGTTACCTGTTTTAATATATTTTTAAAAAAATTGTATTATTTTACACACGTTAAATTATACAGTACATATTTAACCTCTTTCACTGTTTTTTTTTCTAAATATATCTTATTTATTTATTTTTTTTTTTATGGAGAGGAAGGGAGAGGAATAGAGAGTTAGAAACATCGATGAGAGAGAAACATCAATCAGCTGCCTCCTGCACACCTCCAACTGGGGATGTGCCCGCAACCAAGGTACATGCCCTTGACTGGAATCGAACCTGGGACCCTTCAGTCCACAGGCTGATGCTCTATCCACTGATTCAAACTGGTTAGCCCCCCCACACACACACACACACTTCTTTTTTTTTTCTTTTTAGATTATCCACATTTGTAGATATGACATTAATTCATTTTTCCATTGATTTTTAGAGAGAGTGGAAGGGAGAGGGATAGAGAGAGAAAAACATCAATGTAAGAAACATCCCATCAATTGCCTTCCTTAGGAGCCCTGACCAGGGATCCAACTTGAAACCCAGGTATGTGCCAGGTGTTCCCTGACCTGGAATCAAACCTGCAACCTTTTCACGCTCAACCAACCTATTCACTTCAGCCTGGCTGTTATACAATTTCTGGAATTTTATTTCAATTAATTCTTGCAAAGTCGGTGGTTTAGGTAATATTCACATTTTGCTGATGTGAAGAAAAAAAAAACACCCAACCTCTTCGTTTTGAGACATTTTATTCTTCCATCATGGCTGCATTTTCCTGCCAGCCCTAGAAAGGCTCTTGACAGCACTTTCACTGGGTATCCAGAGTCAGAAGCATTCTCCTCACCACTACCCTCTCCAAAGCCTCCTCTGCACTGGTACTGAGGCTGTCCTGAAGGGCGCAGAGGCTAGGTAACAGAGACAAAGACAGGATTTGGGCCACTGGAGCCACCGTATCCACCTCTCTTCTCTCAGCCTTTCTCCATCATGCTGGAGAAGGCGAGGCCAGCAACTTCCAGCAGCACCAAGCTTTCGGATAGGCCAAGGTTTGTGGGGCTAGCTCTTTGGACACAGGAAGTGCTGCAGGTGTTGGAACTGCTATTTTTAGATACTTTTAAACACCCCAGTGCTGATGTAAGACTTCACTTCTTGATTCTGACTCTACTTCTCGACTGTGTGATGTGTACAAAAAATCCTTAGGTATGCTTCGACTTTCCCTCCTGCTGGTGGCCTTAAATTCTGCACATACACACCCCCTCTCCCCAGCTGGGTGTGGGCACCACATCTGCAGGAGAGCATCAGTGGCCAGGACATTTCTCTGCGTTATCTTAAGCTCCTGCGTCTTTGGTTTAGTTGGCTGTTCTGCTTACTTTGCTCCCTGCCCCCTTACCCCCTCAACTTTGGGCCTTGAAAATATCTTGGTTCTCAGGTTTAGCTCAGGTGGTGTTTAGGAGGGTCTGACTGCCTGTGTTTGACAGCAGTTCCGGAGACCGAGCAGGTCATGATGGCTTCATGATTCCTAAATCCCTCCTCCTAGGTCCTTTTTCTAACAGGAGTTAGGTTGCCCAGATGTGACACCCATTCGGTTTAGGATTCACCCATAAGGACATGACATATTTGCACAGAACAGCTTTTCGTGGAGGATACCTGTGAGGAGGGGAATCAGTGGTGAAAGGAACCAATGGAAGATTTGGAACCCTCAGATAGGGAACCTCGCTCACTTCCCACATGTCTCCCCACTGCACTCCCTGCAGGTCTCCCTCAGCAGCCAGCCTGGGTGTGCAGGAGGCTTGGCTTCCTTCATCGCTCCGGGACGAAGGAAGCCAAGCCTCCCGCCAGCTCCACTGGCTCCGTGGCTCCGACCCACACTGCCATCTTTGTGGCTATAGGCACCGCCATATTTGTGGCTATGGGCACCGCCATATTTGTGGCTATGGGCACCGCCATATTTGTCGCAGATTGATGGTTAATTTGCATATTACCCTTTTATTAGATAGGATATTTTTTCTTTGATAAATATGAAATACTTGTGTATTATAAAAATCAAAGGAGATCAGAAATATCTGATGGTTGAAAGAACAGCAGAAATCTTTAGAACTTTGGAAGAAATAAAAACCAAATACAACTCTTGGTTAACTAACATTTTCCAAATAACAAAGATTACTTTGTACTAGACTTTGGAAGTAGATTTTCCACTCTGTGTTTATAGGTTCTTTATTAACCTACTAGAGGCCTGATGCATGAAATTTGTGCAAGAGTAGGCCTTCCATCCCCCAGCTGCCAGCACCGGCTTCTCTCTGGCACCCGGGACCCAGGCTTCCCTCCAGCACCCAGGACCCAGGCTTCCCTCTGGCCACCAGCAGGCACCCAGAACCCAGGCTTCCCTCTGGCCACTGTCAGGCACCTGGGACCTGGGCTTCTCTCGGAACCCAGGCTTCATCAGGAAGGTTGCACAGAAGGACATATGGTCTAATTAGCATATTATGCTTTTATTATAGATATAAATCTTTCAAAGTTAAGTCTGAAGATTTTATTTCCTTTACTCTAAACTTTTCAAGACAGGAAGATCTTATTGTAGATTGATATCGTTACTTGAGCTTACCTCCATTTACCAGTAACTTGAAAATTTTTGTGTTTTGCTTTAAAATAGATACCCAGAGGGAAAGGGGCATACAAGAGGTAGAAGATGGGATAAATGGTAATGGAAGAAGACTAGACTTTGGATAGTGAGCACACAATCCTATATAATAAAAGGCTAGTATGCAAATAGACTGATCGATGGAATGATGGGTCTCTATGAAGCACACTGACCACCAGGGGGCAGGTGCTCAACACAGGAGGTGCCCCCTGTTGGTCAGTGTGCTCCCACAGAGGGAGCACTGCTCAGCCAGAAGCTGGGCTCTTGGCTGGCAAGCCCATCGGCGGCGGTGGCAGAAGCCTCTCCCACCTCCATGGTAGGGCTAAGAATATCCAACTGACAGCTTAGGCCCAGCCTAAGTCATCAGTTGGACATCCCCTGAGGACTCCCAGACTTCAAGAGGGCACAGGCCAGGCTGAGGGACTCCCCCCAAGTGCACAAATTTTGTGCACCAGGCCTCTAGTAAATATATAGAAGACATATTATACAATCGCAAATTTGAGACCTATATAATTTTATTCACCAATGTAACCCCAATAAATGCAATAAAAATAGATATCTCCAAAATCTTAAAATGATCAGATAAATATGTATGACCCTCTTAGTTTCTTTTTTTTGAAAAAATATACTTTATTGATTTTTTTTACAGAGAGGAAAGGAGAGGGACAGAGAGCTAGAAACATCGATGAGAGAGAAACATTGACCAGCTGCCTCGTGCACACCCCCTACCGGGGATGTGCCCGTAACCAATGTACATGCCCTTGGCCGGAATCGAACCTGGGACCTTTCAGTCCGCAGACCGATGCTCTATCCACTGAGCCAAACCGGTTTCAGCTTAGATTCTAAATTAGATGTTACATTGAATTGAAAATGATACTTCTATCATTGCAAATTAAAGTTGGGTAGAGATGGAAGTAAATAACATGCCTGCCGTTCATTCAGGCAGTCAGTAATATTTACTCAATGCCTAATATAGCAGTGGACAAAACAGACTTGATCTCTGCTTTCATGAAAAAGTGAAACTTCATTTGAGATTGGAAAAATGGACTGGAATAATAATAGGTGAAGAATGGGGGTGGTGGTGGTGAAAATCTACTCCAGGAAGAACAACTAGCTTCTTCAAATTTTCAGAAGGAAAATCATAAAATACTTCAAGACATAATACTGTAATGAGCGAGGAAGAATATAGCTAGTGTGTAGGGAGGAGGTGCAGCGAAAATGAAGATGGAGAGACTGCAACCCAATCATGCAAGGCCTTGTAGGTATAATAACACTTTTAAACTCAATAAGAAGCCATTGCGGTCTTAGGGCGTATGTCTCAATTGATTGGGTGTTATCCGGTGTGCCAAAAAGTTGCCAGTTCAATTTCTGATCAGGGCACATGCCCAGGTAGCGGGCTCAATCTCTGGCAGGAGGCAGCTGATCAATTTTTCGTTCTCACAAAGATGTTTCTCTCTCTTTCCCTTCCTCTCTCTTTAGAAATCAATTTTTAAAAAAGCCATCACAGTGGGTGACAATCAATTATACCCTTTAAAAAGGTCACTTTCCAAAATTTCCTTTGCTACAATTGTAATCATTAAGTTTTGTGGGAGTATTTGAAAGTTTCCAAGGCCTATCCACATACTTTATCTTTCCAAATTCTGTTAGGTAGATATCATGTTTTGTTTTGTGGGTTTTGTTTTGATTTTTTTTTTTTCATTTTACTTAGGAAGAAACCTAAGTTCTAAAATAAGTGAATTTACTAATATCATGTATTTAAGGGGCACAATCAGGACACTAGTTTAGATCTTCTGACTCTAAATCGTATACTCCCTATGACCATACTTTGGATACCAATCATATCACTGGTATTCAACTATCCACATCATCTTTTCATTAGCTTTTGAAACATTAATCTTGAATTTTGGGTTGTAGGGCTAGGTGAAAAGGTGATGGATTAAGAAAAAAAAAAAAAAGAGTAAACACAGACAACAGTATGGTGATTACCTGAGGGAAAGGAGGTTGGAGGAAGGTAAAAAGGCATATTGGGGGATAAATGAGGTAGTGAACATACAACACACTATACAAGATTATGTATTATAGAATTATACACCTGAAACCTATATAATTATATTAACTAATGTCACCCAATAAATTCAGTAAATTTTTAAAAAAATATAAATAGAAAACAAAACTTTAATCTTGAAAAGGCAGGACAATTCTTTGGGATACATTTAATTTTTTTAATAGGAAAGTAAAAGTCCCATGGATCTGGAAAAATAGTTAACTGTTCCACTTAAGGGAAATCAGGCTAACAGTGGGTTATTTGTACAAGATGAACTGCACTCAGTATTAATGCTGTTTTCCAGAAGTTTGATTATGTGACATGAAAAACATAATAAAAAAAAATGGAAAAAGGTTAAGGTAGATGCACACCAAATAGGGTACAATGCTTAATGCAAGTAAACACTGCAAAATGGAAAGCGCTTGCCAGTAAGAGCAGATGAAACCAATTATTAGAGAATGTTTTCCATAGAAATGGTTTAATGGTAGCTATAGCTAAACAAAAAGACACATCTTCAAAAACATACACAGAACTATGGGGCATGACTTTAGTACATACAGATAAGTACTACTTATCAGCAAGGCTATATCTATCTATCAGTATACAATGAATGAACTGAAACCTAGATAATCAATTTATTTTGGTTATCATCATGACTGATGTGGAAACCCAAATGACTGAGTGAACCAGAGCAATCAGCATCAATCTTGAGGATGACCAAAATGAATAAAGTAACTGTACCTAATTTGAAAAGTCAACAAGTCAAGCAAACACATGCTTGTATACACTGGCTGCAAATGCAGAATTGTTTTATATGCTGTGTGGGCTATAGTTACAAGTCATAGTCTGTGCCCTAAATGAACTTATAGTTTGGGGGGGTGTCAAAAATTGTACATATATGACCCTAGCTGTTTGGCTCAGTGGACAGAATGTCAGCCTGCTGACTGAAGGGTCCCAGGTTCAATTCTGGTAAACAGATAATGAATACTCAGGTTGCAGGCTCAATCCCCAATAGGGGTTGTGCAGGAGGCAGCTGATCAATGATTCTCTCTCATCATTGATGTTTCTATCTCCCTCTCCTTCTGAAATCAATAAAAATATTTTTTAAAAAGTTGAACATACATAAAATATCAAAACAATATAAACCCAGGTATAAAGTACACAATATGGTACATGCTGTATGGCTGCAGAGATTGGTATGAGGCAGAGTGAGAAAAATTAAGTTAAACATCAGAGAAATTATTTGAAAATTGCAAAGAGAGAGAGGAAACTTTAGCACACATTTGATGAGTGCCTCCAAAAATATATATCTTTATTTTAGCAATAGCACTGAATTCATGTTTAGGAAACTATTCCATCCACAAAATGAATTGGATGGAGATGGATTGGTAGAATCAACATCATCAAAATGTTGGCAAAACCCCGTGGCCCCTGCAAACAGGGGAGGACACCAGTGGCACAAAGACCCCACCATCTTTAAGAACGGAACTGCTAGAGACAAGTTAGGCATTGTCAAGTGCTTTAGGCAAGTTGACTCTAGCTCCAGGTGTGCAACATAATTCCATTCTCATGGCATTAGAAAGTGCCTTAGGAACAGGCTGTAACCCAAGCCTATAAGACTTACTGTGTATATTCTTCTGGGCCCAGTAATTAATTTAAAGTAGACACTGAAAGCATCTTATCTGAGTACATCTCTGTGCATTTTCTGGGAATGTTGGGACACAGATTTTCTCTTCTATTGGTTAGCATATTTTGAATATTCAATGCTCTGAATCATTTAAAACCAAATAACATGTGAGTTGTGGGGGAAACATGGAGTTGCCAAAGATCTATGATATGGACCTTGAGGATTAATATGGACACCATTAAAAAAAAGCACAATAGAAGAAATTCAGAGTAAACCTGGATCCTTGTAGCTAAGCTACTATGTCAATACTTGCCTGAAACCAAAATTATCTCTGGATTTTTCAGTTATATGAGCTTGTAAATTTCCTTTATTTGAATGCAATAAGATTTTGTCCAATCATTCACCTGACTACAGCAAATGATTCATTTTGGTGAATAGTGGGCAATCATTTTGGACAATGAAGAGTGCCCATATTCTAGAGAAACTTGAGTAACAGGGATAGGATATGGGACTTAAATTGATATTCAGTTAGGAATAATGAATTTTTCCTAAATAATAAAATTATGTAAATTAAGTGGTGACCTAGGAATATTGAACAGATCAAGGTGAAAAGAATAGATTGCAAGGAAAAGAGCAAGAAGAAAGCAGGGAAATCCTTTAGGAAGAATTGCAGGTCTGGCCTATTTTGATGATGATGGAAATATAGAGAAAAGAATAAAGAAGAGGCAATAATGAATATCCTATCTAATAAAAGAGTAATATGTAAATTAACCATCACTCCGCTACAAAATGGCTGCGCCCATAGCCACAAGATGGTGGCGCCCAGTCCTCTTAGCCCCAGCGGAGTCTGCCCAGTAGCAGCAATCCAGGGTGTCTGGTTGGGAGGCACCAGCGCCCAGTGTGAGCCGCGGGATCGCTGGAAAGTGGCAATGATTTGGGGGTGGGGGTCTCAGCCGCCCCCAAGCCGCAGGATCCCCTGGCAAGCTGGGGCAGCTGGGGGGCGGGAGTTTCAGCTGCCCCCAAGCCACAGGATCCCCTGGCAAACCTGGCTGAGACCCCCTCCCCCAAGCCGCAGGATCCCCTGGCAAGCCGGGGCGGCTTGGGGATGGGGGTCTCAGCCGCCCCCAAGCCACAGGATCCCCTGGCAAAGCAGGCGGCTTGGGGGCGGGGGTCTCAGCCACCCCCAAGCCGCAGGATCCCCTGGCAAGCTGGGGCGGCTGGGTGGTGGTGGGTCTCAGCTGCCCCCAAGCCGCAGGAACCCCTGGCAAGCTGGGCTGAGACCCCCACCTCCAAGCTGCAGGATCCCTTGGCAAAGCGGGGTTGCTTGGGGGCAGGGGTCTCAGCTGCCCCCAAGCCGCAGGATCCCCTGGCTGTGAGGACAGCTTGGGCTGGGGTCTCAGGCCTGCAGGGCCGGACACCCCCACTGCATGATCACCCAGCCAGTGGCAGCAGCCTGGGCTGGGGTCTCAGGTGGGGGTGGCGGTGCACCCCCACCGTGCTATCTTCAGGCCAGTGAAGGCAGCCTAGACTGGAGCCTTGCACCCCCACCGGGCTATCCCCAGCCAGGCTTGCGGGTGTCTGAGACCCCCGTCCCCAAGCCGACCGCTTTGATTTTTTACAGAGAGGAAGGGAAAGGGATAGAGAGCTAGAAACATCTATGAGAGAGAAACATCATTCAGCTGCCTCCTGTACACTCTCCACTGGGTATGTGCCCCCAACCAAGGTACATGCCCTTGACCAGAATCGAACCTGGGACCCTTGATTCTGCAGGCCAATGCTCCATCCACTGAGCCAAACCAGTTATGACTGTCCAATATGCTAAAGAAAAAACCCTATCTAATAAAGAGGGAATATACAAGGGAGGGCATTTGGGGGTGACCGGGGTATCAGGGGAGGGCGGTTAGGCATTGATCGGGCTGGCAAGGGAGTGGTTAGGGGGTGATCAGGCTGGCAGGCAGAGCGGTTAGGGGCAATCAGGAAGGCAGGCTGGCAAGTAGTTGGGAGACAGCAGTCCTAGATTGTGAAAGGTATGTAGGACTGTCCAATATGCTAAAGAAAAAACCCTATCTAATAAAGAGGGAATATGCAAGGGAGGGCATTTGGGGGTGACTACCTGTAAACAGACTTAAGAAAATACAGTCTTGGAGGCCAAATTTAGAGCCCAAGACAAGAAATTCAAGGACAAAATATCTATGCTTTCTAAAAAGCATCAGTTCCACTCAGAGAGAAAAAAAAAAAAAACAAAAAACTGAGCACTCCAACTTCTGCAGAATCCAGAAAAACAGTTTTCCTTGTTGTAAGCTATACAGGAAGGCTGGGCTCTCCTTAAACAAAATGTCACCAGGTCTCCTATATTAAAAGAAAAGGCTGTAAGGCAAGCTAGGAGAAAAATCATAATATGCACACCAATGTGGATCCCATTAGAGTAAAAGAAACAAAACAAATGAGTGAAAAGTGGGTCAAGGCAATGACAGTAGTAAAGAAAATTGAGGGCAACATAGGATGCTAACTTCATTTTTTATTGAATTTATTGGGGTGACACTGGTTCGAGAAACCACACAGGTTTCAAGTGTACAACTCAACAAAACATATTCTGCACACTACATCATGCACCCATTGCTCAAAGAAAGTCTCTTTCCATCCCCATTTTCTCCTCCTTTGCCCACTTCCACCTACACTCTTTCCCTCTATCACCACACTGTTTGTGTCTATGGGCTATGCATATGTGCTCTTTGGCTAATCCCTTCACCTTCTTTCATCCTGTCTACCAAACCCCTCCCCTCTGACAGCTGTAAGTCTATTCGATGTATCCATGCCTCTGTTTCTATTTTCTTCTTCAGTTTATTTTGCTCATTAGAATCCGCATATAAGTGAGACCATATGGTATTTATCTTTCTCTGATTGGTTTATTTCACTTAGTATAATATTCTCCAGGTCTATTCATGCTGTGACAAAGGGTAGGATTTTCTTCTTTTTATTTTTTATTTTACAGCTGAGTAGTATTTTTTTTAAAGTTGGGGCTAGGTGGGAGGCTGCTCTCAGATGGAGAGACAGTGCCACAGCCTGCAAGCCAAGTCTTTATTTTTATTTTTTAATATTTTATTTATTTTTTACAGAGAGGAAGGGAGAGGGATAGAGAGTTAGAAACATCGATGAGAGAGAAACATCAATCAGCTGCCTTCTGCACACCCACTACTGGGGATGTGCCCGCAACCAAGGTACATGCCCTTGACTGAAATCGAACCCGGGACCCTTCAGTCTGCAGGCCGACGCTCTATCCACTGAGCCAAACCGGTCAGTGGGTATTTTTTTATACAAATGTGCTAAAGTTTTTTATCCACACATTTAATGATGGGCACTTGGATTGCTTCCAGATCTTGGCTATCTCTCTACATAAAAGTGACTGAAATGAGGGAACAATGGGAAAGAGCAGTCGCTATGATGTGCACTGTGGCAGCCAACTGGCAGATCAGGGCCCTGATCAGCCCCCCTTCCCCAACCCCCCCAACTTCTGACTGGCCCCTCCCCCAGTCACACCCCCATCCCGATAGGGGTGGGGCCATCCGGCCAACTTCTGGCAGCCCCTCCCTGCCTGCCAGCCTTGGGTCTGATCGACCCCCATTGGGGCAGGCCAGTCAGACCCCACCTATGCATGAATTCATACACTGGGCCTCTAGTTGTAAATAATTCTGTAATGAAAATGGGGGTGCATGTATTCTTTTGAATTAGTGTTTTGGGTTTCTTCAGATATATCCCAGAAGTGGGATTGCTGGGTAAAAAGGCAATTCCATTTTTTCCTTTTTATGAAATTTATTGGAATGGCATTCTTTAACAAAATTATACAGGCTTCAGGTGCACAATTCTACAATGTACTTGTACACTGTATTATATTGTGTATTCACACCCAAGTGAAGTTTTCATCTATCACCATTTATCCCCCTTTTCACTTTTCTACCTCTCCTCCCTCTCCTCCCCGCAGCATTTACCACAGTGTTGTCTGTGTCCATGAGTTTTTCTATTTTTTGCCCAATTCCTCCACACACTCACAAGACTCTCTTCCCCTCAACAGCTGTCAGCCTGCTATTTCTCTATGAGACTGCCTCTATTTTGCTTGTTAATTCATTTTTTTTCATTATATCCCACATATGAGTGAAATCATATGGTACTTTTCTTTCTCTGACTGGCTTATTTCACTTAGCATAATGCTCTCCAGGTGCATCCATGCTGTCCCAAATGGCAAGATTTCCTTGTGTGTGCTCTTTTTATGGCAAAGTGGTATTCCATTGTGTAAATATACCACAGCTTTTTTACCCGCTCATCTGCTGATGGACTCTCAGGCAGCTTCCAAATCTTGGCTAATGCAAATAACTCTGCAATGAACATAGGGGTGCATATTCTTTCAAATTGGTGTTTTGGGTTTCTTCAGATATATTCTCAGAAGTGGGATCACTGGGTCATAAGGCAGTTCCATTTTTAATTTTTTGAGGAAACTCTCTACTGCTTTCCACAGTGGCTGTACCAATTTCCATTCTCACCAACAGTACACAAACGTCACCTTTTCTCTATATCCTCATCAATGTTATTCTTTGCTGATTTGTTAATGGTAGCCATTATGGCAGGTATGAGGTGATATCTCCTTGTGGTTATAGCTTGCATTTCTCTGATGATTACTTATGTTGATCATTTTTTCATATATCTATTGGTCATAAGTATGTCCTCTTTGGAAAAGTACCAACTTCTTAAATGCTCAATGGAGACACATAGAAAGTAATTAACATTAAGAACACAATATACACACATATATCCTTACACTTTTTCTAGGAAATTTAAAAAGTAATAGCTGAATTGAAATTTAAACTAGCATGTAATGATATATAACTAGCTTTTCAGCAATTTAGTAGAAGGAGTTAAATGAAATGTTTATGATCCTAAGTTACACATAGACTACAGGAAGCCCCAGCCTGAGATGAGAGATAAGCATGTTGCTATTAAGTGCCAACATACATAGTATAAACAGAATATTTAGACAAGAAAAGGTCAATAGAAACTTTGTGAGTACAAAGAAATGATTTTTAAAAATTAAGTGTGTTAATAAATGTCTAATTTACAGAATACTTAATCAAAATAACAATTTTGCATTGAAGGTAGAAATCAGGCAATGTTATAAATTTGGGGAGATTTTAGTTATCCACAAATAAATTCATCGTAATTTCATTGAGATAAAGTATAGAATTGAGATTTGCATAAAGCAAATGAGCATTCACTATAATAAGATTTATATGAATCTAAATAAAAGAATACAATTTTAAGAGAACAGAAATATCTAAAATAACTTCTGAAGAATAGCAATTAAGTTTGGCCTACAGGTTTAAACAAGAAAGCAAGAAATAGCAATGACTTTGTTACTGAATTTTAGGAGAGGAAGTGATAATAAAATATAGGTTTTGCTATATTTTATTTATTTATTCTTTAACTAGAAGCCCGGTGCATGAAATTTGTGCATGGGAGGGCGGGTCACTCAGCCCAGTTTGCACCCTCTCCAATCCGGGACCGCTCAGGGGATGTCTGACTGCCTGTTTAGGCCCAATCCCTGTCACAATCCGGGACCGCTGGCTCCTAACCAGTCACCTGCCTGCCTGCCTGATGGCCCCTAACCACTCTTCCTGTTGGCCTGATCACCCCCAATGCCCCCTGCCAGCCTGCTCGCCCCCAACTGCCCCCCTGCCAGCCTGGTTGCCCCCAACTGCACCCTTCCCACTGGCCTGGTATCCCCTAACTGCTCCCCACCAGCCTGGTTGCCTCTTACTGCCCCTCCCTGCTGGCCTGGTCGCCCCAACTGCCCCACCCCCTACTGGCCTGGTCACCCCTCATGGCCCCCCCGCTGGCCTGGTCACCCCACGCAGCCTGCTGTTCAGTCATTTGGTCGTCCTTCACTAACCCCAACTGCTGCTCCTGCTGGCCTGGTTGTAGGCAGCCTCTTGTGAGGGTGTGACAGTCAATTTGCATATTACCTCTTTATAATATAAGATTCTTTACTGTTTAAAGTATTACATATGTCTTTCCCCCCCATTGACCTCTGCCCTGCATTCCCACCCCCCGCACAGGCCCTTACACGCCTAGTGTCTGTGTTCATTGGTTAGGCTTATATGCATACATACAAGTCCTTTGGTTGATCTCTCCCCCTTCCCCTCACCCTCCGCTACCTTCCCTCTAAGGTTTGAAGGTCTGATCAATGTTTCTCTGTCTCTGGATCTATTTTTGTTCATCAGTTTATGTTGTTCAGTATATTCCACATATGAATGAGATCATGTGATATTTATCTTTCTCCCACTGGCTTATTTCGCTTAGCATAATGCTCTCTAGGACCATCCATGCTGTTGCAAATGATAAGAGTTCTTTCTTTTTTACATCAGCATAGTATTCCACTGTGTAGATGTACCACAGGTTTACAGGTTTTTAATCCACTCATCTGCTGATGGGCACTTAGGCTGTTTCCAATCTTCACTATTGTAAATTGTGCTGCTACAAACATAGGGGTGCATATATGCTTTCTGATTGGTGTTTCTGATTTCTTGGGATATATTCCAAGAAGTGGGATGACTGGGTCAAATGGGAGTTCCATTTCTAATTTTTTGAGGAATCTTCATACTGCTTTCCACAGTAGCTGCAACAGTCTTAATTTCCACCAGCAATGCACAAGGGGTAGTTTTTTCCCCACATCCTCACCAGCACTTATTGGTGGTTGATTTGTTTATTACAGCCATTCTGACAGGTGTGAGATGGTACCTCACTGTCGTTTTGATTTGCATCTCTTGTATACTTAGTGATTTTGAGCATGTTTTCATATGTCTCTTGGCCTTCTTTATGTCCTCTTTTTAAAAGTGTCTATTTAGGTCTGTTGCCCCATTTTTTAATTGGGTTGTTTATCTTCCTTTTGTTAAATTGTATGAGTTCCCTGTAAATGTTTGAGATTAAACACTTATTGGAGATAACATTGGCAAATACACTGAGTAGCCAGATTATTATGATCTCTGAACGCATAATGATCTGGCCACTCAGTGTATATATGTGATTTTTATCTCTTAATTTGTTTATGTGATGTATCACATTTATTGATTTGCAGAAATTGTACCATTCTTTCATCCCCATTATAAGTTCCCCCTGGTCGTGGTGTATTATCTTTTTAATGTAATGTTGAATCTGACTTGCTTGAATTTTGTTGAGGATTTTAGCATCTATATTCATCAGGATATTGGCCTGTAATTGTCTTTCTTTGTTGTGTCTTTATCTGGTTTTGGAATTAGGGTAATGGTGGCTTCATAGAAAGAGCTTGGAAGTGTTCCTTCCTCTTGATTTTTTTAAAATAGTCTGAGGAGGATAAGTTTTCATTCTTCTTTGAATGTTTGGTAAAACTCCCCTGTTTATCTTTCTGGCCTAAGGCTTTTGTTTGCTGGAAGTTATTTGACTACTGCTTCAATTTCTTCCTTAGTTATCAGCCTATTCAGGGTTTTTTATTCTTCCTGATTGAGTTTTGGAAGGTCATATTTTTCTAGGAATATGTCCATTTCTTCTAGATTGACCAGTTTGTTGGAATTGATTTGTTCATAGTATTTTTTCAAGGGGTTAATATCCAAAATATATAGGAAACTCATACAACTTAACAAAAGGAAGACAAACAATCCAATTAAAAAATGGGCAAAAATCCTAAATAGACACCTCTCCAAAGTGGACATACAGAAAGCCGAGACATATGAAACAATACTCATAGTCACTAATTATCAGAGAGATGACAATGAGATATCACCTCACACCTGTCAGAATGGCTATCGTCAACAATCATCCAACGACAAGTGTTGGCAAGGTTGTGGAGCAAAGGGTTCCCTAATACACTGCTGGTACGAATGCACACTGGTGCAGCCGCTCTGGAAAACAGTATGGAGTTTCCACAAGAAAATAAAAATGGAACTCCCATTTGACCCAGTCATCCCACTTCTAGGAATATATCCTAAAAACCTGAAACATTCATCGGAAAGAATATATGCACCCCTATGCTCATAGCAGCACAATTTATAATAGCTAAGACTTGGAAACGGCCCAAGTGCCCATCAGTAGATGAGTGGCTAAAACAACTATGGTACATTTAAACAATGGAATACTACGCTGCTGTAAAAAAGAAAGAATTCTTACCATTTGTAACAGCATGGATGGACCTGGAGAGCATTATGCTAAGTGAAATAAGCCAGTCAGGGAAAGATAAGTATCACATGATCTCACTCACATGTGTAATCTAATGATCCAAATAAACTGATCATCAAAAATAGACCCAGAGTCATAGAAGCATGAACAGACTGTTGAATCTCAGAGGGAAGGCAGGGGAGGGTGTGTAGTAAGAGATCAACCAATGAACTTGAATGCATATATGCCTAATCACTAGACACAGACAATGGGGTGGTGAGGGCCTGGGCAGTGAGGGGGGGACGCGAGTGGGCTCAAAGAGGTTATTTGGGTAAAAGGAGGACCTATGTAATACTTTCAACAATAAAGATTAAATGAAAAAAAGAAAATGCAAATCAAAACATATAATTATATATCACTTTATATCTACAAGAATGTCTTCTTCATTAAGAAGATAAATGATACAAGTGTTAGCAAGGATGTGAAGAAAAGATATACATTGTGCCATATTGATGAAATTATATTCTGGTTGAGCCACTATTGAGAACAGTATGGAAGATCTTCAAAGAGTTAAAAATGGACCTTCCGTATGTCCCAATATTTCATTTATGGGTAAATATTTAAAGAAATGAAAACAGATTATCAGAGGGATAGATGTACTCTCATGTTTATTGCACCATTATTCACAATAGGCAAGATATGTTAATAACTTACGTGGCCATCATTTGAAGAATCGGTAAAGAAGATTGTATAAATATACAATGAAATATGATTCAACAATAAGAAAAAAAGAAATCCTGCCATTTGCAACAATGTGGATGAAACTTGAGGACATTATGCTAAGTGAGATAAGTCAAACAGAAAAAGAAAACACTGTGTGATATCACTTATATGGAATATCTAAAAAATGAACTGGTAAAAAAGGAGTGGAGTGGTGGGAATCAGGGGCTAGGAGTAGGGGAATGGGAGAGATATTGTTTAAGAGTATATACTTGTAACTAGTAGATAAACAAGTAAGAGATCTAATACACAGTTCAGTGATAATAGACAACAAAATAATTATAAACATCAAAGTTCCTAATAGGTCTCAGTTGTTCCCATCACTAGAAGAAATGAGTTTTATGATGTGATGGAGGTGTTAGCGACTCTGCAATGGCAATAATACTGAAATACTAATCCATCAAATATTAAACTTACACTATGTTTCATGTCAATTATATTTCAGTAAAATAGAAGACCAGAAGGATTTGCAGTGGATAAAAATAATTTAGCAATTAAAAATGTCTAAGATCTCTATGGCTATATGACAAAATGAAAGAGGCTTAAGGAGGTAGTAGGGGTAAGGGAAAGTATATATTTCAAAAATGAAAAAAACAACAACACTTTCCTACCATGAAGACAGCAGGGGATCTCTAAATGCATGGCTGGCTGGTGAAGTAAAAATAATTATTAAAATAATTTCAAAGATCACCTTAAAAGGCATTGTTAAATTAAAAGTGTTTTAAAGTCATCAAAAGCAGGAAATGAATGAGAGAATCAATGGGGCCACTTTATGATCATGCAAAATTCATACTCAGGCATGAAAGAGTGGCAGCAGAGCCACAAAGTTCGTGGTTTTTTTTTTCTTTAACGAGAAAACCATAAAGAAGAATCCTGATTCTAAATGAAACTTGAAATAACAAAGTCAGATACATTAGATCATAAACAGTCAGGCAGAATTCAAGACATGATGGTAAATGATATACATTCAAGTGCCATTTACTCAACTTTTTTAAGAAGCTCAAGGGTGAAATAGTAGCACAGCACCTTAAAGGCATAATATGTTGCCAAAACAAAACTGGAAGATTTTCAAGATGACCTACATTCACCAAAACAAAGAAACAAAACAATTTTCTTTTGGGCATTTACTTCCACAATTAGCCAACTAACAGAATAAATATTACAAGGTAGAGTCCTGAAATAAACATGATATGTTGACAAGAGAGAAAAAAATGCTCAGCATTTATGTTTCAGATGTTATAGAGGTCAAACATGTCCCCCTTCTCTTCCACAACTCCTCCACCCCTGCCCTAAACCCAGTGATGCCTATATCAGAATAGAACTGACACTCTTTGATACACTTTGTAAAACAAAATATTCTGAAGAATTAAAATAATCTTCATCAAGATGAAAAATGCTGCCAGCTTTTTGGCCTTTGCAATTTGTTTTTCTGAAAAATTTCTCTGAAGAGGAAAGATTTCCACCCCATACTGAAGGGGTTTTATTTTATTTTATTTTATTTATTTATTTATTTATTTATTTATTTATTTATTTATTTATTATTTTATTGTTTAAGTTATTACAAATAGTAATACATATGTTTCTTTTTTTTCCCCTCACTGACCTCCACACTGCCTTCCCTACCCCTGGCACTTGCCCTTGTCCCCCCATGCCCTCAGTGTCTTGAATCTGTTGGTTGTGCTTCTATGCATGCATACAAGTCCTTTGTTTGATCTCTTACCCCCACAACCCTCCCCTACCTTCCCGTTGTAGTTTGACAGTCTGTTCGATGCTTCTTTGCCTCTATTTTTGTTCAGCAGTTTGTAATATTCTTTATTATCCATAAATGAGTGAGATCATGTGGTATTTTTCTTTCACTGACTGGCTTATTTCACTTAGGATAATGCTCTCCAGATCCATCCATGCTGTTGGGAATGGTAAGAATTCCTTCTTTTTTACAGCAGCATAGTATTCCATTGTGTAGATGTACTACAGTTTTCTAATCCACTCATCTGCTGATGGGCATTTAGGCTGTTTCCAAATCTTAGCTATTGTAAATTGCACTGTTATGAACATAGGGGTGCATATATCCTTTCTGACTGGTGTTTCTGTTTTCTTGGGGTATATTCCTAGAAGTGGTATTACTGGGTCAAATGGAATTTCCATTTTTAAATTTTTGAAGAAACGCCATACTGTTTTCCACAGTGGCTGCACCAGTCTGCATTCCCACCAGCAATGAAGAAGGATTCCTTTTTCTCCGCATCCTCTCCAGCACTTGTCATTTGTTGATTTGTTGATGATAGCCGTTCTGACAGGTGTGAAATGGTACCTCATTGTTGTTTTGATTTGCATTTCTCTGATGATTAGTGACTTTGAGCATGTTTTCATATGTCTCTTGACTTTCTGAATGTCCTCTTTCAAAAGGTGTCTGTTGCCCTGAAGGGTTTTTAATTGGGCAGGAATCACAGACCCCAAAGAAGACTAATCTACCAAACCAAAGAGTGCCAACACAGATTGTGAAATCCCTCATAATTTAGAAATCCACATCTTTCTGGTAGTATTACTTCATCAGATAAATACAAAAGCAACATATAAATACAAATACTTATTATAAGTTTAGGAAGTAAATTCAACACTGCTTCCAAAAAAAGAAAAGAAAATGCTATTTCTGTTGCTATCCCCATTTCTATTTTTTTTTCCTCTAATGCACAGTTGACCATTAGAGCTACTATCCATATAGTACCTCTCAAAATTCTGCTTCTCATTGTTTTGCCTGCAAAAAAATGCAGCATTATTAGATGTTGTCCCTCTTATTAATTTTTTATTTATTTCTATTGTTGACACTATTACAGATGTCCCCATTTCTGCCCCGCCTCCACTTACCCTCCCCCTTCCCTCTGGCCATCACCACACTGTTTTCTATGTCCATGGGTTATGAATATGTGTTCTTCAAATTTTAAAAATTATTTCTAATAGATTTAACCAACTTATAACTCTTTAGAAGCTAACACTGTTTTGCTTTTTCTTTTGTTTTTGTTTTGATCTTCACCCAAGTATATTTTTTTATTTATTTTTAGAGAGAGGACGGGAGAGAGAGAAACATTGATGTGAGAGAGAAACATGGATCAGTTGCTTCCCTTACACACCTTGACTAGGGAACCTGAAACCTAGGTATGGGCCCTGACTAAATATCCAACCTTTAGGTGTACTGGATGACACTCCAAACAGCTGAGCTACCTGGTCAGAGCCCTTTCTTTTTAATCAAACTTTGGAATAATTTTAAGCATCTACACTAATAAAAGAGAAACATGAAAATTGACCATCCCTCTGCTACACCCAGCAGCCAATCAGGAGTGAGTATGCAAATTAACCCAACAAAGATGGCGGGGACCATGGAGCTGGGGAGAGCAGGAGGCTTGGTTTGCACCCGGTGACGGAGGAAGCCAAGCTTCCCGCCCACCCTGGCCTCCGCACAAGGAGGGGCTGGGGACCTGGGTCACCGGGGGGCGTGGCCAGCCTGAAAATAGCCATCAGCCCCTTACCCAGTCTGGCCAGGCACCCCAGCAGGAACCCCCACCCTGAAGGGAGTGTGGCCAGCTTGAAAACAGCCCTCAGCTCCTCACCCAGGCTGGCCATGCCCCCCCAGCGGGGACCCTCACCCCATGGGGGCGTGGTCAGCCTGCAAACCACCACAGGCCCCTTGACAAGGCTTCCCCATGCTCCAAGAAAACCCCCACCCTTATCCAGGACACCCTTCAGGGCAAACCAGCCGACCCCCATCCATGCACCAGGCCTCTATCTAACCTAATAATACCCAAACATGCAAATTGACCGCACCTTCGCTACGCCCACAGCCAATCAGAGCGAACAAGATGGCGGTTAATTTGCATATGCGGGTGCTGAGCAGCCTGAGTCCTGTAAACGTCCTCTGGACCCAGGCTGCTCAGAGCCTGTAGGCCTGCGCTTAGGTCCTGAGCGGCCTGGGTCCCATAAACATCCTCCGGACCCAGGCGGATCGCTTAGGTCCTGAGCCGAGGGGACCCCAGAACGCCCCCTGGCCACTTTGAGCCTATAGGTGCAGGAGCCAAGGGGCTGGGGGCGGGGCGGGGTGGAAACATCCCCTGTCACCATAGTGCCCCCAGCCGCTTGGGAATGCTCCAGCACCAAGAGGCAGTTTGGTTCCACGCCCCCAGCCTGGCGCACATGATGGGGGGCTGGCTGCTGGCCTCTGGGGTGTGTGGAGGAGACCCTTGGGGGCCACCACTGCGTGTGGCCCAGGGGTCCCTGCATGCCCCCCAGCCTGGCGCCCATGGTCAGGGCTCATACAGGAGGCAACCAATCAAAGTGTCCCTCTCACATTGATGTTTCTCTCTGTCTCTCCCTCCCTAAAGAAAGTTGTCATTTTTTCTTGGTGAAGGGACTGGAGTCCGTGTTGATGAAAACACCTTCGTGGCTGTGGTGACTGGTAGTGGCTGCAGCAGTGGGGTGATGGGGCTGGTGCCTTCCCCTGATCATCCCGGTTGCCTCCCACAAAGGAGAGTGGGGAGCGGGCCTAAGCCATCAGTAGGACATCCCCTGAGGGCACCCAGTATGTGAGAGGGGGCAGGTTGGGCTGAGGGACCCCCCAACCCCAGTGCACGAATATCGTGCACCGGGCCCCTAGTCTATACTAATAAAAGGGTAATATGCTAATTAGACTGGGAGACCTTCCGGATGTTCTTCTGGACAAAGCCATGGTGGCAGGGCTGAGGTAGAGGTGGTGGTTAGAAGCCAAGAGGGGAGGGCAGTTGTAGGTGATCAGGCCAGGATGGGAGGGCAGTTGTGGGTGATCAGGCTGGTAGGGAGGGCATTGGGGTGATCAAGCTGGTGCGGGGAGCAGTTGGGGGTGAACAGATCAGCAGGGGCACCAGTTGGGAGTGAGCAGGCCATCAGTGGGGGTCAGTTGGGGGTGATCAGGACAGCGGGAGGGCAGTTTGGGGTAAGCAGGCCAGCAGGAGGGCAGTTGGGAATGAGCAGGCCAGTGGGGAGGGAAGGTGGGGGCAAGCAGACTAGCAGGGGGGGTAGTCGGGGGTGAGCAGGCCAGCAGGGGGCCCAGTTGGGGGCAAGCATGTTGGCACAGGGGGCAGTTGGGGGTGATGAGGCTGGTGGGGGGCATTTGGGGACAAGCAGGCCGGAGACGGGGGGCAGTTGGGGGCAAGCAGGCTGACAGGCAGAGTGGTTAGGGGCAATCAGGCAGGCAGGCAGGTGACCGGTTAGGAGCCAGTAGTCCCAGATTGCGAGAGGGATGCCCGACTGCCAGTTTAGGTCTGATCCCTGTAAACCAGCAATAGGACATCCTTTGAGGGGTCCCAGATTGGAGAGGGTTCAGGCTGGGCTGAGGGACACCCCACCTCCCATGCACGAATTTCATGCACCGGGCCACTAGTCTATAATAACAAAACTGCAATATGCTAATTAGACCAGACAGCTGAACAACCTTCCGGATGCCATTGAGGACCTCCTTCCTGATGAAGCTGCCATGGCAGGGGCCGAAGCAGAGGCAATTAGGGGCAATCAGGCAGGCAGGTGAGCAGTTTGAGGCAATCAGGCAGGCAGGCAGAGTGGTTAGGTGCGATCAGGCAAGCATGCAGAGTGGTTAGGGGTGATCAGGCTGTCAGGCAAGCAGTGAGGGGTGATCAGGCAGGCAGGCAAGTGGTTAGGGGTGATGAGACAGGCAGTCTTGTGGTTAGGGGCAATCAGGCAGGCAGGCGAGTGGTTAGGGGAGATCAGGCAGGCAGGCAGGAGAGTGGTTAGGAGCCAACAGTCCCGGATTGAAAGAGGGATGTCCAACTGCCATGGGATTGGGCCTAAACTGGCAGTTGGACATCCCCCTATGTGTCCTGGATTGCGAGAAGTTGCAGGTCACTGCCACCCCCCACCCCCCCCCTACACACACACACACCAGGCCTCTAGTATTATATAAATGGATCATACCATATGTAACCTTTGGGAATTAGCCTTTTTATCCAGCATGTATCAATAGTTTGTTTATTTTCATTGCTGAGTACTGTTCTATGGTAAGGATGCAACACAGTTCATTTAACCATCTACCTGTTGAAGAATATCTGAGTTGTTTCTAGTTTGGGGATATTGGGAATAAAGCTGCTATCAACATTTGTATGCTGACACTTGATTTGAGATGTCTAGCCTCCAGAACCATGAGATAACAAACTACTATTGTTTTAAGCCATCCAGTTTGTGGTACTTTATGGCAGGCTTAAGAAAGAAAGTTTTGTGGATGCTCTTTATCAATATGAGAAATGTTTTTTGTGATCTTAATTTACAGAGTTTTTAAAATCATGAGTAAGTGTTGAGGTGTGTCAACTGTATTGAATTTTTGAAGAACCAGTTTTGCATTCATTGATATTCTTTTTTTATTCTCAATTTTATTGATTTCTTCTCTTATCTTTATTATTTCCTTCCTTCTGTTTCCTTTGAGTTTATTTTGCTGTTTTTTTTCTAATTTATTGAAACTTGTGTTATTGATTTGAGAATTTTCCTATTTTGTAACATTTACTTCTGTAAATTTCCTTCTCTGTAGTGCTTTACCTGCATGCCACTCATTTTGATGTGTTGTGGTTTTATTTCATTCAGTTCTGTGCAGTTTAAATTTTCCTTTGAGACTTCTTTATTCACCTATAGATTGTATAGAAATGTGTTGTTTAACTCTTTGAAGATTTTCTTATTGGTTTTCTGTTACTAAATCTAGTTTGATCACATTATGTTAAAAAAAACATGCTCTGTATGATTTCAATTCTTTTCAATTTGTTTTTTGATCCCAGATATGGCTTGTTATGGACTGTTTGTGTCCCCTCAAACTGCATATGTTGAAGTCCCAACCTTGGATGTGGCTTATTTGAAGATGGGGTTTCTAAGGACGTAATTAAGGTTAAATTAGGTCATAAAAGTGCAGTCCTGATCTGATAGGATTAGTGTCTTTATGAGAATGTAAAAAGAGATAACAGCCCTGGCTGGTGTGCTCAGTTGGTTAAGCATTGTCCCATGCACCAAAAGGTTGTAGGTTTGATTCTTGGGCAGGGCACATGTCAGGGTTGCGAGCTTGATCCCTGGTAGGGGGCATGCAGGAGGCAGCCGATCAATGTTCTGCTCTCATATCAATGTTTCAGTCTCTCCCTCTCCTTTTCTCTTTCTCTACAAATACAAATATTTTTTAAAAAGAAGAGATAACAGAGAGTTCAGGCTCTCTATCTCTGTCTCTTGCTGTCTCTGTCTCTGCATTCATGCACAGAAGAAAGGCTATGTGAAGACAGAGAAAATGTCTATTCTATTTCAATGGCAGAGGATGCTGCTGCTACACAACCAAAATCCAATTGTGATGATATCAATATTTATTCTCTAATTCATGCATACATTCATTTAATAAGCATGCACTGAATACTGTAATAGGTAATAGGAGACACTGGCACAAAGAAACACTTAATAAGCATTTATTGAGCAGATGAATTATGAATACTGGCAAGGTCTCAGTTCTCAAGAAATGCAATTTAGGACCAGGCCATTGAGAGAGATAAACATATAAAAAATAATTGCATTAAAATGGAAATATGCATAAATAGTGTTATAGGAACCCTCTAGGCAAATATGACAGAAATCACAGATCTCTAAGAAAATATTTTTTCCTTTCTTGGGCATACAACTAGACCACAATCTAGGATCTAATGTAGTTACATGTGGCTAAGTCAGTAAGTTGTTTTTATTTATTTTTTTTTTTGAGAGGAGCTATAGGTTTTATTTTTTATTTTATTTTTTTATTAAGGTATTATATGTGTACATATCTTACCATTACCCCCCCCCACTCCCATATATGCTCTCACCTCCCAGAGTTTTGCGTCCATTGGTTATGTTTATATGCATGCATACAAGTCCTTTGGTTGATCTCTTATCTTCCCCACTCTCCCTAACCTTCCTGCTGTAAATTGACAGACTGTTTGATGCTTTACTGCCTCTGTATCTATCTTTTTGTTCAAGTTTATAATGTTCTTTATTATCCATAAATGAGTGAGATCATGTGGTATTTTTCTTTCATTGACTGGCTCATTTCACTCAGATAATGTTCTCCAATTCCATCCAGGTTGCTGCAAATGGTAAGAATTCCTTCCTTTTTATGGCAGCATAATATTCCATTGTGTAGATGTACCATAGTTTTCTGATCCAGTCAACTGCTGATGGGCACCTAGGCTGTTTTCAGATCTTAGCTATTGTAAATTGTGCTGCTATGAACATAGGGGTGCATATATCCTTTCTTATTGGTGTTCCCAGTTTCTTAGGATATATTCCTAGGAGTGGTATTACTGGGTCAAATGGGAGTTCCATTTTCAGTTTTTTGAGGAAATTCCATACTGTTCTCCACAGTGGCTGCACCAGTCTGCATTCTCACCAGCAGTGCACGAGGGTTCCTTTTTCTCCGCATCCTCGCCAACACTTGTCGTTTGTTGATTTGTTGATGATAGCCATTCTGACAGGTGTGAGATGGTACCGCAATGTTGTTTTGATTTGCATCTCTCGGATAATTAGTGACTTTGAGCACGTTTTCATGTGTCTCTTGGCCTTCCTTCTGTCTTCTTTTGAAAAGATTCTATTTAGCTCTGTTGCCCAATTTTTTATTGGATCATTTATCTTCCTTTTATTAAGTTGCATAAGCTGCCTGTAGATGTTGGAGATTAAAACTTTATCAGTGATAGCATTTGCAAATATGTTCTCCCATGCAGTGGGCTTTCTTGTTGTTTTGTTGATAGTTTTTTTTTTGCTGTAAAAAAGCTTTTTATTTTGATGTAGTCACATTGGTTAATTTTCTCTTTAGCTTCCATTGCCCTAGGGGCAGTATCTGTGAAGAAGTTCTTTTGGCATATGTCTGAGATTTTGCTGCCTGTGGATTCCTCTAGTATTTTTATGGTTTACCGTCTTATGTTTAAGTCCTGTATCCATTTTGAGTTTATTTTTGTGTATGGTGTAAGTTGGTGATCTAGCTTCATTTTTTTTGCATGTATCTGTCCAATTTTTCCAATACCATTTATTGAAGAGACTGTCTTTATTCCATTGTATGTTCATGCCTCCTTTGTCAAATATTAATTGAGCATAGTGGTTTGGGTCAATATCTGGATTCTCTATTCTGTTCCATTGATCAATATGTCTGTTCTTGTGCCAGTACCAGGCTGTTTTGAGAATAGTGGCTTTGTAATACAGCTTGAAATCTGGTATTGAGATCCGTCCTACTTTATTCTTCTTTCTCAGGATTGCTGAGGCTATTCGGGGTCTTTTTTCATTCCAGATGAATTTTTGGAGAGTTCTCTCAAGGTCTGTGAAATATGCTGTTGGTATTTTAATGGGTAGTGCATTGAATCTATAGATTGCTTTGGGTAGTATGGACATTTTAATGATGTTGATTCTACCAATCCATGAACATGGTATGTTCTTCCATCTGTTTACGTCTTCCTCTATCTCTTTTTTCAGTGTCCTGTAGTTTTCTGCGTATAGGTCTTTCACCTCCTTAGTTAAGTTTATTCCTAGGTATCTTAATTTTTTTGGTGCGATGGTAAATGGGATTGCTTTTTTAGTCTCTCTTTCTGTAAGTTCATTATTGGTGTATAGAAAAGCCATAGATTTCTTGGGGTTAATTTTGTATCCTGCTACATTGCCGAATTCATTTATTAAGTCTATTAGTTTTTTGATGGAGTCTTTTGGATTTTTTATGTACAATATCATGTCGTCTGCAAATAAAGACAGCTTTACTTGTTCTTTTCCAATTTGGATGCCTCTTATTTCTTCTTCTTGCCTAATTGCGATAGCTAATACTTCCAGTACTATGTCATATAGGAGTTGTGAGAGTGGGCATCCCTGTCTTGTTCCTGTTCTTAGGGGAAATGGTTTTAGTTTTTGTCCATTGAGTATGATGTTTGCTGTGGGTTTATCATATATAGCTTTTATTATGTTGAGGTATGAACCTTCTATTCCCACCTTGTTGAGAGATTTTATCAAGAAAGGGTGTTGGATTTTGTCAAATGCTTTTTCTGCATCTATTGATATGACTATGTGATTTTTATCTCTCAGTTTGTTTATGTGATGTATCATGTTTATTGATTTGCGGATATTGCACCATCCTTGCATTCCTGGGATAAATCCTAGATGGTCATGGTGTATGATCTTTCTGATGTACTGCTGGAGCCGATTTGCTAGAATTTTGTTGAGGATTTTGGCATCTATGTTCATGAGGGATATTGGCCTGTAATTGCCTTTCATTGAGTTGTCTTTATCTGGTTTTGGTATTAGGGTGATGCTGGCTTCATAGAAGGAGCTTGGAAGTGTTCCTTCCTCTTGAATTTTTTGGAATAGTCTGAGGAGTATAGATTTTAGTTCTTCCTTGAATGTTTGGTAAAACTCTCCTGTGAAGCTGTCAGACCCCGGACTTTTGTTTGCCGGAAGCTTTTTGATGACTGCTTCAATTTTGTCCATAATTACTGGCCTATTGAGCTGTTTAGATTCTTCCTGATTGATTTTTGGAAGGTTATATTTTTCTAGGAATATGTCTATTTCCTCCAGGTTGTCCAGTTTGTTGGAATAGAGTTGTTCGTAGTATTTTGTATCAATCCTTTGTATTTCAGCAGAGTCTGTTGTTATTTCACCATTTTCATTTCTGATTTTGTTTATTTGGGTCCTCTCTCTTTGCTTCTTGATGAGCCTGGTTGGAGGTCCATCAATCTTGTTTATCCTTTCAAAGAACCAGCTCTTGGTTTGGTTGATCTTTTGTATTGTTTCTTTGGTCCCTATGTCGTTTATCTCTGCTCTGATCTTTATTATTTCTTTCCTTCTGCTTACACTGGGCTTATCTTGTTGCTCTCTCTCTAACTCTTTGAGTTGTTGGGTTAGGTAACTTATTACCATTGTTTCTTGTTTTTTTGCAATAGGCTTGTAGAGCTATGAACTTCCCTCTCAAGACTGCTTTCACTGTGTCCCATAGATTTTGGATTGTTGTGTTTTCATTGTCATTTGTTGCCATGATGATTTTTATTTCTTCCTTGATCTCTCTGGTGACCCAGTCCTTGTTTAATAGCATGCTGTTTAGTCTCCATGTGTTTGATTTCTTTGGATTGTATTTATTGTAGTTGATTTCCAGTTTTATGCCACTGTGATCTGAGAAGATTCTTGATATAATTTCTATCTTCTTGAATTGAAGAGACTTTGCCTGTGACCTAGCATATGGTTTATCTTTGAAAATGAGCCATGTGCACTTGAGAAGAATGTATATTCTGTGGCTTTGGGGTGAATTGTTCTAAAGATGTGAATTAATTCCATCTGGTCTAGTGAGTCATTTAGGATTGATGTTTCTTTGCTGATTTTTTGTTTAGAGGATTTGTCCAATGGTGATAGTGGCGTATTAAAGTCTCCTACTATGATTGTATTGCTATTAATCTCTCTCTTGATATCCTCCAGGAGTTTTTTTTTTTATGTATTTGGGTGCTCCTATATTGGGTGCGTATATGTTTACCAGAATTATTTCTTCTTTTTGGATTTCTCCCTTTAGTATTATGAAGTAGCCTTCCTTATCTCTTGTTATTGCATTTACTTTGAGGTCTATTTTGTCAGATATAAGTATTGCTAACCCAGCTTTTTTTCATTTCCAGTTGCCTGAAGGATATTTTTCCATCCCTTCTCTTTCAATCTGGGTGAGTCTCTTGTTCTGAGGTGGGTCTCTTGTAGACAGCATATATATGGGTCGTGTTTTTTTATTCATTCAGCCACTCGATGTCTTTTGATTGGAGCATTTAGTCCATTTACATTTAAAGTTATTACTGAAAGGTATTTGTTTGTAGTCATACCTATTTTTGTGTCTGTGTTCCTTCTTACCTGTTTATTTCTTCTTTTTCAGTATTCCCTTTAGCATTTCTTGCATTGCTGGTTTGGTGGTGATAAACTCCCTGAGCCTTTTTTTTTGTCTGTGAAGCTCCTGATTTCCCCTTCCATTTTGATTGATAATCTTGCTGGATATACTATTCTTGGATTCAGTCCTTTGCTTTGCAACACTTTGTATACCTCCTTCCATTCACTTCTAGCTTGTTGTGTTTCTGTTGAGTAATCATTTGACAATCTGATGGGTGTTCCTTTGTAGGTAACTCTCTGTCTCTCTCTTGCCGCCTTTAAGATTCTCTCTTTATCATTCATATTTGCCATTGAAATTATGACATGTCTTGGTGTTGGTCTTTTGGGGTTGATCCTGCTTGGGACTCTCTGTACTTGCATAACTTTTATCTTTCCCATATCTTGGAAGTTTTCTGTCATTATTTCTTCAAATAGATTTTCTAATCCCTGCTGCTCTTCTTGTCCTTCTGGCAGTCCTATTATACGCATGTTACTTCGTTTCATGTTTTCCCGAAACTCCCTTAGGCTTTCCTCCTGCTTTTTAATTTTTTTCTCCAATTACTGTTCAGATTGAGCTTGTTTTTGTACCTGATCTTCTAACTCACTCATTATGTCCTCTGTTTCTTGTAGTCTACTGTTGAAACTTTCCATGGTGTTTTTGATTGTAGCTATATCACTTTTCATTTCTTCCTGATTCTTGCATAAGTTGTTGATTTTCTCATCCATCCGATGTATAAATTCCACGACCATTACTCTGAAGCCTGCAACTTTAGTTGAACTTTTTCTGACACACACAAGGACCCTGCAGCCACTGGGGACAGAGAACTGCTATCACAGCTTCAGACCAACAAACAACAAGAATTCAGACATCACGGCAGATTTTTTTATGGTTAACATTTGTGAGGGATTTTCACCTTTGTGGGATAACTCTTTGTCAGCTTAGGTATTGAATGACAACATAGAGGAGAGTTATCCCACAAACGTGAAAATCCCTCACAAATGTTAACCAGAAAAGTGATACAGCTACAAGTTGATAGCAGTTCTCTGTCCCCAGTGGCTGCAGGGTCCTGGTTTGTGTCAGAAGAAGTTCAAACTGAAGTTGCAAGCTTCAGTTTCACTAATTTCCTTTCTTGGCGACTCCACATTTTCTTTCCTCTGTGAGTTATTTCGTTTCCCCATTCTGGCTATCACCAGAAAGCTCAAGCTTCAGTTTGCGTGAACCTGGGCCATGTGCTGTGGGGACTTCGCTCTACCCAAGTTTCACTGAAGTGCTCTGACACTAGGACGTGTGGCTGCCATTGGTGGGTGAGAACCAGACTTGCCCAGGGTCAGTGTCCCCAGTGTTCCGTGTGGTCTCGTGTGCACACTTAGAATCAGGGGCCCTGTCTGCACCACACTGTTGGTATGTGCTGAAAATGAGATCCTTAGCATGTGCCAGGAGTCAGAGTTTCCCTGTGTATGCACCAAGAATCGAGTGTCAGAGTCTCTGTTGCCTTATGCGGTTTCTCGTTGAGAATCAGGGTCCCTGTGTGTGCATGCACCAACAATTGGGGTCACTGGATCTTAGTGTGAATGCGCTGTGAGTCAGGGATCCCAGGCAGCTGTGTCCGGCATGCCAAATTCCCTGAAGTGGAGCTGCATCCTGTGTGTGCTCTCTCTACTGAGCCAAACCGGCTAGGGCTTTGCACACTCTCAAATTCCTGAAAGTGAGCTGCCTCCGTGCACTCTCCCAGATACCCCGAAGTGGGGCGGAGTCCGTCCTGTGCGCCAAATTCCCCAAAGGGGAGCCCCTCTGTGCGTGCTCTAAGATTCCCCTAAGGAGAACTGTGACCCGCAAGCCAAATTCCCCCTAATTCCCCGAAGGGAAGCCCTCTCTGCGCATTGTCAGAATTCCCTGAAGGGGAGCTGCTTCTGTCCCACACCAAATTCCCTAAGGGGGAGCAAGTCCCTGCGCAAAGCTCTGCTGCTTGGGCGAGGGGCGGGTCTATCAGTTACTTTGGCGGTATAGCGAGGCTGAGGGCGCTCTGCAGCTTGGGCGAGGGGCGGGTCTATCAGTTACTATGTGACTATCCGCGCACCTGCGGGGAGGGGGATAGGCTCTTTGACTCATGGAAATCTGCCGTGATGTCTGAATTCTTGTTGTTTGTTGGTCTGAAGCTGTGATAGCAGTTCTCTGTCCCCAGTGGCTGCAGGGTCCTGGTTTGTGTCAGAAGCCAGGATCTGAGTCTCAGGCAGCTCTGTTTCTCAAGCTGGCATGGTCTCTGTGTCCGCACCAACCGCCAAGAAGTGTCTGCTTTGTGCGCGGGGATCCACCATCTAGGACTGCCCGGTTAGGCAGCCCCTTGGAAGACCTGCGAATCTAACTGACCCTAGCTCATACACACACACACACACACACACACACACACACACACACACACACCACACGTCTACACTCTCCTCTATGGGTTCCTCACTCACACTCTCTCTCTCCCTACCTTCCTGCCGGTCGCCATCTTTTCTAAGTCCAGTAAGTTATTTTTAATGAAATGTGAACAGTAGTGAAATGCCCATTTCCGGTCTAGATTCTAAAACCTCCCATTAATGCTCCTCTGTGCACTTTCTCCCTTCTGGCTGACTAGGATGTTGACATTCAGGGCAATAGGGATCCACATTTTGACGATTGGACTGCTTTGTCAGCTTAGGTATTGAATGACAACATAGAGGAGAGTTATCCCACAAATGTGAAAATCCCTCACAAATGTTAACCAGAAAAAAAAAATTACATAGTGTTTATGTGATACAATTTGGTGCTCTATCTGTTACTACAGCCTGATATACCATAACTATAAGGAAGGAGTAACTTAACTGTGCCTAGGGAAGTAAAATAAGCATTCATAGAAGAGATAATGTTTGAGCTGAGACTTGAAAAATGAATGACTTGTCTTTGTGTCCGTGAAAGAAATGGACATCCCAGGCAGAAGGAATAGCACATCCAAATGCATATAGACGCAAAATGATGTGGGAATGGCAAGATGTGTATAGCTGGAACATGGGAGACTGAGGAAAATTCAGAAAGAAAGTGATAGAAAAGGAAGCTGGAAAGCAGACTATGTCCAATTTTATAGGGTCTTTTATGTATAGAAGGAGTTTAAGTTTATCCTTTCAGTATTGAGGAGACAGCAAAGGTTTTTAACCTGAGAAAACAATGAAGATAGTAGTTGACAAATTGCAACTGGAGGCATCAATGGTGAAAGATTAGACTTTGGTTACACCAAAAATAAAACTCTTTGTAACTACCTTGTTTTTCAGTTCCAATGCCATAATTGAGATCATAAATTTTCTTTTAGAATTATAATCACTACTGAAAAAATATGCATATTCTTAAAAACTCTCAAAAAGAAATATTTAGCATAGCGGTAGAAGAATTAGAACACCAGTTCAAAATCTACACATTACGAATAATTATTTCAATTTTTATATGCTTTTTTTTCCAAATTCTTAATATTTTCCAAATTCCATAATTGTTGAGTATTGTGCTATTGATTCTCAGGAGTATTAAAAGCCTAAGCATTGTAGGTGCAAATAGGTTTACAGAAAGGAATATAAAGTGTGTTTCATCTCTTAATAATCTGTTGAAGATTTGGAAATCCGAACATTGATATTTGGATCTTTCACAACATTAAATTATATTTCTTTGAAATTTACTTCTTTTATATCTAAAATAGCATTTAAAAGAGTGTAATGAGATACATTCCTGTTTCATATTATAGCTAGCCACAAATGTAAACAGATTAGTTACCTAAGGATTATCAGATTTATCTGGTTTTTCTACCCTCTCAAAACTTTCAACAACAGAACAGACTACATGTCCAGAATTATCCTCCATCTGAAAACAACAAAAATAATGTGTCAAATATTTTTTAAATATTTGAATGCCTTTTAGGGTCTGACAAAAAGTGGGAAATAGTTGGTTAGGTAGTAAAAATATGGCCTCCCAGAAAGTTAAGTGGAACACTGAAACTTTAATCTTGATAATACTCTCCAAACAAGGTGGAATTAAGCATTATTTTTGCAGATTTAAAGAATACAAACAACACTTGGGGCAATGGGCACATGATGCAGTGTGCAGATGATTTTGTTGAGTTGTACACTTGAAACCTATATGGTTATATGGACCAAGGTCACCCCAATAAATTATTAGGTCAGAAACTCAGATCTACATAAAGAAAGAAAAGGTATTAGAGAAGGAGTAAATGAAACATTTTATTTCTCTTATACCTAATTGATCTAACATGTAAACAGTTTGTTCAAAATAATGATAACAATAATGTGTTCATTGATGCACGTGGAACCTCGTGGGCATTGGCTATGGCGGATGGTGGAGCAGGTGAGCAGGGGCACAAGACCAAGGCAGGGCACCTGTCGCTGTCATTGGGGTGAGCCTCCAGTGGTTACTGAAAATTCTTTGCTCCTGCGTGCCATGGTCCCACCTGGCACTGGCACCCGCTGCCAGCACCCAGCACTCTCGCTCAGCACTGTCAGTGGGTGTGAGCAGTGGCTGCCAGCGCTGATCGCCCTCCAGGGTTTCTCCACCTCCCCGTGCTGCTGCGGGGGCGATCAAGGCAGCAGCCTCTGCTTGCACCTGCTGCTGGCAACAGCCCTGCTGGCTCCTGCTGCCAGCACTGGAGCCACTGCTTGTACCCACTGCCGGCTCCAGAGCCCCCGCTTTCACCTGCTGCTGGCACCCTGCACCAGTCGCGATTGCTTGGCGTCATTTGTGGCTACTAGCCCCAATTGCCCCTGAGGGCTTCTCCACCTCCCCCTACTCTTAAGGGGCGATCAGAGCAGCAGCCATCACTCATACCCGCTGACTTTGCTGGACCCGCTTGCACCTGCTGCTGGTGCCGGCCCCAATCGCTCCGCATTTTCAGTGTGTGCAATCAGGGTAGGCACCGTCAGCGCATGGGAGCAGCAGTGGTAGAAGTGGGGTTGCTGGCAGACAGGGGACTGGGAGTCCCTGTGGTAGGGGCCAGGCAGGGACACAGAGGATGGGCGGAGACCTGTCCCTTTGCTCATTGCAGCCTCACAGCCTCATTCCTTTCAAGATGCACGAATTCGTGCACTGGGCCCCTAGTCTATATAATAAAAGCAATGGGATTGGGCCTAAACCTGCAGTTGGACAAACCCCTCGCAATGTGGGACTAATGGCTCCTAACCACTCACCTGCCTGCCTGCTTGATCTCCCCTAACCACTCTGCCTGCTGGCCTGCTTGCCCCCAACTACACCCCCCCCCCGGCAGCCTGATCACCCATAACCGCAACCATTATGGTAGAACTATCAGAACGACCAGTCGCTATGACGTGCACTGACCAACAGGAGGCAGATGCTTAAAGCAGGAGCTGCCCCCTGGTGGTCAGTGCGCTCCCACAGCTCAGTCAAAAGCCGGGCTCACAGCTGGAGAGTGCACAGGTGGTGGCAGGAGCCTCTCCCACCTCTGAGGCAGCGCTAAGGAGCAGTGAGCTGAATGGTAAGTAGCAGCTAGAAGGCAGGCAGTAAGGAGCAAGGGGTCCCAGACTATGAGAGGGCACAGGCTGGGTTGAGGGAACCTCCCCCCAGTGCACGAATTTCATGCACCTGGCCTCTAGTAAATTAAAACAGTTTGTAATAAGGTTTTTAGTTATTCTTCTGTAACAGAGGCACCACCTGCTTTAATAACTATTTCAGCACTGTGACATATTGCTGCTGTTTTGTGGACAACTAATGTCACATTATGAAACCTTAGCTGAGAAACAATGCCCTCAAACTTGGAAACCCTGAGCAGGCTCCAATGACTTAGTGTGCAGTTGCTTTAATTTTCTTCCTCTTCGTTTTCAAGGGTTCTGTTACCTTTCATTGTATTCCTGGGTCCTCACACAGGGAACCACTTACCGGGACTGAGCAGCAGACACTGAGCAACAGATGAATGGATTACTCTGACACATGTTTCTATGAAAGAGAGGGCTAAGGGCCTTACTGCCTAAAGGAACTGGACATCCTTGTTCTCCTGCGTCCTTAGGCTTTCTTTTAAATTATTTTTTATTCTTTAAAGTATTACAAATAGTAGTACATATGTCTCCTTTTTCCCCCCATTGACATTCCCCTAGCCTCCCCTAAAACCCCCCCCCGGCACATGCCCTCACCCCCCTCAGTGTCTGTGTCCATTGGTTATGCTTATATGCATGAATACAAGTCCTTCAGTTGATCTCTTACTTCCCCCCGCCCCCGCCTTCCTGCTTTAATTTGACAGTCTGTTCGATGCTTCTCTGCCTCTGTATCTATCTTTTTTGTTCATCGGGTTATAATGTTCTTTATTATCCATAAACTAGTGGCCTGGTGCACAAAATTCATGCACAGGGGGGGGTGTCCCTCAGTCTGGCCTGCATCCTCTCCAATCTGGGACCCCTGTGGGATTGGGCCTAAACCTGCAGTTGGACAAACCCCTCGCAATGTGGGACTAATGGCTCCTAACCACTCACCTGCCTGCCTGCTTGATCTCCCCTAACCACTCTGCCTGCTTGCCCCCAACTACACCCCCCCCCCCGGCAGCCTGATCACCCATAACCGCTTCTGCCTCAGCCCCGCCACCATGGCTTTGTCCAGAAGGACATCTGGAAGGTCTCATGGTCTAATTAGCATATTACCCTTTTATTAATATAGATAGGATATGACATACTACCATAACTATAACATATCTACCAGTATTACTCTATGACAATACGTACTTCATCCAATAGGAAGGCATCTAATACATTACATTGTATATGTTGTAAGTAGTAGGAAATACTGTATTCATAGCAATAATATATACCCTGTGACTTCCCTTCCTGATCTGGGAATGGTTCCCCAGTTCTTTTGACTTTTCCTGGCCCCTGATGTATTTTTTTTTTGTCATTCAGTGTAACTTTATTTACTGTTTATTGCACATGATTTGAGGTCTTTAATTTCTAACCACCAAAGATTCAACGGACTATTTTTTCCATGAAGTTTAACATTAACATTAGTGAATTCGTGTATTCATGTGTTTTTATTGTAAACATCTGAATGATTCACATTGTCATAGAACCTGAACTCATAAGCGTGGACCATGCACAGGCTGGCAGCAAGCCAGGAAGCCACTCTGCAAGCAAACAGATACTCTGCATAAGGAGAAAAGTCATAGCATAACATTTAATGTCCAACCTTGGTCACTTCAGAATGTTATATATATTGATGTCTTAATTCATATAGTATTGGGAACTCAGCTGCTTGGTTGGTGGCAGGGTTGACCTGGTTTTGGGAGGATTATTCCTGAAATAATTAAGGAAAAGAGGGCTCAGTATTTCTTCTTGGTTTCTTGCTCCTCCCCAGCACCTTCATCTTTCTTCTCGTCCTCAGCTTCTTGGGCATCTTCTCCTTCACCTCCTTCTTCCTCCTTTGCATCCTCAAATTCTTCCTTGACACCTTCTTCTTCTTCCTCAGCCTCTTCCTTCTCCTTTTCCTCCTCTTTAGCTTCTCCTTCAGAAGTGGGTTCATCCTTACCTTCCTCGGCTTTTGTAGCCTCAGTGGTCTCCTCCACCTCGATCTGTTCCTCCTGGATGTGGCTGGTGTATTAAGAAGGGAAGGCGTGAGCAGACATCAAGTAGGAGCTATTCTGTAAACCACCGTAGGCAGATCACCAAAGACCTGGGAACTCTGTTAGTAGCCGCTGGCTATGCTTCCCACGCTGGTGAAACTGAGCCGGGTCTCCTCACCTTCCAAGAGTTTCCTGTAAGCTGCAATGTCAATGTCCAAAACTATCTTCACATTGAAGAGGTCCTGGTATTCTTTTAAATATCCTGCCATTTCACTCTTTGTGGTTCTCAACTCATTTTCTAATTTGTTGATTGTGTCCTGCATAGCACTAACGTCAGAGTTCTGCTTATCCTCCAGCTCTTGCAGCTGCTTTCCCAGTGCTTTGTTCATGCCCCAGCTTGCTTCAGTCTCCAGGGTCTTGGCCTTGAGCAGATGCTGGCCCACACCACGTAGGTGCTCTTGGCAGTGCTTTCTGTCAGCACGGTGAAGTGGCTCTTGTACCATTCTTCAGCATTCTGCATGTTCTTGGCAGCCAGCTTCTCATACTGGGTGCAGATGTCCTTGAGCATATTGGAGAGGTCGGACTTGGAGAATACATCCATCTCCACGGAGATCTGAGCATACTGGACATGCACCTTCTTCAGAAAGGCGATTTTGTCCATTAGGCTTTCGATACACTTTTTCAGCTCAGCGCTGGCAAGAGCCACCTCATCTGCATCTTTGCTCACCTCCATCAGCCAGCCCTCTGCATCCTGATGGTTCAGCACCTCTTCCTGGTAGCTCGCCTGCAGGTTGTTCACTTCAGAGCCCCAGTGCATCCTAACTGCCCACTTCCATCTCCTCTCCAGGGACAGGGTGCAGTGGGGCTGGCATCGCATTTTCATTAAAATGTTCAACCCTGGCCTGCTCCACAGGTGTCCTCAGCTGGCCCGGGGGCAGACCCTGAGACCCTGGCCACCCACCCCCACCTACGGAGCCCGCAGGCAAAGTCAGGCACTGACCACACTACCTTCCCAGTCCCGATCGCACCCTGGACCCCACGGGTGACATCAGGTGCTATCCATGCCACCTGCCAGGTCCCAATCACCTCCTGGACCCTGCAGGTGACATAAGACGTAGCCTGCCGGGCCTGCCTGGTCCTGATCACCACCTGGACCCTGTGGGTAGCGTCAGGCACTGTCCATGCCACTTGCCACATTCTGATCGCAGCCTGGACCCCGCGGGTGATGTCAGGCGCTGTCCATGCTGCCTGCCAGGTCCCGATTGCCGCCGGGACCCCGCGGGCAGCGTCAGGTGCTGTCCATGCCACTTGCCAGGTCCCGATCGCCCCCTGGACACTGTGAGCAGCGTCAGGCTCTGCCTGCTGAAACTGCCCGGTCCTGATCGAAGACTGGGCCCCGCAGGTAAAGTCAGGCACTGTCCATGCCGCCTGCCTTGTCCTGATCGCTGCCTGGACTCCACGGGCAGCGTCAGGCGCTGTCCATGTCTCCTGCCCAGTCCTGATTGCCCCCTGAATCCCACAGGAATGTCAGGCACTGTCCATGCCACTTGCCAGGTCCCGATCGCCCCTTGGACCCCCTGAGCAGCATCAGGCGATGCCTGCTGGAACTGCCCAGTCCCAATCGCCACCTGGACTCCACCGGATGCCGTCAGGCGCTATTTGCCAGGCCAGCCCAGTCCTGATCGCCACCTGGACACCACGGATTATGTCAGGCGCTGTCCATGCTGCCTGCCCATCCCGATAGCCCCCTGGACCCCGAAAGCAGCGTCAGGTGCGGTCCATGCCGCCATGCTTGGTACCGATGGCATCCCAGTCCCGCGGGTGACATCAGGCGCTGTCTGCTGGGCCTGCCTAGTCCCAATTACTGCCTGGACCCCGCGGACAGCGTCAGGTGCTGCCTGCTGAGCCTGCCTGGTCACTATAATGGCCTGGACCTTGTGGGTGACATCAGGCACTGCCCACCAGGCCTGCCGGGTCCATGGTGGCCTGGACCGTGTGGCTAAGTCAGGCAGCGCTGGCTTGCCTCCCTTCTCCGCTGGCCCTGCCTGCTTGCCCCCCTTCTCCGCCTGCTTGCCTCCATTCTCCCCCCCCCCCCCCGTCTGCTTGCTTCTCCGCAGCTTCGCTCTCTTCGCTCTCTTCTGCAGCGCTTGGCTTCTTTCTACGCTGTCTTGATATGCAAATTAACTGCCATCTTGGTTGGATTAATTTGCATGCTCGCCCTGATTGGCATAGCGAAGGTGCGGCAATTTGTATATTACTCTTTTATTAGGTAGGATGTGTGAGATCATGTGGTATTTTTCTTCCACTGACTGGCGTATTTCACTTAGCATAATGCTCTCCAGTTCCATCCATGCTGCTGCAAATGGTAAGAATTCCTTTTTTTTTTTTAAAGTAGCGTAGTGTTCCTTTGTGTAGATGTACCATAGTTTTCTAATCCATTCATCTGTTGATGAGCATTTAGGCTGTTTCCAAATCTTAGCTATTGTAAATTGTGCTGCTAAGAACATAGGGGTGCATATATCCTTTCTGACTGGTGTTTCTGTTTTCTTAGGATATATTCCTAGAAGTGGTATTATTGGGTCAAAAGACAGTTCCCTTTTTAAAATTTTGCAGAAACGCCATACTGTTTTCCACAATGGCTGTACTAGTCTGCATTCCCACAAACTTTGAAGGAGAGTTCCTTTTTCTCCACATCCTCTCCAGCACTTGTCTTTTGTTGATTTGTTGATGATAGCCATTCTGACAGGTGTGAGGTGGTACCTCATTGTCATTTAGATTTGCAGCTCTCAGATGATTAGTGACTTTGAGCATGTTTTCATATGTCTCTTGGCTTTCCAAATGTGCTCTTTTGAAAAGTGTCTATTTAGATCCTTTGCCCGTGCTTTGTTTGGATTGTGTATCTTCTTTTGTTAAGTTGTATGAGTTCCCTGTAAATGTTGGAGAATAAACCCTTATTGGAGATAACATTGGCAAATGTGTTCTCCCATGCAGTGGGCTTTCTTGTTGTTTTGTGGATGGTTTCTTTTGCTGTGCCAAAGCCTTTTATTTTGATGTAGTACCATTTGTTTATTTTCCCCTTAGTCTCTCTTGCCCTAGGATCTGTGTCTGTAAAGATATTGCTACGGCATATGTCTGCAGTTTTGCTGCCTATGGAGTCTTGTGGGATTTTTTTGGTTTCCCATCTTACATTCAAGTCCTTTAGCCATTTTGAGTTTGTTTTTCTGTATGGTGTAAGTTCTTGATCTAGCTTCATTTTTTTTTTTTTTGCATGTATCTGACCATATTTCCCAGCACCATTTATTACAGAGACTGTTTTGACTCCATTGTATGCTCTCACCTCCTTTGTCAAATATTAATTGAGTATAATTGCTTGGGTCAATTTCTGGGTTCTCTGTTCTGTTCCATTGGTCTATATGTCTGTTCTGGTGCTGATACCAGGCAGTTTTGAGAACCATGGCTTGGTAATATAGCTTGATGTCTGGTGTTGTGATCCCTCCAACTTTGTTCTTCTTTCTCAGGATAGCTGTGGCTATTCAGGGTCTTTTTTTATTCCAGATTAATTTTTGTAGAGTTTGTTCTAGATCTTTGAAATATTCCATTGGCATTTTAATAGGTTTTGCATTGACTCTATAATTGCTTTAAGTAGTATGAACATTTTAATGATGTTGATTCTACCAAACCGTGAACACAGTATGTTCTTCAATTTGTTTATGTCTTCCTCTAACTTGTTATTCAATGTCCTGTAGTTTTCTGAGTACAGGTCTTTTACGTCCTTAGTTTATTCCTAGGTTTCTTAATTTTTTTGGTGCAATGGTAAATGGGATTGCTTTCTTCATTTTTCTTTCTGTGAGTTCATTATTGGTGTATAAAAAGGCCATAGACTTCTGGGTGTTAATTTTGTATCCTGCTACATTGCCAAATTCATTTATTAGGTCTAGTAGTTTTTTTGAGGTAGTCTTTTGGGTTTTCTGTGAATAGTATCATGTCATCTGTGAATAAGGACAGTTTTACTTCTTCTTTTCCAATTTGGGCACCTTTTATTTCTTCTTCTTCTCTGATTGCTATGGCTAGTACTTCTAGTACTATGTTGAACAGGAGTGGTGAAAGTGCGCATCCTTGTCTTGCTCTTATTCTTAGGGGAAATGGCTTTAATTTTTGCCCATTGAGTATGATGTTGGCTGTAGTTTTGTCATATAGCGCTTTTATTATGTTGAGATATGATCCCTCTATTCCCACTTTGCTGAGAGTTTTTATCAAGAAAGGGTGTTGGATTTTGTCAAATTCTTTTTCTGCGTCAATTGATATGATTATGTGATTTTTGTCTCTCGGTTTGTTTATGTGATGTATCACGTTTGTTGAATTTTGGTTCTTGTACCATCCTTGCATCTCTGTAATAAATCCCACTTGGTCATGGTGTATTATCTTTGTAATGTATTGCTGAATCCGATTTGCTAGAATTTTGTTGAGGATGTTAGCATGTAGGTTCATCAAGGATATTGGCCTGTAGTTCTCTTTTTTGTGTGTGTTGTCTTTATCTGGTTTTGGGATTAAGGTAATGCTAACTTCATATAAAGAGCTTTTAAGTGTGCCTTTGTCTTGAATTTTTGAAATAGTCTGAGGAGGATAGATTTTAGTTCTTTAAATGCTTGATTGAACTTCCCTGTAAAGCCATCCGGACAAAGGCTTTTGTTTGCTGGAAGATTTTTGATCACTGTTTCAATTTCTTCGGTAGTTATTGGCCTATTCAGGTTTTTTGATTCATCTTGGTTGAGTTTTGGAAGCTTGTATTTTTCTAAGAATAGGTCCATTTCATCTAGGTTGTCCATTTTGTTGGAATAGAGTTGTTCATAGCATTCTTTCATAATCATTTGTATTTCTCTGGGATTGATTGTTACTCCATCTCTTTCATTCCTGATTTGGTTTATTTGGGTCCTCTCTCTGCTTCTTGGTGAGCCTGAATAGAGGTTCATCAATCTTGTTTATCCTTTCAAAGAACCAGCTCTTGGTTTTGTTGTTCTTTTGTATTGGTTTTTTTTTTTTTTTTTTTTTGGTCTCTATGTCCTTTATCTCGACTCTGATCTTTATTATTCCCTTCCTTCTACTAACACTGGGCTTTTCTTGTTGCTCTCTTTCTAACTCTTTGAATTGTATGGGTATATAATTTATTACCATTGTTTCTTGTTTTTTGAGGTAGGCCTATAGAGCTATGAACTTACATCTCAAGACTGTTTTCACTGTGTCCCATAGATTTTGGATTGTTGTGTTTTCATTGTCGTTTGTTGCCATGATGCAATTTTTTCTTCTTGGATTTCTTTGGTAACCCAATGATTTTTTTTTTACTATTTATTTTTTATGAATTTAATAAATCTTTATTGTTCAGATTATTACAATTGTTCCTCTTTTTTTCCCCCATAGCTCCCCTCCACCCAGTTCCCACCACACCCTCTGACCTTACCTCCCCCCCACTGTCCTCATCCATAGTTGTATGCTTTTTGTCCAGTCTCTTCCCTCACCTCCCACACCCCTTTCCCCCCAAGAATAGTTAGTCCAGTCCACTGCCTTTCTATGATCCTGATTCTATTATATTCACCAGTTTATTCTGTTCATCATATTTTTTATTCACTTGTTTTTAGATTCACTTGTTGATAGACTGGTATTTGTTGTTCATAATTTTTATCTTTACCTTTTTCTTCTTCTTCTTAAAGAATACCTTTCAGCATTTCATATAATACTGGTTTGGTGTTGATGAACTCCTTTAGCTTTTTCTTATCTGTGAAGCTCTTTATCTGACCTTCAATTCTGAATGATAGCTTTGCTGGGTAGAGTAATCTTGGTTGTAGGTTCTTGCTATTCATCACTTTGAATATTTCTTGCCACTCCCATCTGGCCTGCATAGTTTCTGTTGAGAAATCAGCTGACAGTCATATGGGTGCTCCCTTGTAGGTAATTAACTCTATTTCTCTTGCTGCTTTTAATATTCCCTCTTTGTCTTTTGCTCTTGGCATTTTAATTATGCTGTGTCTTGGTGTGGTCGTCTTTGAATTTCTTTTGTTTGGGGTTCTGTTTGCTTCCTGGACTTGTAAGTCTATTTCTTTCACCAGGTGGAGAAAGTTTTTGGTCATTATTTCTTCAAATATGTTTTCAGTATCTTGCTCTCTCTCTTCTTCTGGCACCCCTATAATTCGGATGTTGGTACGTTTGAGGTTGTCCCAGAGGCTCCTTACACTTTCTTCAAATTTTTGGATTCTTTTTTATTTTTGCTTTTCTGGCTGAGTGTTTTTTGCTTCTTTGTATTTCAAATATTTGACTTGATTCTTGCAGTCCTCTAGTCTGCTGTTAGGTCTCTGTATAATATTTTTTATTTCAGTCAGTGTATGTTTAATTTCTAGTTGGTTCTTTTTCATATCCTCAAGCATCTCACTAAATTTATTGGCCTTTTCTAGAAAATTCTTGAAAAACCTTATAACCGTGGTTTTGAACTCTATATCCAGTCGTGTGTTTTCCTCCATTTCTTTCATTTGTGGTCTGTTTCTTTGTCTTTGCATTTTTGCTGCTTCCCTTAGTTGGTAGAGTATCTTTGTGTGGTAGGTGTCCTCTAGGACACAGTGGCTCAGCCTCCCCAGTTACCTGAGGTGGACACTCTTGGTGAACCCCTGAGTGGACTATGTGCTCAGCCTTGTTGTAGTTAAGTCTTGATTATTGTTGGTATCACTAGGAGGAATTGACCTCCAGGCCAGTTGGCTGTGAGGATCAGCTGTGTCTATGCCAGGAGACTTCTGTGCTGGAGACAGTCTTATGAGACAAGACTTGCAAAATTGCAAAAGCCTCTGTTCTCAGCTTGGATGGGGCGGAGTTTCAGGGCGAGCAGACAGTCTTGGTTTCTCATCATCCCTGCCCTATCAGGCCCCTGGATCTCAGTGTCCCGTGGTAATCACTGCAAGCACCTCTGAGAGAAAGCCGCCCTCTAGTTTCACCTGCTGCCAAAGTCCAGTTTCTCACCCAATGAGTCAGTGTTCCCATAAACTTGCCTGGAACTGGAGTTCAGCACAGTCAGGAGCTTCTGTCTTCCTCCCGCTTTAGAAAGCCAGTAGTGCACTCAGCCTCCCGTGCATTCAGCAGTCAGTCCTCTCTGCATGCACGCGCCTCCGGACCTCTGCCTTCCGCAGCTCCCAAGTCTCAGTGTGCTTTCTCTTTTCATGACAGTCCAGTTTCCCCCCCGAATGAGTCTGGTTTCCCAGTGTCTCGCCCGGGACTGGAGTTCAGTGCAGTCGAGAGCTTCCTTCTCCCTCCTGCTTTAGAAAGCCAGCAGCACACTAAGCCACCCGTGCACACAGCCTCCCATCCTCTCTGTATGCAAGTCTCCATACCTCAGCCTTTTGCAGCTCCTCTGAGTCTCAATGTGCTTTCCTCTTTTCTTCTAGTTGTAGAATTTCCACTCAGCCAGCTTTCCTGTGGTTCTGGATGGTGTCCGTTTTGTCTTTTAGTTGTAGTTTTGATATTGTTGTGTGAGGCAGCAGTTTAAGTGTTTACTTATGCCGCCATCTTGGTTTCTCCCCAATGATTTTTTAATAGCATGATATTTAACCTCCAGGTGTTTGATTTTTTTTAAAATTGTAGTTGACTTCTGGTTTTATGCCATTGTGATCTGAGAAGATTCTTGATATGATTTCTATCTTCTTGAATTTGAAGAGTTTTGCCTGTGTCCCAATATGTGGTCTATCTTTGAAAATAACCCATGTGCACTTGAGAAGAATGTATATTCTGTGGCTTTGGGGTGAACTGTTCTGAAGATGTCAATTAATTCCATATGTTCTAGTGATTCATTGAGGGTTGATGTTTCTTTGCTGATTTTTTGTTTAGAGGATTTGTCCAATGGTGGGGTATTAAAGTCCCTACTGTGACTGTATTGCTGTCAATCTCTCCCTTGATATCCTCCAGAAGTTTTTTTGTTTTTAATGTATTTGGGTGCTCCTGTATTTGGTGTGTTTATGTTTACCAGAGTTATAGCTTCTTGTTGTATTGCTCCCTTTAGTATTATAAAGTGGCCTTCCTTATCTCTTGTTATGGCCTTCACTTTGAGATCTAATATGTAAGATATAAGTATTGCTACCCCAGCGTTTTTTTCATTTTCATTTGCTTGAAAAACTTTTTCCATTCTTTCATTATCACAGTCTATGTGAGTCCTTTTCTCTGAGATGGGTTTCCTGTAGACAGCAGATATATGGGTCATGTTTTCTTATCCACTCAGCTGCCCTCTGTGTTTTGATTGGGACATTTAATCCATTTACATTTTAAGTTATTATTGATAGGTACTTGTTTGTCACCATTTTTGTTCTTTATGCCTGTGTTCCTTATTCCCTTCCTATTTCTTCTTTTTATAGCAGACCCTTTAGCATTTCTTGCATTGCTGGTTTGGTGGTAATAAACTCCCTTAGTCCTTTTTTGTCTGTGAAGCTCCTGATTTCACCCTCAATTTTGATTGATAGCCTTGCTGGTTACAGTATTCTTGGAATAAGAACCTTGCTTTGCATCACTATGTATATTTCATTCCATTCCCTTCTGGCCTGATGTGTTTCTGTTGAGAAATCTGTTCCTAGTCTGATGACGGATCATTTGTAGGTAACTTTCTGTCTCTCTGGCCGCTTTTAAGATTCTTACTTTGTCTTTGATGTTTGCCAATTTAATTATAATGTGCCTTGGCATCAGTCTTTTGGGGTTCATTTTGTTTGGGACTTTGTGAGCTTCTTTGTGTGAGTCATTATTTCTTCAAACAGTTTTTCTATTCTTTGCTCAGTTTTCTTTCCTTCTGTAAACCCTATTATGTGGATGTTGTTTCGTTTCATGTTGTCCCAAAGTTCCCTTAGGCTCTCCTCCTGTCTTTTAAGTTTTTTTTTTTCCTAGATACTGCTATGCTTGGGTATTTTTTTCTACCTTGTCTTCTAGATCACTGATGCGGTCCTCTGCTTCTCTATTCTACTGTTGATGCTTTCTATTGAGTTCTTTATTGCAGTGATGTCATTTTTCATTTCTTCTTGTTTCTTCTTCATTTCCTCTTGGTTCTTACACATATTGTTGAATTTGTCTTCCAACCTTTTCAGCCTCCTTATAACTATTTCTCTGAATTTTTCTCTGTCATATTGATTGCCTCCTTTTTGTTTCTTTTTTTTTTTTCTGGTGATGCCTCCTTTTCTTTCATACATGGGCTATTTCTTTTTCTCCCCATGATCTCTCCTCTCTGGTGTCTGGTTACGTAGCTATCTCTCTCCTGCATTGACTTAAAGGCACAAAATACAATACAACAAGGCACAACACACAAGGCACTGAACACAAATGTATTCACGATACTAATAAACCCAAATAATGGTGACCACCAGAGAAAAGAGAATTAGGGGATTAAAAAAAAGAGAGAATGCAAAAATGATATTGATTAAAGGAAAAACAGTAAGAGAGAAAGGAAACAGAATAAAAAAGAAGAGGGAAATAACTATTTACATGGGGAGAAAACTCAATAGAATAACTAATCAAAAAAAAATGCAAACAACTAACACCCAGAGATGAATGCAAACTACAAACAACAACTAATAACAAGTGAGGAGAGGAAAAACAGAAGCAAAAAAAGAGAGAGAGAGAGAAACAATTACACAAATAAGCCAACAAAAACCCAATCTAATCAACAATCAAACAAATAACAACAATAGGACAGAGAGAAAGAAGGGCAAAACCGAACAAAATAAAACAAACAAAAAGAAGGGAAGAGAGAGAAAAAAATGGATAGTAAAGAAAGAGAAGAGAGAAGTGTGTATGGACTTGGAGCAGGAGATCAGAAATTAGATTTATAAGTAGGATGAATTTTTAACGGGATGAAAATAAGGAATAGGGAAAATCTAAAATAAGAATAGGGTAAAAGAAACAGGACAACAAAAGGGGAAAAGTGAGGAAGAGAGTGTTGGCATAATGGTAAATTTGAGATAGAGTAAAATGATGCTAAAGGAAAAATGAAAATAGAATGCAGAACATTAATCCCAAAATAAAATAAAATAAAATAAAGAGAAAGTAAAATGAAACTTTAAAAAATGGTAAAATAATAGTAGTAATAATACTGATTAAAAATAAAAGTATAACAATTAAAAAGGTAAAATCAAGTGAGAAAAAAATTAAATAAATTTAGTTTCTTAAGTAAAAGATAAAAAATAAAAATGTGCAGTATTGAAGGTCATTCACTTCCTCTACTGTTCTGTTTGGCATGCCTGTTTCTTGTCAGGTAGTCAGGAAAGTATTGAAGTTCCCTGCATTCCATCGCTCCTCTGTGTCATAAACCACAATCCTGTTTTCAAGCAGGCAATATTTATTTGTTTCTCTGCCTGCCTTTAGTTGTATTTATACAAGAGTCAATTTGTAATTCAAACCCTGGGTGTCAACCCCAAATTGACACCCAGGGCTATAAGTCCTCTCTACCCAGTATTTAGATTTTGTTTTCCCTGCTGCACTTAATACTGGTTTGGGGGAATAGACTGCCCCAGAGCTGGTTTTCTGATTGTTTCTCCCTGCTCTGATCCCCAGGTTCCACAAAAACAACTTTGCCATGCAGTCTCTGAGAGTGTTTTTAACTGGGTGATCTTATGTCCTGGGCTTAGTAATCAAAACCAAGGATTTAAAGAGAAAAAAGAGCCAGAGTAAGCATGCAAACTCGCGAGTTTTTCGCCCTGGCACTGCGTGAGACTCTGTGCATGTCTTTTCCCCCTGATACAGCACAGCTGATATACTGGTAAAACTTCAGGCTGCCTTTTTGTGCCCAGCCAGCTATGAGTTGATTTCTAGAGTTCCCTTCTGCCAGAAGCCCTGTGGACCCTCTTCCACATTCATGGACTATGCTGGCCCCAACGGCCATGGATTTTGTAGTGTGCAGACTTCCTCTGAACCTCTAGATTTCGCTGCACACATTTCTCCCTCAGCATGGATTGCAAACCTCACCTTTCTCTGGGCAAAATCTGACCTTTCCGTGAGAAGGTGCAGAGCTCGTCTAAGTCCGCGTATTCACGCTGCTTGAGACCCGGTGTTCGTGGGTTTGCAGCTGGTCCCTAGGTGTTGTGGTTGTAGGGTCCCAGCCGGTATCTGATTCTTCCCGGTTGAAGGTAAGGCTAGGCTACCAATCACAGCCACTCTCCCCTTCAAGATGTCATAGTCTCTGCGGCAGAGCCAGTCACTCTGGGAGAGATTTCAGCAGCAGTGGAGGCTGCCCGGTCAGGGGAGCCTGGTCTGGCAGTCCCCAATAGTCCCTTAGAATATAGCTGTCCCTCACTCACAAATAGACACTCCCCGTACGTCCACACACTCTCCTTTTTCATTCTCTCGCTCACACACTATCTTGCAGCCTGCGTTCCCATCGGCAGCCATCTTCCTAACAAGTATTTTTCTTTTTACTTAAACTTATTTGGATGACATTGGTTAATAATATTATATAGGTTTCAAGTGTATAATTCTATGATATATTATCTGTATATTGCATTTTTCAAATCTTTCATTTCCATATATTTGTCCCCCTTTATCCTCTATTCCCCCCGACCCTTCCTTCTGCTGTTTGTATCTATGAGTTTTTGCTTGGCTGTTTTTCATGTTTGTTCATCTGTTGCTTTCAGAGAAGATTTTATTAATCGGACCCCAAAGGCAAGGCAAGTAAAGGCAAAAATAAATTAATGGGACTTAATCAAAGTAAAAGTATTCTGCACAGCAAAAAACAAACAAACAAAAAAACCAGCAACAAAACAAAAGGCAACCAACCAAATAGGAGAATATATTTGCATACAAATGCTCAGACAAGAAGTTAATATTCAAAATATATTTAAAAAAACTCATACAATTCAACAACAAACAAATAATCCAATTAAAAAAAATAGGCAGAGGACCTGAACAGACACCTCTTCCAAGAAGACATAAAAATGTCCAACAGATACATAAGAAATGCTCAACTTCACTAGCTATTAGGCAAATGGACATCAATGAGATACCACCTCACACCTCTTAGAATGACTATTCTCAACAAGAAAAGTAACAAGGTGCATTGGAGAGGTTGTGAAGGAAAAGGATTCTTCATTTATTGCTGGTGGGAATGTAAACTGGTATAGCCACTATGGAAAACAGTATGGCAGTTCCTCCAAAAATTAAGAATAAATTTACCATATGACCCAACAACACCTTTCTAGGCATCTACTCAAAAAACTCCAAAACATTTATTCACAGATATATATGCAACCCTATGTTCATTGCAGCATTATTCATGGTGGCCAAGACATGGAAACAACCAAAATGTCCTTTGATAGATGATTCAGTAAAGAAGATGTGGTAATATATACAATGGAATGTCTTGATTTTGATAATTGCAGTGTGGTTATGTTATAAAAATATGTAAAGAAAATACGCATTGAAATATGTATAGGTAAATAGTCATCATGTCTCTGGTGAACTGCCAAATGGCTCCAAGAATATATAGTTCACTTAAGATATTAGTATAAGAAGAGGTGGATCAGAGCCAGCAGTGACTTAGCAATTATGGATGAATATTAATCATAGAATATTAGAACTGGAAAGATTCTGAGAAAGCATCTACCCATTGTATATATGGTTTCAACCAGTGAGTTGTCTAATATTGAAGATAATATTGATATCAAATTTTATAGAATACTCAGTTATACTTATTTATGTATCTTCCTAAAACTACTTAAACTTCATTTATGCTTCATGTTCAGATATTGACAAACTCTAAGCCAACATATTAGGCTGAAACTAATTTTAAGCATAATTTATAACATTTTTAGAATATGTACTTGGTCTTAACAAAAATCAGTATCCTTAATAAATCAGTAAAGGAAAATGATGTCTTTCAGGAGAGTATTGGAGGGATCTACATGAAGACTTCCTAACTGCTTGCAGAGTATGACAGCTTGCACGTCATGTTTCTCATAGTGTCTTGTGTTTGATGCCTCAGCACAGTCCATGTCCTTGGATACTGAGTGGAAAGAGAATAGCCTGTCTCTGAGGTCATTTGAGCAGTCCTGGAAGGAGGAGGTGAACTTCAGTCATAGGCCCTCAAACCCATTTTATAGTGACCTCCAGTCATTCGTGCCATGTCCTTGCAGCCCAGGAGGATTAACATGTTTTAATAAAGACTGTGCTACTTATTCTGAAGAAAGAACTTACCTGAAGGATGATTTTTGTTTTGTTTTGTTTTGATATATTTAGTCATTATTGTGGAAGGAATTGAGAATTATTTTCTTTCATGTTTATATTTTTTATAAGTAAAGTAGAAGATTTAAAAGCTAGTCTTTATTTATGGTATTAAATTTTAAGTGTATTATGTTCTTTAAAAAACATAACATTAATAAAAATGGAAACTAAAAAAAAGTTAGTATAAGAGCAGTAAAATAAACTGAGATAAGATAAAGAGAAGAAAGTGGTAGTGAATAAAAGCATAAATTAATGAACTAGAAAAAAGCAAAGAGAGAATTAATAAAGACCGGATATTATTCTTATTCTTTGAAAATACTGATAAAACTAACAAAAATACTGTCAAGATTGATCAAATAAAAACAATAAACAAGACAGATATTGACAACATCAAAATTAAATAGGGTACTTAATTATAGATACTACAAACAACAAAACAAATATAAAATGTATAACATACAAAATGATGCCAACAAATTTTATCAACCTGTATAAACTAAACAATTATATATGTCTTTCCAAAATTGAACTGGGAAACCCCCCCGAATAGTTTTATAACCCTTAAGGGAGTGAATAGTTAATTTAAAATTGTGTTTACAGACTGAGGAGGGTCAAGATGGCAGCATACATAAATGCACCATAGGTAAACATCAAAATTAGAACTAAAATACAGAACAACCACCATACAGAACCACCTGAAATGTGGCTGAGTGGAAGCCCCAAAACTAGAGAAGTAAAAAAAAGCAGCCCCATTGAGACTGGTGGGAGGGGCAGAGACACACAAGGGGCTAGTTCGACACCCATGTGTGGCCTGTTTTTAATCAGGGGGATATCTTTGTAGTGGAGGTCCCCCATGAGGAGCAAAGGGCCCCAGCCCCACACCAGACTCCTCAGCCCAGGGTTCCACTGCCAGAAAGAGAAATCTCCAAAACTTCAGGGTATAAAAACCAGAAGGGATTGAGGCTGAAGGAGACAGAAGGCTGCTAAGATTCCCAGGCATTCCTCTTAAAAGGCCTGCACCTGGGCCTACTCAGACTCACTCCTGAGCTTCAGCACTGGGGCAAAGGGCTTCAAAGGATTCAGGGACATATGGGCAGGAAGTAAATTGTCTGGCATCATGGCAAGAACTCAGAGGCAGCTTTCTCCCAGACAAAAGTGCTGGCAGAGGACATTGCTCCTTTGGTGAGACCTCACCGCCACAGAGCCAGCTGGTAGGTGCCATTTCTGAGTTTCCATTAACTTGGCCCACACTGTTCATCCCACCTTGTTGATTCCCTGACACTGCACCCCACCCAATTTGCAGCCCCACCAACGCTGTTTGCTGTGGTTTTTCCATATGTATGGCCTGTCCTGGCTCAGGCTTCATACTTTCCTAAAATCTCTTAAACAAGTAGCAACTGGCCTCATCAGGCCCCATTCCTCTCAGTAAGTGGTCCCAGGCCAGGCACTAGCAGCAGCCTGCAAAAGTTCACAGATTGGCCTCTCCTGGGAGGCCCCAGGCCTCACAGTCGCCAGGGCTCACAGCTGCCTGAACCCATGGCTGCCTGAGCCCACAGCTGCTGTGAGCCCCAGGCCTTGCAGCCGCCAGGACTCACGGCTGCCTGAGCCCAAGGCTGCCTGAGGCCACGCCTGCCATGAGTGCACACCTGCCATGAGCTCATGCCTGCCATGAGCCCCAAGCCTCACAGCCACCAGGGATCATGGTTGCCTAAGCCCATGGCTGCCATGATCCCACACCTGCTGTGAGCCCCAAGCCTCGCAGCCACCAGGACTCACGGCTGCCTGAACCAACGGCTGCCATGAGCCCCGGGCCTCACAGCTGTCTGAGCCCATGGCTGCCGTGAGCCCAGTGCCACACAGCGCCGGTCCCCCTGCCTGTGTCTGCTCTGGGGCCACCCAAGCCGCCCTGCTGGGTCTGGCAGGCCCCCCTGCCTCTGTCTCATCTCTGCTCTGGGCCTCAACTGAGTGCACAACTTCTTCCTGTCTGGTCATGACCCCTTAAGGCAGTGGTTCTCAACCTTTCTAATGCAGCGATCCTTTAATACAGTTCCTCATGTTGTGGTGACCCCCAACCATAAAATTATTTTTGTTGCTACTTCATAACTAATTTTGCTACTGTTATGAATCGTAATGTAAATATCTGTGTTTTCTGACGGTCTTAGGTGACCCTGCTAGCGGTTCTCAACCTGTGGATCATGACCCACAGGTTGAGAACTGCTGCTGTAGAGCCTAAGACCATCAGAAAACACAGACATTTACATTACGATTCATAACAACATGAGGAACTGTATTAAAGGGCCTCGACATTAGAAAGGTTGAGAACCACTGCCTTAAGGGGTCCCAGCCTAATTTGCATATTACCTCTTTATATAGAGAGATGTCTCCTTTTCCCCCTTATTGCCCCCCCACCAGCACATGCCCTCACCTCCCTTGTGTCTGTGTCCATTGGTTATGCTTATATGCATGCACACAAGCCCTTTGGTTGATCTCTACCCCCTCCCACAACCCTCCTCTGCATTCCTTCTGAGGTTTGACAGTCCATTTGATGTTTCTCTGTCTCTGGATCTATTTTTGTTCATCAGTTTATGTTGTTCATTATATTCTGCAAATGAGTGAGATCATATGATATTAATCCTTCTCTGACTGGCTTATTTCGCTTAGCATAATGCTCTACAGGTCCATACATGCTGTTGTGAATGGTATGAATTCCTTCTTTTTTTACAGCAGCGTAGTATTCCATTGTGTAGATGTACCACAGGTTTTTAATCCACTCATCTGCTGATGGGCACTTAGGCTGTTTCCAAATCGTAGCTATTGTAAATTGTGCTGCTATGAACATAAGGGTGCATATATCCTTTTTTATGGTGTCTCTGATTTCTTGGGACATATTCCTAGAAGAGGAATTATTGGATCAAATGGGAGTTCTATTTTTAATTTTTTGAGGAGACTCCATACTGTTCTCCATAGTGGCTGCACCAGTCTGCATTCCCACCAGCAGTGCATGAGGGTTCCTTTTTCTCTACATCCTCACCAGCACCTGTCATTTGTTGATTTGTTGATGATAGCCATTCTGACAGGTGTGAGATGGTACCTCATTGTTGTTTTGATTTGCATCTCTGCATGATTAGTGACTTTGAGCACGTTTTCATTTGTCTCTTGGCCTTCTGTATGTCCTCTTTAGAAAAGTGTCTATTTAGGTCCGTTGCCCATTTTTTGAGAACTTCTAGAACATCAATAACATAAAAAAGGACTAAAAAGAATTGAAGGATACACTGACTAACATGAAGAATAATTTACAGGGAACCAACGGTAGATGAAAGGACACCAAAAATCAAATCAGTGATTTGGAATATGAGGAAGCAAAAATCACCCAATCAGAAGAGCAAAGAGAAAAAAGAATGCAAAAATATGAAGATAGTGTAAGGAGTCTCTGGGACAACTTCAAGGGTATCAATATTCGCATCATGGGGGTGCCAGAAGGACAAGAGAGGGAACAAGAAATTAAAAACCTATTTAAAAAAATAATGACAGAAAACTTCTCATACCTGGTGAAAGAAATAGACTTACAAGTTCAAGAAGCACAGACAGTTCTAAGCAAGGTGAACCCAAAGAGGCCCACACCAAGACACATCAAAGTTAAAATGCCAAAGTCTAAATACAAAGAGAGTATCTTGAAAGCAGCAAGAGAAAAGCAGTTAGTTACATACAAATGAGCACCCATATGACTGCTAGCTGATTTATCAACCGAAAATTTTCAGGCCAGAGGGAGTGGCAAGAGATATTCAAAGTGATGAAAAGCAAGGACCTACTACCAAGATTACTCTACTCAACAAAGCTATCATTTAGAATTGACAATCAGATAAAGAGCTTTCCTCACAAGAAAAAGCTCCTTCACCACCAAACTAGTATTACATGAAATATTGAAGGGTCTTCTTTAAGAAGAAGAAAAAGAAAAAAAACCCATAAAACTATAAACAATAAAATGGCAATAAATACATATCTATCAACAATTGAATCTAAAAATCAAAATAAACAAAGAATGTAAAGAACAAAATAAACTGATTAATAAAATAGAATCAGAGGTATGGAATCATGGAACAGACGGATGAATCTCTGAATGAAGAGGGGGAAGAGATTAACTAAAGAAGTTATATGCATCTATACATTACAAATGGGCACAGACAATAGGGTGGTGAAGGCCTGAAACAGGGTGGGATTCGGGTGGAGAAGGATAATATGGGGGAAAAGGGGGGGGGGCATCTGTAATACTCTAAGCAATAAAGATTTTAACAAAAACAAAACACACACAACTGTTTACATAGAAAATTCTAGATCCACAAGGTTTACCAGTGAGCAATAACTTTAAAATTTTTTAAATTGATTTGAGAGAGAGAGAAACATCAACTAATTATTCACCTATTTATGCTTCATTGGTGGATTTTTGCTATGTGTCCTGACCTGGGATCAAACCTGTAACCTTGTCATATCTGAATGATGCTCTGACCAACTGAGCTACCCATCAAGGGCACATGAGAAATATATTATATTCAAAGAACAAGGAATTTCAATCTCATATAAACTATCCTAATCCAATCTCATTCATGAACTAAGATACAAAAATCATTTACAAATTAGCAAATCAAATCTAGAAATGTATAAATAGCATACCATGGCAAAATGAATTTATTAGAGGAATACACAATTTGTTTATTTATTTATTTTTTTATAATCCACAGCACATCAAGTTCTGTGCATTCTCTTTTTATATATATATATATATATTTTTTATTGAGGTATTATATGTGTACATATCTTACCATTACCCCCACCCCCACCCCACACCCACACATGCCCTCACCCCCCAGAGTTTTGCGGCCATTGTTTATGCTTATATGCATGCATACAAGTCCTTCGTTTGATTTCAAAAACTCCCCCACCTCTCCCTAACTTTCCCCCTGTAATTTGAAAGTCTGTTTGATACTTTACTGTCTCTGAATCTATCTTTTTGTTCATCACTTTATAATGTTCTTTACTATCACTAAATGAGTGAGATCATGTGGTATTTATCTTTCATTGACTGGCTTATTTCACTTAGCATAATGTTTTCCAATTCCATCCAGGTTGCTGCAAATGATGAGAATTTCTTCTTTTTTATGGCAGCATAGTATTCCATTGTGTAGATGTACCACAGTTTTCCGATCCAGTCATCTGCTGATGGGCACCTAGGCTGTTTCCAAATATTAGCTATTGTAAATTGTGCTGCTATGAAGATAGTGGTGCATATATCCTTTCTGATTGGTGTTTCTAGTTTCTTCGGATATATTCCCAGGAGTGGGATTACTGGGTCAAATGGGAGTTCCATTTTCAGTTTTTTGAGGAAAATCCATACTGTTCTCCACAGTGGCTGCACCAGTCTGCATTCCCACCAGCAGTGCACGAGGGGTCCTTTTTCTCCGCATCCTCGCCAACACTTGTCGTTTGTTGATTTGTTGAAGATAGCCATTCTGACAGGTGTGAGATGGTACCTCATTGTTGTTTTGATTTGCATCTCTCAGATAATAAGTGACTTTGAACATGTTTTCATGTGTCTCTTGGCCTTCCTTCTGTCTTCTTTTGAAAATATTCTGTTTAGGTCTGTTGCCCAATTTTTTATTGGGTCATTTATCTTCCTTTTATTAAGTTGCATGAGCTGCCTGTAGATGTTGGAGATTAAACCTTTACCAGTGATAGCATTTGCAAATATGTTCTCCCATGCAGTGGGCTTTCTTGTTGTTTTGTTGATTGTTTCTTTTGCTGTAAAAAAGCTTTTTATTTTGATGTAGTCCCATTTGTTAATTTTCTCTTTAGCTTCCATTGCCCTAGGGGCAGTGTCAGTGAAGAAGTTCTTTTGGCATATGTCTGAGATTCTGTTGCCTGTGGATTCCTCTAGTATTTTTATGGTTTCCCGTCTTACGTTTAAGTCCTTTATCCATTTTGAGTTTATTTTTGTGTATGGTGTAAGTTGGTGATCTAGTTTCATTTTTTTGCATGTATCTGTCCAATTTTCCCAACACCATTTATTGAAGAGACTGTCTTGACTCCATTGTATGTTCATGCCTCCTTTGTCAAATATTAATTGAGCATAGTGGTTTGGGTCGATATCTGGGTTCTCTATTCTGTTTCATTGATCAATATGTCTGTTCTTGTGCCAGTACCAGGCTGTTTTGAGAACAGTGGCTTTGTAATACAGCTTGAAATCTGGTATTGAGATCCCACCTACTTTATTCTTCTTTCTCAGGATTGCTGTGGCTATTCGGGGTCTTTTTTTATTCCAGATGAATTTTTGGAGAGTTCTTTCTAGGTCTGTGAAATATGCTGTTGGTATTTTGATGGAGAGTGCATTGAATCTGTAGATTGCTTTGGGTAGTATGGACATTTTAATGATGTTGATTCTACCAATCCATGAACATGGTATGTTCTTCCATCTGTTTACGTCTTCCTCTATCTCTTTTTTCAGTGTCCTGTAGTTTTCTGCGTATAGGTCTTTTACCTCCTTAGTTAAGTTTATTCCTAGGTATCTTAATTTTTTTGGTGTGATGGTAAATGGGATTGCTTTTTTAGTCTCTCTTTCTGTAAGTTCATTATTGGTGTATAGAAAAGCCATAGATTTCATGGCGTTAATTTTGTATCCTGCTACATTGCCGAATTCATTTATTAAGTCTATTAGTTTTTTTATGGAATCTTTTGGGTTTTTTATGTACAATATCATGTCATCTGCAAATAAGGACAGCTTCACTTCTTCTTTTCCAATTTGGATGCCTCTTATTTCTTCTTCTTGCCTAATTGCGATAGCTAATACTTCCAGTATTATGTCAAACAGGAGTGGTGAGAGTGGGCATCCCTGTCTTGTTCCTGTTCTTAGGGGAAATGGTTTTAGCTTTTGCCCATTGAGTATGATGTCTGCTGTGGGTTTATCATATATAGCTTTTATTATGTTGAGGTATGGTCCTTCTATTCCCACCTTGTTGAGAGTTTTTACCAAGAAAGGGTGTTGGATTTTGTCAAATGCTTTTTCTGCATCTATTGATATGACTATGTGATTTTTATCTCTGTTTGTTTATGTGATGTATCACGTTTATTGATTTGCGGATATTGTACCATCCTTGCATTCCTGGGATAAATCCTACTTGGTCATGGTGTATGATCTTTCTGATGTACTGCTGGAGCCGATATGCTAGAATTTTGTTGAGGATATTGGCATCTATGTTCATGAGGGATATTGGCCTGTAATTGCCTTTCATTGAGTTGTCTTTATCTGGTTTTGGTATTAGGGTGATGCTGGCTTCATAGAAGGAGCCTGGAAGTGTTCCTTCCTCTTGAATTTTTTGGAATAGTCTGAGGAGGATAGGTTTTAGTTCTTCCTTGAAAGTTTGATAAAACTCTCCTGTGAAGCCGTCTGGCCCCGGGCTTTTGTTTGCTGGAAGCTTTTTGATGACTGCTTCAATTTCTTCCATAGTTACTGGCATGTTGAGCTGTTTAGAATCTTCCTGATTGAGTTTTGGAAGGTTGTATTTTTCTAGGAATATGTCGATTTCCTCTAGGTTGTCCAGTTTGTTGGAATAGAGTTGTTCGTAGTATTTTGTAACAATCCTTTGTATTTCGTCAGGATCTGTTGTTATTTCACCTCTTTCATTTCTGATTTTGTTTATTTGGGTCCTCTCTCTTTGCTTCTTGGTGAGCCTGGCTAGAGGTCCATCAATCTTGTTTATCCTTTCAAAGAACCAGCTCTTGGTTTTGTTGATCTTTTGTATTGTTTCTTTGGTCTCTATGTCGTTTATCTCCGCTCTGATCTTTATTATTTCTTTCCTTCTGCTTACACTGGGCTTATCTTGTTGCTCTCTCTCTAACTCTTTGAGTTGTTGGGTTAGGTAATTTATTACCATTGTTTCTTGTTTTTTGAAGTAGGCTTGTAGAGCTATGAACTTCCCTCTCAGGACTGCTTTCATTGTGTCCCATAGATTTTGGATTGTTGTGTTTTCATTGTCGTTTGTTGCCATGATGTTTTTTATTTCTTCCTTGATGTCTTTGGTAACCCAGTCATGGTTTAATAGCATGCTGTTTAGTCTCCAAGTGTTTGATTTCTTTGGGTTGTTTTTATTGTAGTTGATTTCCAGTTTTATGCCACTGTGATCTGAGAAGATACTTGATATGATTTCTATCTTCTTGGATTTGAAGAGACTTTGCCTATGTCCTAATATATGGTCTATTCTTGAAAATGACCCATGTGCACTTGAGAAGAATGTATATTCTGTGGCTTTGGCGTGAAATGTTCTGAAGATGTCGATTAATTCCATCTGTTCTATTGAGTCATTTAGGATTGATGTTTCTTTGCTGATTTTTTGTTTAGAGGATTTGTCCAATGGTGATAGTGGGGTATTGAAGTCTCCTACTATGATTGTATTGATGTCAATCTCTCCTTTGATATCTTCCAGGAGTTTTTTAATGTATCTTGGTGCTCCTGTATTGGGTGCATATATGTTTACCTGAGTTATTTCTTCTTGTTGGATTTGTCCCTTTAGTATTATGAAGTGGCCTCCATTATCTCTAGTTATGTCCTTCACTTTGAGATCTAATTTGTCAGATATAAGTATTGCTACCCCAGCTTTTTTTTCATTTCCATTCGCCTGGAAAACCTTTTTCCAGCCCTTTACTCTCAGTCTGTTTGCGTCCTTTTTTTTTGAGGTGGGTTTCTTGTAGACAGCAGATATATGGGTTTTGTTTTCTTATCCAATCTGTTACCCTGTGTCTTTTGATTGGGGCATTCAATCCATTTACATTTAAAGTTATTATTGATAGGTACTTATTTGACGCCATTTTTATTTTATACCCCTGTGTTCCTTCTTTGCTTCCTATTTCTTTCTTTCTTTTTTTCTTTTTTTACAGCAGACCCTTTAGCATTTCTTTCATTGCTGGTTTGGTGGTGATAAACTCCCTTAGTCCTTTTTTGTCTGTGAAGCTCCTGATTTCACCTTCAATTTTGATTGATAGCCTTGCTGGGTACAGTATTCTTGGATTTAGACCCTTCCTTTGCATGACTTTGTATATTTCATCCCATTCCCTTCTGGCCTGATGAGTTTCTGTTGAGAAATCAGTTGCTAGTCTGATGGCGGTTCCTTTGTATGTAACTGTCTGTCTCTCTCTGTCCGCTTTTAAGATTCTTACTTTGTCTTTGGTGTTTGCCAACTTAATTATAATGTGCCTTGACGTCAGTCTTTTGGGGTTCATTTTGCTTGGAACTCTGTGAGATTCTTGGATTTGTGTGGGTTTTTTCTTCCCTATATCAGGGAAGTTTCCTGTTATTATTTCTTCAAACAGGTTTTCTATTCCTTGCTCAGTTTCCTTTCCTTCTGGCACCCCTAGTATCCTGATGTTGTTTTGTTTTGTGTTGTCCCGAAGTTCCCTTAGGCTCTCCTCAATCTTTCTAATTTTTGTTTCTAGAAGCTGTTGTAACTGGGTATTTTTTCCATCTTGCCTTCTAGCTCACTTATGCGGTCCTCTGCTTCTTCTAGTCTACTCCTGATGCTTTCTATTGAGTTCTTTACAGCAGCGATGTCATTTTTCTTTTCTTCTTGGTTCTTCTTCATTTCTTCTTGGTTCTTACTCATATTGTCGAATTTGTCTTCCATCCTTTTCAGCCACTTTATGACCATTTCTCTGAATTCTTTCTCTGATAGGTTGTTTGCCTCTAAATCGTTTACTTCCTTTTCTGGTGATGCCTGCTTTTCTTTCCTGTGGGGGCTCTTTCTTTGTCTCCTCATGGTCTCTCTTCTCCGGATGTCTGGTTATATAGATCTCTCTTTCCGGCGTTGATTTAAAGGTACAAAATACAACACAACCAGGCACAACAGACAAGGCACTGAACAGAATTGTATTCACGATATTAATAACCTCCAATAAAGGTAACCACCAGAGAAAGACAAATTAGGGAATAGGAGTGGAAGAGGGAGAGTAAAAAGAAAGAACAACAAAAAAAAATAAAAAGAGTGTCAATCTGAACTTGGGAAAAGAGCAGAAAGAAAGAAACAAAAAAAGAAAAAAAGTAAGAGAGACAAGAACGATACTAAGAGAGAAAAGGGGAACAAACTATATATATGGGGAGTAAACTCCACTAGAACAACCACTATTCCCAGCAAATTCCAGCAACACGAGCCTGGAGATTAATACAAACTGCAACACCAGCTAATATCAAGTGAGGCAAGGGAAAACAAAAATAAAAAACAAAGCAAACAAAAGATCCAACCAAACCAACAAAAAGAATAATCAAAACAATCTCATAAAAAAGCCTAAAAATTCAATCTAATCAACATTTAAGCAAACAACAACAAAAGGCCAGAGAGAAAAATAATTTTTTTAAGGTAGCGTAGAGAGAGGTTTTTATGGATTTGGAGCAGGGGGTTGGGAATTAGATATATAAGTAGGGTGAAGTTTTAGCAGAGAGTAAACTGAAAAAGTAGGGAAAATCTAAAGCCAGAAAGGGTTAAGATAAACAGGAGACCAAAAGGGGAAAGGTTAGGAGGAGAGTGATGGCTTAATGTTAGCTTTGAGATAGGGTAAAACGATTGTAAGGGAAAGATGCAAATAGAATGTAGGACACTAATCCCAAAATAAAAGAAAGAGAAAATCAAATGACATTAAAAAAAAAGTAAAATAATAGTAATAATAATTCTGATTGAAAATAAAAATGTAATAATTAAAAAGGTGAAAATCGAGTGAGGAAAAAGAAAAAAATTTAGTTTCTTAAGTAAAATATGAAAAAAATGAAAATAAAAAGAATGAGAATAAAAAATTAAAAAAATTGAAAAAATAATTGAAAATTAAAAAATAGGAAGACTAAAATGTGCAGTAGCGGCTGTCATTCACTTCCTCTATTATTCTGTTTGGTACGCCTGTTTCCCAGTCTGGGCGGTATTTCAGTTCAGCTTCATTCCAGGGCTCCTCAGTGTTGGAAGCCAGTCCTGCTTTTTAAGCCAGCCGTGTCTTAATTTCTCGTATTTATTTTTTTATTACACCAGAGACAATTAGCGTTTCAGCCCCTGGGTGGCAGTGTTTCTGAATCGACTTCCGGGCCTCTCTAGCTTTTTTTTTTTTTTTTCCCCTCTATGGCACTCACTACAGGTTTGTGGAGGTGTGCACCTCAGAGCTGCCTCTGCGATGGTCACACCCAGCTCTGCTCCCCAGGTTCCGAAAAAACAACTTCCCCCTGCAGTCTTTCAGGGCCTTTCCACCTGGGTTTTTCTATGTATTGGGCTTAGCAATCAGAGTCTGAAAGAGCCCAAGTGTGCGGACAGAGGGTCTGTGCGCCAGACTAATGATCCTGCACTCCTTTGAAAATTCTTAGTCTGACTCTCCTTGTCAGATTAAAATGAGTTGCTTTCAAGAGGTCACTTCTGTTAGCAGCTCAGAAGACCCCCTCCACATTCACGGATCACAGGAGCTCCAACTGCTGCTGATTTTTCTAGTCACAGACCTCCCGGTTCCTGCCGGTCCTGCGGCTGCCACACTTCCCTCACCCACCGAGGGGATTAGAAACCACACCTTATTTCAGACGAAATCTGAACTTTCCGTGGTGCAGTGAAGAGTTCCCTTGAATCCGAATGTTTGCACAGATAGGGGACCGGTGGTCTGGTGATCGCAGCCGTTCAGTGTTTGCAGTTGTCGCGGAAAGTCAGGTTTCCAATAAAATTCTCCTTTCCTTGCAAGATGGCGAGGCGCCCGGTGAGCCCGCAGCTCCGGGAGGGGACCCAGCCCCTGTGGGTGCTGCATGGTCAGGGGAACACTGCCCAGCACTCCCCCGCCTTCTCCTGGAGTTTAGCTGTCCCTTGGCTTGCCCACATACACTCCCTCTGCGAGCCTCTTCTTCTCCTACTCTCTGCCCCAGGACCAGACTCCAAACCCGACTCCATTCCGTCGCCATTTTTTTCCCCCCATCGAGTTGGCATTTTTCTATCCATTTCTTATTATAAAAAAGAGAGTACTTTATAATTGGTGTGGAATAAAAATATTATATCAAGCTGTACTAGGGAACTTGTGTCAGAAAATGTACCTGCACATTAAGAAAATATTCCTAAAAGAAATACTCATAACGTTAAATTAATGGAATATTTCTCCATGTACAACAAATTAGTTCTATGATTGAATTATGAGAGTAATCAAATAAATTATATGTAGCACTGGCAAAAGAGTGTGAAATGATAATACACCAGAATAGTAATGTTGCCCAATATGCTTTCAACATATTTTTTTCTTTGCAGGATTCATTGAAGTGTTGTTTATAATAGTAAAAATTGCAAGTATTTTATCTCTACCGGTTAAGTATTAGCTAAACAACTTACAGTACATGCATACAACAAAGTACTCTGCAAATTATTTAAATGAATATGTAGATATTCTATAGCTGTGCTGTCCAATATAGTAGCCACTATCATTATGTGGTTGTCTAAATTTAAATTAATTAAAATTTTAAAAAATGTAAATTCCAGTAAGTGCCTACTGTTTGGACAGTGTGAAACAGAACATTTCCATCATTCTGAAAAGTTCTACTGGACAGTGTTTACAAATGTCTTTAGCAGGTTGTTAAGCAAGAAGTGTAAATTATGCAGTTAGAAGATGAATAAGTTCTGGAGCTCTAATGCACATCATTGTGATTATAGTTAATAAGACTGTGTGTATACTTCAAAGTTGCTAAGAGACTGGATCTTAAATGTTCTTACCACAGAAAAAGAAATAATAAAATTATGTGACAGACATGATGGAGGTGTTAGCTAACACCATGGGTTGTAGTGCCATTACCTTATTTTCATTTTTTTTCTCTCCAAAATTGCCAGTGCTATTACTTTAAATACATTTTTAAGTTAACAAAATTCAGTATCTTACAGTGACAGTTACCCACATCTCTTTTGGATCAAATTACTTTAAAAATTAATATCCTTTTGGTGTAAAGTTAGATAGTATGATAAACTTTATCTGGAAAAAACTGAGAAGTCATTACATAAATGATTTTTCTCCCTAGGTAGAATAATGGATGTTTTAAATTCTCACTTGAGCTTAGGACAAAACTCTCACCATTTAATTTTATACCACTCAATAGACTGTGCCTTTGACCTCTTACATTAAGCCAATGCCAATAGAACATCTTTCTGTAAATATTTTTATTTATAAATATGCACTTTTAACTGCTTTGGGGGAAGAGTGTATTAAGTTCCTGTAAGAATGGAAATATAGTTATACAAATTATATATATGTTGCTTCTGGATTTAGTAGGAAACTCCATATATTTTTTTATTTTTTTCCCCTTGTGAAATCTTGCAAGACTGATTGTAACTTTTTTCTTTTTTATTGAATTTATTTGGGTGACATTGGTTAATAAAATTATATAGGTTTTAGGTGTAGAATTCTATAGTACATCATCTGATTACTGTATTGTGTGCTCATCAGCCCAAGTCAAGTTTCCTTCCATCACTATTTATTCCTGCCCCCCCCATCTATACTAATAAAAGGGTAATATGCTAATTAGACTGGACATCCATCTGGACGTCCTTCCAGATAAAGCCATGGTGGCAGGGGCTGAGGCAGACGCGATTAGGGGCAACCAGGCCAGCAGGGTAGGGCAGTTGGGGCGACCAGGCTGGCAGGGGAGGGCAGTTAGAGGTGACCAGGCCAGCATGGGGGGTGATCAGGCAGGCAGGCAGGCAGAGTGGTTAAGGGCAATCAGGCAGGCAGAGTGGTTAGGGGCAATCAGGTAGGCAGGCAGGTGAGCAGTTAGGAGCCAGTGGTCCTGGATTGCGAGAGGGTGCAGGCCAGGCTTAGGGACCCTCCCCTCCCCGTGCATGAATTTCATGCACCGGGCCTCTAGTATTGTGAATAATGCTGCAATGACATGGAAATATCTCTTCAAAATGCTATTTTTTTTCCTTTGGAGATGTACCCAGAAGCAGTTGTGTTTTTAAATTTTTGAGGAACCATCATGCTGTTTTCCATAGTGGCTGTACCAATACATTCCAACCAGCAATGATCAGTAGTTCTCTTTACTTCACATCCTCTGAAACACTTGTTATCTCTTGTCTTTTGATAATAGTCATTCTAACAGGTATGAGGCAATATCTCATTATGGTTTTATTTTGCTTTTCCATGATGATTAGTGGTATTGAGCATTTTTACATATACCTGCTGGCTATTATTTGGAAGAATGTCCACTCAAATCCTCTGACAATTTTAAAAATAGAATTATTTGTTTTATTTGCTATTGAGTTATATGAGTTCTGTATAGATTTTGGATATTAATCCATTATCAGTGTATGGTTTGCAGATATTTTCTTCTATTCTCTAGATTGCCTTTTTGTTTTGTTGATTGTTTAACTTGTTGTACAGAATCTTTCTTAGTTCATTCAGGTTGCTATAACAAAATACAAACTAGGTTTATAAACAATAAAAATTTATTTCTCACAGTTCCAGAAGATGGAAGTCTGAGGATGCCAATATGGTGAGATTCTGGTGAAGGGCCTCTTCTGGATTGCAGACAATTAACCTTGTTGTGTCCTCACATAATGGAAGGGGACCCAGTGGATTCCTAGATTATCCTAGGGAGGAAGAAATTCTCCTAACTGGATCAGGAGCTGGGCTGGTTTCCTGGGCCGCTTTAGGATATGCACTCAGACTCAGGTTGGTGGGCCTGCTTCTGGGGGCACTGACAAGTGTGTCTCCTTGTGGGCCTTTGAGTGGGTAGGACTGTTCTTGGATCATAGGTGGGAGGGAATGAAGCTAGTTTATAGTACTGCTTTAAGATCCAAAGTTGGACCAAGCTCTCTGTATCTACCTCTAGAAGTACAAATGGGTGTGTCTCCCAGTTGATCCTGGGTGGGCAGGACTGCTCCCTGATCATAGCTGAGAGAGGCTAGCATTGGGTTACTGACTGTTTCAGGGTCCATAACCAACACCATGGTTAGTAGGCCTGTTACCTGAAAGGGCAGATGTGACTCCTGTCAGGTCCTTTGAAAGATGGTGCCACTTAGAGGTAGGACCAAGGTTAAATGGGGTTGTTTCTGAGTCCATAGAGAACAGAGCTGTTTCCTAGTCTCTTGCCAAGACAACAGTGGCAGAGCCTGCCACTTGGGAATGGGATGTCCTTCTCAAAATGGTCTTCTTCAATCTTTGTCTCTACCAGGGTGTCAATCTACTACCTGGATTCCAAAGCTCCTACAAAATAACTTTGTGGATGGATGCTAAATTATTGTTGCAGAGGGGTTATAAACAAGGGGATCTTTTTATTCTGCTATCTTGCTGATTTCACTCTTACAGACTAAATAACATGAGAAAATATACAGTTGATGCAAAGTTAAGTGAAAAATAGAAATAATAATAGATACAGTATGTTAGTAATTAAGAAAAATATGAAGAAGACTAAAGATGACTAATTTTGCACTTATATTTATGTTTTTCTTAATGGGAATGTATATTGCTCATGTAATACGGTTGTTATAAACCCAAGAAAAATAGTATTTCCTTATGAAGTTTTCTAGCAGGCAATAAAGTCCTAATGATAGAGACTTTCAAGAAAAGCTGGGAAATTGAATCCATACATTTAGTTTTTTCCCCTCCTGAATCCCCACTAAAGCAACAGTAAAAAGAATTGTATAAAGACATAAATCCAGAGGCAAAAAAAAAAAAAATGAAAAGCAGATTATAGTAACAATATTTCAGGTAAACAGATGGATTAAGTGGTAACGGTCAACTGTGTGGGAAGCCCACTTTCTCCCCACTCTGTCCTCAGAACAGTGGAAGCAAATCTCAAGTTTCTCTGGCAAGAGATTTAAAGGTTCTTCTTAGAAAGCTAACCAGTCTATAAAATAAAAAATTTAGAGAAAGAAATGCTGGGGTTTCTCCTCAAAATGCCATAGAACTTCCAACAATGTTTTTAAAAATTATTGTGAAATATTATATATACTAGGGGCCCAGTGCATGAATTCGTGCACCTTGAAAGGAACTGTGGGCCGTGAGGCTGTGGTAGCCACAGAGGTGGGTCTCGGCCCATCCTCTGTGCCCGCCCCCCATGGCCACCGGTCTCCTGTCTGCCAGCAGCCCCACTCGCACCACTACCACTCCTACACACTGATGGCTCTGGCCTGGCTCACACCCACTGAAGACACAGAGCAATTAGAGCCAGTGCCAGCAGCAGGTGCAAGCGGGGCCAGCGTTGGCAGCGAGTGTGAACTGCAGCTGCTGCCACCATCACCCCTCAGGAGCAGGGGGAGGTGGAGAAGCCCTCAGGGGTGATCAGGGCCAGCAGCTGCCATTCACACCTGCCAACAGTGCTGAGTGATCGGGGCCAGCAGTGGATGTGAGCAGCGGCTCCTGCACTGGCAGTGAGTGCGAGTGGGGCCAGCACCAGCAGCAGGTGCAAATGCTGGGCAGGACTGCTGCGGGCGGGAGCAAAGAGTTTTCAGTGACTTCCAGAGGCTCACCCCGATGACAGTGACCAGCGCCCTGCCCCTACTCACCTGCTCCACCATCCCGCTGTGGCTGACACATGCCATGTTCTATGCACACACCCCTGGTGGTCAGCACATGTCATAGCAACTGGTCTATTTGCATATTACCCTTTTATTATATAGGATATGATATATCCTACCTAATAATAGACAAATATGCAAATTGACCATACCTCCGACACACCCACAAGCCACGCCCTCAAGCCACGCCCACCATCCGATCAGAGCGAGTATGCAAATTAACCCAACCAAGATGGCTACAGCCACAGAGAGCAAGGTTTCCTAGGTAACAGAGGAAGCCAAGCTTTCCACCTGCCCTTGCCAGGCCTAAGCCTCCACTCAAGCTACAAAGTTTCAATTATAGAAGGTAAACAAATTCAAACAGAAATGGCGGCAGAATGGAGCTTGAGAGAGCAGGCCAGGTTTGCCGGTGGCAACAGGGGAAGCAGAGCTTTCTGCACACCCTGGCCGGGCCCACTCGCTTAAGCTACAAAGTTTCAATTATAACCCCAACAGAAATGGCTGCCAGCCACAGAGGGAGCCCCAGGCTTGGCTCTGCTCCAGGCTACAAAGTTTCAATTGTAGAAGGAAAATAAATTCCAGATACCAGGGCCTCCGCTTCGGTTGCCAGGGGGCGTGGCCAGCCTGCAAACCACCACAGGCCCCTCGCTCAGGCCGCCTCACGCCCCAAGGGAACCCCACCCTGATCAGGAACACCCTTCAGGGCAAACCAGCTGGCCCCCACCCCTGTACCAGGCCTCTATCCTATCTAATAAAAGAGTAATATGCAGATTGATCATCACTGCAACACACAATATAGCTGCCCCCATGTGGTCAAAGATCCTGCCCCCATGTGGACACAAGATGGCCACCACAAGATGGCCAGCAGGAGAGAGCAGTTGGGAGGCACCCGGCCTGCAAGGGAGGGCAGTTGAGAAGGACCAGGTCTGCAAGGGAGGGCAGTTGAGAGGGAGCAGGCCTGCAAGGGAGGGCAGTTGGAGGTGATCAACCCTGCAGGATTGGGCAGTTAGGGGTGACCAGGCCAGCAGAGGAGGGAAGTTGGGGGCAAACAGGCTGGCAGCAGAGTGGTTAGGGGGTGATCGGGCTGGCAGGCAGAAGCGGTTAGGGGCAATCAGGAAGGCAGGCAGGTGAGCAGTTGGGAGCCAGCAGTCCTGGATTGTGAGAGGGATGTCCAACTGCCCGTTTAGGCCCGATCCCCACGGGCAGTCGGACATCCCTCGAGGGGTCCCAGATTGGAGAGGGTACACGCTGGGCTGAGGGACAACCCCCCTCTGTGCACAAATTTCATGCACCGGGCCTCTAGTATAATATATTAGAAAAGAAAACTAACAAGTATAGCAAAATGAATTATCATAAACAACACATGAATAAGCACCAATCAGTTGAAGGAAATTTGCCACCATCCCCAGAATACCCACCAGAGTCCCTTCCAATCTTTACTTACTCCTTTCTCACCTAAAAGTAACCACTGTGCTCATTTTTATGGTAAGCATTTCCTTTCTTTGTTATACTATCTTAACATGAATCCCTAAACATAATTGTTTAATTTTGCCTGATTTTTAGACTTTATATGAGTAAAATCATATAGTATATCCTGTATATGGCTTCTTATACTCAAAATTATATTTTTGAGATTCATCTATGTCATTGCATATTAATATAGTTCATTCACTTTAATCATTGTAGAACAGTGGTTCTCAAACTTGAAAATGTGTTAGAATCATCCAGAAGGCTTGTTAAAACACAGATTTATGGGCCCATACCTCCAGAGTTTCTGATCAGTCCAGGACAGAGTTCAAGAATTTGTGTTTCTAAACAAATTATCAGACACCGCTGCTTCTCCAGGAGCCACACTTTGAGATAATGCTGCTATGAATAGTCTTGCACATGTTTCTTCATACCCAAATGACACATATTTACTAGGAATATACATTTTCTGTGCAATAAGGTATGGATATGGTAAAATTAGTAAAATATTTATGGTTTTGCAAAATGTTTGTATCACATTATTCTACATATAGCATTATCTGAGAATTTTAGTTAAAACACATCCTTGCCAACACTTGGCATTAGCCATTTGGTTAGATCAATTGTATTATTACATTATAATTTTTACGTTTTCCTCATAACTTCTATGTTTATTGGCCATTTGAATGTCCTATCTTTGAAAGTGAGTGTTATGCCAATTTTTTCTATAGATGTGTAGGCAAATATGGCTTCACTTTTCCCTTTCCAAATGCTTTTCTGAATAGAAGTTCTAAATTTGGACAATTTTTCTCCTATCAGTGCTTTTATAGAATGTTTAAAAAATATTTCCCTGCCTTAATATCATAAACATATTATCTTATATTATCATCTAGAAGCTTTACTTTCTTGGCTTTCAGATGTAGATCAACACTCCTTGTGAAACTAAGTTTTTACATATGGTATAAAGAATAAAATTTATTTTAAAGTTGCTTTCCAATTCTTCCTTCGCTATTTATTGAAAAACAAAAAGCTCTTAATTGCCCTGGACAGTGTGCCTCAGTTAGTTGAGCATTGTCCTGTGCACTGAAACATCACTGGTTCAATTCCTGGTCAGGGCATATACCCAGGTTGTGGGTTTGATCCTCGAACAGGGTGCATAGGGGAGGCAACCAATTAATGTTCCTCTCTCTCCCTCTCCCTGACTCTCTCTAAAATAAATAAAAATATATATTTTAAAAAACCCTTATCTCCACAAGTATTGCTGCTTCATTTTCTCTCCTCATTCTGAAATTGAAGTAAAACCTATATTATACCTTCTCCGTGCATTATCTGTGATTCTATGTTCATTTCTTTGTTTTTTACCTTTTGTTCATGTTTCAATATGGATATTGTTTTCTGACCTATTTTTCAGTTCACCAAATGACTCTTCAGTGAGCCTTAACCTGCTGTTAAAACACATCCACCAAATTCCTAATTTCATATACAATTTCATATACAATAGTTCCTCAATTGTAAAGTATTAATCTTGTTATTTTTCAAATATCTATGTCTTTTTAAAAATAGATTTTTGTTTTCTGTTGAAATTCTTAATCTTATCTTGTAGTCCCTCGAGCATGGTAAATATAGTCATTTTTAAATTTTTGTGTGATATTTTGTATTTCTGTATCCCCTGCTGATATTCTGCCATTGTCTATTTTCTCTGCTGATTCTTCTTCATATTGTTTTGTTTCCTGGTGTAATTTAATTGTCTATTAAACATTGTAATTAAAATTTGTTTATAGAAGTAATTTGGAATTTAGGATAATGTTATATTCCTCCAGAGAAAATTAGCTTTAGCTTTAGCCAAGCACGTGTGAAAAATAACAATATGAAATAACTATACTATAATTTCAGGAACTGATATAATTTGAAGCTAGGCTGCAATCTTTACTAAAGTCATCTAGTTCAAGGATACCCTTAATTCTATGGTAGAGCCTTCAGGGTCCCAACCCAAAACACATAGGATTACCCATGCCTCCTAGCTATTAGCAGGTCTTGAACTCTTTTGCCTATCTAGATTTTGTATCTTTGCCATCCAGGCCTTGTAGAATTGACAACATCCAAGGGGAAGAGCAACCCCAAAAGAGCAGCTCTTATTTCTAGATTTCCATTTACTCCTTTGATCCAATTCCAGTTTTTCTTCACTACTTTGTTTATTTTCTGATCCAGTGAAGATTTTAAGACATATTATGTATTTTTTGTGGTTGTCCTCAGTGGCAGAATTAGTGTGCCTTACCAAATCTATAATTACCAGAAAGATAAGTCCTCAACCAACATTTTAGTTCCTCAATCTTTAATATGAGCAGAAAACCAATGTTAACCTGATAACTTTCTCTTATGAAAGACTGCAACCAAAACAAATAATCAACTGGAGTCAACAGGCCATGCAGTATATTAGATATGCTATAGAGCCAACTTCATGTAAATGACCCATTACTTTCTCTCCTTACTCCACCCTCAAAACAGCCAATAAAAATGGTAGCATAAGAACAATATAAAATACAGTAAAAGCTTCCATTCAAGCAAGGTAAGAATGAGAATATGTGGTAGTGATTCCCTCCTTATCTTAGTAGTGAAATTCATCTTAAAGTCCCAAATTTTGCTCTATAGTAATGTTTCTCTCATCTTTTCTTTCATATTCCCCAGCTCTACACTTTGATGATTTTTCCTTGCCTATTTTCTTCCATGGATATATAGAAAGTGGAAGTTAGGTAGATGGGGGCTTGAGAGATTTTATAGCCCACTTTCTATATATGAAAACTTGGGAGTGCAGGAGGAAGGCTAAGGGGTTAAATATTCACAGGCTTTTTTGTTGTTGTTGTTCTAATTCTCATATACTTATAAATTGATGTATATTTTACATTCAGAAAATTTTACTCTTTTTATAACACATTTATTGTTTTTTTTTAATTTCTTTATTGATTAAGGTGTCACATATTTGTCCTCATCCCCCCATTCCCATCCCACACCCCTCCCCATGGATGCCCCAACCCCCTGTTGATCTTAACCATTGGTTAGGCTCGTATGCATGCACACAAGTCCTTTGGTTGATCTCTCCCCCCCTCTCCCCACCCTCCCCTACCCTCCCTCTGAGGCCTGATAGTCCGATCGATGCCTCCTTGTTTCTGGTTCTATTCTTGTTCATCAGTCTATGTTGTTCATCATTTCCCCTAGATGAGCGAGATTATGTGTCACTAGAAATATACTTATAAGGACTGAATGTGAGATGAGCAATAATAGTTATGCTGACAGGCAAATGAATCAGTCTGTAGTGAGTTTCTTTCTGGACCAACAGTTCTTTTGAGACCCAATTTCAATGTCCACCCGTTCCTTATGTGTACATGTTGGCACTGACTTTTCAGCTCTGGATGGTGGACAAATGGTGGTAATGCAGGTCCGACTCTCTCTGTTTTGGTCTCTGCCGGACCCAGAGGCACTGCTTCACCCGGACTCAGGGGCATGTGGCCTCACCCGGACCCAGGTGCACGCGGCCTCACCCAGACCCGGGACCCAGCCTCACCCGGATCTAGGGGCACACGGCCTCACCCGGACTCGGGATTCAGCTTCACCCGGACCCAGGGGAGCGTGGCCTCACCCGGACCCAGGGGCACGTGGCCTCTCCCAGACCCAGGGGCGCGTGGCCTCACCTGGGCCCGGGACCCAGCCTCACCCGAATCCAGGGGCACACGGCCTCACCCGGACCCGGGATCCAGCTTCACCCGGACCCAGGGGTGCGTGGCCTCACCCAGATCCAGCGGCACACGGCCTCACCCGGACCCGGGATCTAGCTTCACCCGGATCCAGGGGCGCGTGGCCTCACCTGGACCCAGGGGCGTGTGGCCTCTCCCAGACCCAGGGTTGCGTGACCTCACCCGGATCATTTATTGTTTTTAAAATACATGCAGCTATATAACCACCACCACATTCTATACTTCTAGTGCCCCTTTGTAGTCAAGCCTTCTCCAAAATTCCAGCCCCTGGCAACTACTGATGTGTTCTCTGTCCCTATTATTTTGCCTTTTCCAGGATTCTAATAAGTGAAATTATATAATATGCATACTTTGTGTCTGGATTCTTTCACTTAACATAATGTATCCATGCTGTTGCTTGTGTCAATATTTCATTCTCTTTTGTTGCTGAGATGTATTCCATTGTATAGATGAAACTTTTTTTATTTCTTTAATCACCAATTGAAGAACATTTGGATGGTTTCCAGTTCAGGAGGATCACAAAAAATAAACTACTATGAACATTTACATACAAGTTTTTGTTGAAACATAAGTCTTTATTGTTGTGCCTAAATACTTAGGAGTGGGATTGATGGGTTGTATGGTACGTATATGTTTAAATTTATAAGAAACTGACAAGCTATTTCCAAAGTGACTTTTGACATTTTTCATTTCACCAGCAATGCATGAGAGTTCTAGTTGCTCCTCATCTGCACCAGCACATTGTGTGCCAGTAATTATTTTTATTATTTTAGCCAACCTGATAAATACCTATCAGTATCCCATTGTGATTTAAAATTGCATTTCACTAATGACTATGATGCTGAGCATTTTTTCATGTGTTTTTTCATATTTGTATATCTTCTTTGGTGATGTGTCTGTCCAAAATTTGTACTCCTTTATATTTGTGTTGTTTGTTTTCTTTTTATTGTTTTTAAAATTCTTTGCATATTCTACATCCAGGTGTTTGACCAGGTATACTCTTTGCAAATATTGTCTCCCAGTCTTTGTCTTGTCTTCTCATTCCTTAGCATCTTTCACAAAGCAGAATATTAAATTTTTATGAAGTCAGATTTTCCCTTATGGATTTTTTTGTTTAGTGTCATAATAAAAAAAAAATTTAACTGAGGCTAACAGATTTTTTTTCTATGTTTTCTTCTGGAAATATTAGTTTTTAGTTTTACCTTTAGGTCTATAGTCCACTTTAAATTAATTTTTGTATAAAATGCAAGGTATGGGTCAAGGATCAAGGTTACCTTTTTGCATTTGGATGTCCATTTTGTTGAAAAGATTACTCTTTTGAAAAGTTAGAAAATGAAAGTATTATTTATCAGATTATGAAAATATTAAATTTTTAGTATTCATATGACCACTAATTTAAAGATGGATGAGAGTTTCATCTTATATTCTGAGTGAGAAAATTTAATTACCTCTACTTTTTTTCTTTATTAAAACATCAAATTATATTAAATCTTGACTAAGATGCTGTAATGTTATATCTAAGCTCTAGTGGTGTTTTATTTTTTCCTTTTAGGTGTTTGTATCAGTCCCATCTAATAATATCCTAGTATATCTTAATATGCTGGATACTGTTTTCATATTAATTAGCTGTATACCTTGCATGGAAGAAGGCAAGAAACATTGTGGCATATCTGTGCTTCTGTAAGCTGTATTTATCTACAAGCACTTCTCTTAAGATTTTTTTTTCATTTAGATTTTCTTAGTTTCTAATTTTTTTTACATAGTTCTTACAGTGTTTTGCAACTGGCCAGGTAATATGGTTTAGTGATTAAAACACTTTTTAAAGGAATACAGTAAAAAAAGGAAAGATTACTCTTTCTCCTTCACACCTTTGCTTATGGATTCTGTCTTTTGTTCCACTAATTTATAAGTCTGTCCTTTCAGAAATACCACATTGCCTTAATTTCTGTAACTTTACAGTAAGTTCTGAATTCACAATGTGTGAGCACTCCTACTTTATTCTTTTTCAAAATTTTTGGCTATTCTAATTTTTTTTGCTTTTCATAAAAATTCTAGAATTGTCTTGTTGATAACTACAAAATACCTTGCTAAGATTTTGGCTGGTGAAAAGGCAGAGCAAGACAGCACAAAATGTACTGTGCCGTCCATCCTGTGTAACTATGTATATGACTCCTTTTTCTTAGAAAACTGCGAAAATATAACAGTTGCATAAATCTGCCAATAAGAATGTAGAGAAATAAACTCAGTCCAAATTAGGCAATCTCTGTAACCCAAGTCACTTCCCTAAGCCCACCCAAATGACCAACCCTTTATAACCTATCGTTCTCCAGGGGCTCGCTCTCTCGCCCCGCTGCTGCCTCAGAAAGAGACTGGGAACCAAACCCGGGTTTGAATAAAGACTCTTTGCTTTTGCATCGGAGAAAAGCCTCCCTGGTGGTTGATTATTGGGGACCCAGAACTCTGGGCATAACAGCTGGGATTGCATTAAATCTAAGGATCATTATCAGGAGCATTGATATATTGAGAATATTGAGTGTTCCAATTCATGAACATAACACATTTGTTCATTTGGGGGAGGTCTTTATTTCATCAGTGTATCACACCAACACATTGTACAATTTACACAAGGTTAAATAAGTAAAATATATCTCAAGAAAGCACTAAAAGAAACACACAACAATAAAGACAATTCCAGACTTCAAGTATCATTACTTCTGGTCAGCCCCATGGGAGAGAAAGCAATTCAAATATCTTTTCCTGGCTTTTTAATCCTATACCTGTTTTGTTTTTAAATTTATTGGCCTCTGTGTTTTTGGCTGACCTTTTCTACTTCAACTCAATGGTGGACACCTGGAAGTCATCTAAAAAATAGTTTTAAGTGGGAGAGAAATTCCCTTACTTTGTTTATTGCTGAATCCCATCATCAGGAAGAGAATTCTTAAGTGGAACATCCTGAAAAGTGGGTGGGGCCAACATTTTATCTCCTGCTAATACTGTCTTATTGACTACCATTATTTTATTTTGGATTATTAAACATGGTTGTTGTTTTTTTCAACTCTGAAAGTTCTAGAAATTATAGGAATTTTAATAAAATTAGATTGCAAACCACAAGCCTCTCTTTGGCTATCTCTGGACTGCATTGTGTCCCTTGTTAAGACAACTCAGTAGTTAAAACAGCACAAAGCCAAAGATATACTGACATTTGCATTTTAAAAACAATTTCTGTAACACTTCAGGCTCAGTCAGCAGCATGTGGTCTGACTTCCAAGATGTCCTAGCTAATTGTTTTACTTTTAACAAAAGTCCAAGTTCCTTATCTGAAAAATCTGCCCTTACCACCTGCTACCTAAACATTTCCACATTTTCAAGATATCAGGAGGCGATGAATTTTCTTTGTCACATGCAGAGAGAATAATTATAACTATAATCATATCCCAAGTGATATTATAGAAGATATTGCAAATATAAAAAAACTAGTGGCCTGGTGCACAAAATTTGTGCACGGAGAGGGGGGGTGTTCCTCAGCCCAGCCTGCACCCTCTCCAATCTGGGACCCCTCAAAGGATGTCCTACTGCTGGTTTACAGGGATGAGGCCTAAATCAGCAGTCAGACATCCCTCTCACAATCTAGAACTGCTGGCTTCAGCCACTCACCTGCCTGCCTGCCTGCCTGCCTGATTGCCCTTAACCACTCTGCCTGCTGGCCTGCTCACCCCCAACTGCCCCCCGCCACTGGCCTGCTCGCCCCCAAATACCCCCCACCAGCCTGATCACCCCAACAGCCCTCCCTGCTTGCCTTCTTGCCCCCACTTTCCCTCCGCACTGGCCTGCTCACCCCCAACTGTCCCCCTGCTGGCCTGCTCACTCCAAAGTGCCCCCCACTGTCCTGATCACCTCCAACTGACCACCACTGATGACCTGCTAACCCCCAACTGGCCCCCTTGCTGGTGTGCTTACTCCCAATGGCCCCTGCCATCCCATCCTGGCCTGATGACCCCCCGGCAACCCAAGGTCCCAGCCCCTCCTTTTTTTCTTTTACTTTTTTTTTTCAGCGCCTCCTTGAGGGAGGTCAGGGCTGGCCAGGGCGGGCAAGAAGTTTGGCTTCCTCCATTGCTGGGGCAACCCAAGCCTCCTGCTTGCTCCAGCTCTGTGGCTGGCCACCACGTTAGTTGGGTTAATTTGCATACTCGCTCCTGATTAGCTGGTGGGCGTGGCTTGTGGGTGTAGTGGATTGATGGTTAATTTGCATGTTTCTCTTTTATTAGTGTAGATAATGAAATGCTATTTTTATTTATTTTTTTTATTTTTTTTCCAATTTTTTTTATTAAGGTATTATATGTGTACATATTTTACCATTGCCACCCCCCACCCCACTCCCATATATGCCCTCACCCCCCAGAGTTTTGCATCCATTGGTTATGCTTATATGCATGCATACAAATCCTTTGATTGATCTCTTATCTCCCCCACCTCTCCCTAACTTTCCCCCTGTAATTTGACAGTCTGTTTGATGCTTTACTGTCTCTGAATCTATCTTTTTGTTCAAGTTTATAATGTTCTTTATTACCCATAAATGAGTGAGATCATGTGATATTTTTCTTTCATTGACTGACTTATTTCACTTCACATAATGTTCTCCAATTCCATCCAGGTTGCTGCAAATGATGAGAATTCCTTCTTTTTTATGGCAGCATAGTATTCCATTGTGTAAATGTACCACAGTTTTCTGATCCAGTCATCTGCTGATGGGCACCTAGGCTGTTTCCAAATCTTAGCTATGGTGAATTGTGCTGCTATGAACATAGGGGTGCATATATCCTTTCTGATTGGTGTTTCTAGTTTCTTTGGATATATCCCCAGGAGTGGGATTACTGGGTCAAATGGGAGTTCCATTTTCAGTTTTTTGAGGAAGCTCCATACTGTTCTCCACAGTGGCTGCACCAGTCTGCATTCCCACCAGCAGTGCACGAGGGTTCCTTTTTCTCCGCATCCTCGCCAACACTTGTCGTTTGTTGATTTGTTGATGATAGCCATTCTGACAAGTGTGAGATGGTACCGCATTGTTGTTTTGATTTGCATCTCTCGGATAATTAGTGATGTTGAGCATGTTTTCATGTGTCTCTTGGCCTTCCTTCTGTCTTCTTTTGAAAAGCTTCTATTTAGGTCTGTTGCCCATTTCTTTATTGGATCATTTATCTTCCTTTTATTAAGTTGTATAAGCTGCAGGTAGATGTTGGAGATCAAACCTTTATCAGTGATGCCATTTGCAAATATGTTCTCCCATGCAGTAGGCCTTCTTGTTGTTTTGTTAATGGTTTCTTTTGCTGTGAAAAAGCTTTTTATTTTGATGTAGTCCCATTTGTTAATTTTCTCTTTAGCTTCCATTGCCCTAGGGGCAGTGTCAGTGAAGAAGTTCTTGTGGCATATGTCTGAGATTTTGTAGCCTGTGGATTCCTCTAGTATTTTTATGGTTTCCCGTCTTATGTTTAAGTCCTGTATCCATTTTGAGTTTATTTTTGTGTATGGCGTAAGTTGGTGCTCAAGCTTCATTTTTTTGCATGTATCTGTCCAATTTTCCCAACACCATTTATTGAAGAGACTGTCTTGACTCCATTGTATGTTCATGCCTCCTTTGTCAAATATTAATTGAGCATAGTGGTTTGGGTCAATATCTGGATTCTCTATTCTGTTCCACTGATCTATATGTCTGTTCTTGTGCCAGTACCAGGCTGTTTTGAGAACAGTGGCTTTGTAATACAGCTTGAAATCTGGTATTGAGATCCCTCCTACTTTATTCTTCTTTCGCAGGATTGCTGTGGCTATTAGGGGTCTTTTTTTATTCCACATGAATTTTTGGAGAGTTCTTTCAAGGTCGGTGAAATATGCCATTGGTATTTTAATGGGGAGTGCATTGAATCTATAGATTGCTTTGGGTAGTATGGACATTTTAATGATGTTGATTCTACCAATCCATGAACATGGTATGTTCTTCCATCTGTTTACATCTTCCTCTATCTCTTTCTTCAGTGTCCTGTAGTTTTCTGCGTATAGGTCTTTCACCTCCTTAGTTAAGTTTATTCCTAGGTATCTTAATTTTTTTGGTGCGATGGTAAATGGAATTGCCTTTTTAGTCTCTCAGTCTGTAAGTTCACTATTGGTGTATAGAAAGGCCATAGATTTCTTGGCGTTAATTTTGTATCCTACTACATTGCCAAATTAATTTATTAAGTCTATTAGTTTTTTGACGGAGTCTTTCAGATTTTTTATGTACAATATCATGTTGTCTGCAAATAAAGACAGCTTTACTTGTTCTTTTCCAATTTGGATGCCTTTTATTTCTTCTTCTTGTCTAATTGCAATGGCTAATACTTCCAGTACTATGTCAAACAGGAGTGGTGAGAGTGGGCATCCCTGTCTTGTTCCTGTTCTTAGGGGAAATGTTTTTAGTTTTTGTCCATTGAGTATGATGTTTGCTGTTGGTTTATCATATATAGCTTTTATTATGTTGAGGTATGAGCCTTCTATTCCCACCTTGTTGAGACTTTTTATCAAGAAAGGGTGTTGGATTTTGTCAAATGCTTTTTCTGCATCAATTGATATGACTATGTGATTTTTATCTCTCAATTTGTTTATGTGATGTATCACGTTTATTGATTTGCGGATATTATACCATCCTTGCATTCCTGGGATAAATCCTACTTGGTCATGGTGTATGATCTTTCTGATGTACTGCTGGAGCCGATTTGCTAGAATTTTGTTGAGGATTTTGGCATCTATGTTCATGAGGGATATTGGTCTGTAATTCTCTTTCATTGTGTTGTCTTTATCTGGTTTTGGTATTAGGGTGATGCTGGCTTCATAGAAGGAGCTTGGAAGTGTTCCTTCCTCTTGAATTTTTTGGAATAGTCTGAGGAGGATAGGTTTTAGTTCTTCCTTGAATGTTTGGTAAAACTCTCCTGTGAAGCCATCAGGTCCCGGGCTTTTGTTTGCCGGAAGCTTCTTGATGACTGCTTCAATTTCGTCCATAGTTATTGGCCTATTGAGCTCTTTAGATTCTTCTTGATTGATTTTTGGAAGGTTATATTTTTCTAGGAATATGTCCATTTCCTCCAGGTTGTCCAGTTTGTTGGAATAGAGTTGTTCAGTAGTATTTTGTAACAGTCCTTTGTATTCGTCACGGGGTCTGTTGTTATTTCACCTCTTTCATTTCTGATTTTGTTTATTTGGGTCCTCTCTCTTTGCTTCTTGGTGAGCCTGGCTAGAGGTCCATCAATCTTGTTTATCCTTTCAAAGAACCAGCTCTTGGTTTTGTTGATCTTTTGTATTGTTTCTTTGGTCTCTATGTCATTTATCTCCACTCTGATCTTTGTTATTTCCTTCCTTCTGGTTACACTGGGCTTTTCTTGCTGCTCTTTTTCTAGCTCTTTGAGTTGTAGGGTTAAGTAATTTATTACCATTGATTCTTGTTTTTTGCAATAGGCTTGTAGAGCTATGAACTTCCCTCTCAAGACTGCTTTCACTGTGTCCCATAGATTTTGGATTGTTGTGTTTTCATTGTCATTTGTTGCCATGATGTTTTTTATTTCTTCCTTGATCTCTCTGGTGACCCAGTCATGGTTTAATAGCATGCTGTTTAGTCTCCATGTGTTTGATTTCTTTTGATTGTATTTATTGTAGTTGATTTCCAGTTTTATGCCACTGTGATCTGAGAAGACGCTTGATATAATTTCTATCTTCTTGAATTTGGAGAGACTTTGCCTGTGACCCAGCATATGGTCTATCTTTGAAAATGACCCATGTGCACTTGAGAAGAATGTATATTCTGTGGCTTTGGGGTGAAATGTTCTAAAGATGTCAATTAATTCCATCTGGTCCAGTGATTCATTTAGGATTGCTGTTTCTTTGCTGATTTTTTGTTTAGAGGATTTGTCCAGTGGTGATAGTGGAGTATTAAAGTCTCCTACTATGATTGCATTGCTATTAATCTCTCCCTTGAAATCTTCCAGGAGTTTTTTTATGTATTTGGGTGCTCCTATATTGGGAGCGTATATGTTTACCAGAATTATTTCTTCTTGTTGGATTTCTCCCTTTAGTATTATGAAGTGGCCTTCTTTATCTCTTGTTATGGCATTTACTTTGAGGTCTATTTTGTCAGATATAAGTATTGCTACCCCAGCTTTTTTTTTCATTTCCATTTGCCTGAAAGATATTTTTCCATCCCTTCACTTTCAATCTGTGTGAGTCTCTTGTTCTGAGGTGGGTCTCTTGTAGACAGCATATATATGGGTCGTGTTTTTTTATTCATTCAGCAACTCGATATCTTTTGATTGGAGCATTTAGTCCATTTACATTTAAAGATATTACTGAAAGGTATTTGTTTGTGGTCATATCTATTTTTGTGTCTATATTCCTTCTTACCTGTTTATTTCTTCTTTTTACAGTATTCCCTTTAGCAATTCTTGCATTGCTGGTTTGGTGGTGATAAACTCCTTAAGCCTTTTTTTATCTGCAAAGCTCCTGATTTCCCCTTCAATTTTGATTGATAGTCTTGCTGGATATAGTATTCTTGGATTCAGTCCTTTGCTTTGCAACACTTTGTATACCTCCGTCCATTCACTTCTAGCTTGTTGTGTTTCTGTTGAGTAATCATTTGACAATCTGATGGGTGTTCCTTTGTAGGTAACTCTCTGTCTCTCTCTTGCCGCCTTTAAGATTCTCTCTTTATCATTTATATTTGCCATTGAAATTATGACATGTCTTGGTGTGGGTCTTTTGGGGTTGATTCTGCTTGGGACTCTCTGTACTTGCATAACTTTTATCTTTCCCATATCCGGGAAGTTTTCTGTCATTATTTCTTCAAATAGATTTTCTAATCCCTGCTGCTCTTCTTGTCCTTCTGGCAGCCCTATTATATGCATGTTACTTCGTTTCATGTTGTCCCGTAGCTCCCTTAGGCTTTCTTCCTGCTTTTTAATTTTTTTCTCCAATTGCTGTTGAGATTGAGCTTGTTTCTGTACCTGATCTTCTAACTCACTAATTCGGTCCTCTGCTTCTTGTAGTCTACTGTTGAAACTTTCCATGGTGTTTTTGATTGTAGCTATATCACTTTTCATTTCTTCCTGATTCTTGCATAAGTTGTTTATTTTCTCATCCATCCGATGTATAAATTCCACGACCATTACTCTAAACTCCTTTTCGGTCATGTTGCAAGCTTCAGTTTCACTGATTTCCTTTCTTGGCGACTCCACATTTTCTTTCCTCTGTGAGTTATTTCGTTTCCCCATTCTGGCTATCACCAGAAAGCTCAAGCTTCTGTTTGCGTGGACCTGGGCTGTGTGCTGTGGGGACTTCACTCCACCCGAGTTTCACTGAAGTGCTCTGACACTAGGACGTGTGGCTGCCTTTGGTTGGTGGGAACCAGACTTGCCCAGGGTCAGTGTCCCCAGTGTTCTGTGTGGTCTCGTGTGCACACTTAGATTCAGGGGCCCTGTCTGCACCACACTGTTGGTATGTGCCGAAAATGAGATCCTTAGCATGTGCCAGGAGTCAGAGTTTCCCTGTGTCTGCACCAAGACTAGAGTGTCAGAGTCTCTGTTGCCTTGTGCGGTTTCTCGTTGAGACTCAGGGTCCCTATGTGTGCATGCACCACAATTGGGGTCGCTGGCTCTTAGTGTGAATGCACTGTGAGTCAGGGATCCCAGGCAGCTGTGTCCGGCGTGCCAAATTCCCTGAAGTGGAGCTGCGACCTGTGTGTGCTCTCTCTACTGAGCCAAACTGGCTAGGGCGCACACTCTTGATTTCCTGAAGGTGAGCTGGCTCTGTGCACTCTACAGGAGTCCCGGAAGGAGGGCGGAGTCTGTCCTGCGCGCCAAATTCCCCAAAGGGAAAGCCCCTCTGTGCAAGCACTAAGATTCCCTGAAGGGAGAGCTGTGACCCGCAAGCCAAATTCCCCCAAATTCTCTGAAGGGGAGCCCTCTGTGCGCACTGACAGATTTCCCCAACAGGGAGCTGATTCTCTCCTGTGCGCTCGCGTGTGTGCGCCAAATTCCCTGAGGGGGAGCGAGTCCCTGCACAAAGCTCTGTGGCTTGGGCGAGAGGCGGATCTATCAGTTAAAATGGCGCTGTCTGCGCGCCTGCGGGGAGGGGGTAGGCTCTTTGACTCACGGAATTCTGCTGGGAAGTCTGGATTCTTGTTGTTTGTTGGTCTGAAGCTGTGATAGCAGTTCTCTGTCCCCAGTGGCTGCAGGGTCCTGGTTTGTGTCAGAAGCCAGGATCCGAGTCTCAGGCAGCTCTGTTTCTCAAGATGGCGTGGTCTCCGCGTCCGCAACAGCCGTGGAGATGTCTGAAATGCTATTTTTAAAAGAAGCTTTTGAGAATTAAAAACAGAGCTCTTGGAAAATGAAAAAAAAAAAAGAAATCAGAAATGGAAAACTCAATAGAACAAAGAGTAAAATATATGGCTAATGGGACATGAAAGAAAATACAAGGACTTCCTGTATCCAAATGAACTGAAAGCATATTTTAAAAATAGGTGGAGTGACATTGGTTAATAAAATTATATAGGTTTTAGGTATGCATTTCTACAATACATCATTTGTATATTGTATTGTGGGTTTACCACCCCAAGTTAAGTCTCCTTCCATCACCATTTATGCTCCCTTTACCTCAATAAATTAATTAAATAAATAAATAAATAAAATATTTAGAAACAATAGGTGAAGAATAAATTGGTGAATTAGTGATAATAGCCCAAAGAAATAAACAAAAAATGATTATTAATTCCAAAAAAAATACAAAGTTTTAGAGGAAATTGAAAGTACACAGTATAGTGACTGGCTCATCTGTGATTTGTGTTACATAGGCAAAGCCTATTATACTTATAACTAGTGACCCATTGTGCAATATTGTGCAAGATTCAGGAGCCCTTCCTCAGCTCCCCCCCATCCCCACCCCCCACACCATGGGACCTTACCCCAATGCTCAGAGCACAAATTCCTGCACTTGCTACTGGGATGAGGTTCATGTAGGCGGCCATCTTGGCTACACCCCTTTACACCTTGCTACGCCCCTCACGCCAGTCACATCATTTTGCTTATTCACATTACGCCCCCATCCACTCAACAATGCCTTAAGCCACACCCTGGCTATGTCCCCTAAGGGCACCTCAACTTTGCTCGGAGCCTCTTCTACAGTCTTGAGCACCTGCGCAGTAACTTGGCCCCACCCCTGCCCTCCACCTGGGTTCAAACCTCCTTCTAGCATGACTATCTTTGTGATGCCTCTGAGGGCAGCAAAGCTATGCCCTACGGATGGGGCACATCTTCACGTTCAGGGTACATCTTTGCGTACACTACTCTGTGGCCTGTCCTCTCTACTGGTGTTCACCCACATTCTGCTGACTCCACATCTGTCCTTTGTGCCCATGTTCCTGCTTTTAACTCTAGAATTCCTGTGCCTGAGTTTACCCCTCCCACAATCTCTGGGCTAGGCCAAGGCCATACCCCTACCCACAGGGCCGGCACCTGCGCTCCTTCCCATAGTTCCAGGCTCTGCCCTTCTGGTCCGAGTCCCGGAGTCCCGCCACGCGTGGCCTGAGTCCAGGAGTGCTGCCCCGATGTCCTGCCTCCAGACAAGTGGGGCCACGGAAACCCCAGCAGAAGCCACAAGAAGCGGATGCCGGGACCCCCATGGGGCTGCAGGAACCCCACCAGAATCCGTGCATCGGTAGCTCTTTGTGGGGCCTGGCCACTCCATGCCCACTGCCCAGAGGCCCATCCGCAGCCGAACGTAGAACACTTGCCTCATCACCGCGGTGATGCAGCAAGCATTCTGCCAGGCCACTCACGCTGCCCGCTCTCAGCGGCTCCCCCCCCCCACAGGATTGGGGGACTCCCGCAGGGCTGAGAGGACTAGGCGCCGCCATCTTTGTGACAGAGTGATGGTTAATTTGCATATTACCCTTTTATTAGATAGGATAGAAAAATTAAAGGATGGGAAGAGTGCATGTGTATGGTTTAGGTCTGAGTGTGTATTTGAAAAAAAGAGCAAAATCCTCATATGCTATAGTGAGGTGTTAACAGATGTCTCAAACTTAAAAATCAAAATATGGTAATAAATATTTATTCAGATATAATGAGATAAGTATCAAAATATAACAATAAAAGGCTAAATATAGGTGCCTCTGGAGAAAGTGGGTAAAAAGGACTGCTGTTTTTAGAACAAGCTTTGTAGAGACATTTAATTATTAAACCATGTGCCTGAATGCAGTGATAAGAAGAGCATAAATATAACCCTGCCAGGACTTTACAACTTAAGTATAGTTCCAGATTAAACAGAAGCATTGGAATTTGGCATCTTATCTTTTTCATGACTATCAATCATATGCTACTATGGAAAGCCCAATAGCTTTTTGGAGTTTTTCATTAGTATCTTCTATGAGTTCCACTTAACTTTAAATGGCAAGATAGATCTTGGCAAAGTAAATGAAAAGGATGGATGAAAGCAGATATAGTGCCATTCATAGAGGAAATAAGCAAGGATAACAAAAGATGCATTTAAGGACTTTCTGAATTTAAAAAAAAAAACACCTTAAACAATGTAGCATTATATGCTTAGCTGAAAAATAACAGCCACAGAAGGCACATAAGTTTGATTTGGGTAGCTATCAAAGACTGAATGTTTCCAAACAAAGGTTCCAGGATAACACCATCATAATCTGAAAAAATGGATTATTATAAAGCTATGAACCACCTTCATACGTATACTCATGTGGTACAACAATCCTATAGTTCTAGCCAAACATGAAAATAGCTATGAACCATTAGTTAATTCATGTTATGTATGACAGCATTAATTGTAAAGTGGCCTAATAGAATATTTGAAACTCAATTAGACAAAACTTCCTCAATACTTTTAGGTGTTTCATGCACCTAATCTGCTCCAACATTACCTCCAAAGTTGCACAATATTTAAAAAAATAATAAAATGATGGGGTCAGTACCTAGAAGGTAAAGTTGTTTAATAATTATTTGATAAAGATGAAAAACAGACCTGGGAAAATAGTATAGAATTGGCTGAAAATTAAAGTAACAGTTTTGTGGTTTTTTAAAATACAAATTTGAAGTTGGGGTGATAAGAATAATGCCAGAGGACAAAAAGAAGGCCAACAGATATATGAAAACATTCTCAAAGTCATTAATCATACGAGAGATGCAAATCAAAATGACAATATGGTACCATCTCACACCTGTCAGAATGGCAATCAATAAATCAACAAATGGCAAGTGCTGGTGAGGAAGCAGAGAAAATGGAACCCTCTTGCACTGCTGGTGGGAATGCAGACTGGTGCAGCCACTGTGGAAGACAGTATGGAGTTTCCTCAAAAAACTAAAAATGAAACTCCCATTTGACGCAATAATCTCACTTCTAGGAATATATCCCAAGAAATCAGAAACACCAATCAGAAAGGACATATGCACCTCTATGTTCATAGCAGTACAATTTATAATAGTTAAGATTTGGAAACAGCCTAAGTGCCCATCAGCAGATGAGTGGATTAGAAAACTGTGGTACATCTACACAATGGAATACTATGCTGCTGTGAAAAAGAAGGAACTCTTAACCATTTGCAACAGCATGGATGGACCTGGAGAGCATTATGCTAAGCGAAATAAGTCAGTTGGAGAAAGATCTTACCTAATAATAGAAAAATATGTAAATTGACCGTACCTTCGCTATGCCCACAGCCAATCAGAGTGAATGAGTATGCAAATTAACCCACCAAAGATGGCGGTTAATTTGCATATGAAGGCAGGCGGGCAGCACCATGGCCTGCGTCCGGGAGTACGGGTCCATCGGGAGCGGAGTAGGCCCTGGCGCTGCCCACCCCATGGCTGGGGAGGCGGTGGAGTGGGCAGCGCCAGACTGCAAAGGATGGTCCGGGTTCATCGCCACCCTGGGGAGGTGAGGCCGGACTGCCTAGCTGCTCCCAGGAGTCCCTGGGATCATCGCCGCCCCGGGGAGGGAAGGCCGGACTCGCCTAGCCACTCCCGGGGGTCCCTGGGAGCATCGCCGCCCACTGTTCCCAGGGGTCCCTGGGATCATCGCTGCCCGCCACTCCAGGGGTCCCTGGGGACATCGCCACCCCAGGGAGGCGAGGCTGGACCACGTAGCCGCTCCCGCTCCCAGGGGTCCCTGGGATCATCACTGCCCGGGGAGGCGAGGCCGGACCCGCCTAGTCACTCCCGGGGGTCCCTGGGAAGATTGCTGCCTGCCACTCTGGGGGGGGTCTCTTGGAACATCGCTGCCCTGGGGAGGTGAGGCCGGGCCGCCTAGCCGCTCCTGGGGGTCCCTGGGAACATTGCAGTCAGGGGGTTGCTGAGACCCAGACCTGGCCTCTGGCCACAGATTCATAGCTTCACGGAGACCAAGGGAATCTGCCTCATCTGCAGAGACAGAGGTTCTGCAGTGGCCCCAAGACGCCAGTGAATGGTGAATATAGTCAATATTGTTGTAATGATGGTATGATGCCAGGTGGGTACTAGAGCCCTGCCAGGGATCAAGGGGCATGGAAGGACTCCGGGCAGAGGGGCAAGGACCCTCATCCCTGAGACGGGGGTTGAGGGGCGGTGTCACCTCAGTGGAGGGGTGCTGCACTGCAGGGTACTGGACTGACTGATGTGATTCAGAGAAGCTCCCAGTGCTAACCGGCCTTTCTCAGGCAGCCTTCACACTTCAGTGACTCCTGCTCCTGCCTTGACCCAAAAGCAAGCCTGCGGTGCCCTGCCCCATGGCAGAGCATGCCTAGGCAGTGAGTGCGAAGCCTTCCACCTGCTCCGGAGAAGCAGGGGCAGTAAAGAATGGGGGGTAGGGGACGGGGAGAGGAAAGAATGTGGAGCACCCGCAATGAAGAGGTGCTTGAGAAAGAGGCTTGGAAGCCTGACTGGAAGGTTTGTTCTGTTTGCTGGGCAGCTGCCCCTTAGGAAGAGCAAAGAGCATGGCTCTGAGGGCTTCCTGTGTGCTGAGTCAAGTTCCACAGCCAACTGGAATTGGCCTCAGTTTCCTGGTCTGTAAAATGGATGAAGCGTGTCCCAGTGCCTTCACTGAGCTTTGATGGCCAATTGAGATACTATATAAAGAAAATGAGGGAAGAATTGAGAAAGAAAAGGAAGGACGAGCAACACAAAAGAAAGACTGAAAGGAACCTGTAAACCCATTATCACTTAAATAGGGAATACAGTCAATAGTGTTGTAATGATGGTATGATGCCAGGTGGGTACTAGAAATATCAGGGAACACTTTGTAAAGTATATGATTTTCTAACCACTATTCTGTAACTAATATAAAACCTGAAACCAATACAAAATAATATTGAATGTAAAGAAATGAAAATTGGAGTGAAATTTTTATAAATTTCAAAGTTTAAATAAAAGCTGTAAAAGAAGGAATGGGAGAATAAAAATAGTGTTTTTCATTTTAAAGAGTTGTCTTTATATGGTGCTTTTATACTTTTCTAAGATTATCTCATTTTAATTTTGGGGCAACTTAAAGACAAGATAATTGTTCCCTCCACTATTCAAAGAAAGGAAATCTTGGTGTCTGGTCCTAATGATTCAATCGTCAAGCCCTTATTGTAAAGCAGGGTTATTAAAATTTTCTGTGCAGGGTCATATCTATACTAATAAAAGCCTTGGGGGGTGATCAGGCCAGCAGGGGAGGGTATTTGGGGGCAATTAGGCCTGCAGAGGAGCAGTTAGGTGTCAATCAGGCCAGCAAGGGAGCAGTTAGGGGGCAATCAGGCAGGCAGGTGAGCAGTTAGGAGCCAGAGGTCCCGGATTGTGAGAGGGATGTCCAACTGCAGGTTTAGGCCCGATTCCACAGGGATTGGGCCTAAACCTGCAGTTGGACATCCCTTGAGGGGTCCCATATTTCCCATATTGGAGAGGGTGCAGGCTGGGCTGAGGGACACCCTCCCCAGTGCACGAATTTCGTGCACCGGGCCTCTAGTAGTATCATATGATCTTACTCATTTATGGAATATAATGAACAACATAAACTGATGAACAAAAATAGAGCCAGAGGGAAAAATATTTTAGAATATAATAGAGGTAATCCTGTTATTTGCAGATTTTTAATATTTCCTACAACTTTTGTGGTTTCATGCTATGTTAGTACAGTTTTGGTAATATTATTATAATTAAAATCCTTTCTTCCTTGAAATATTGTTTATTGCATGTAATATTATTATATGTAAGATAATTTTTCTTGAATAATTGGTGTTTATTGCATGTAACATTATTATATTTAAAATTGTTTTTGAGATATTAATTTTTATTGCATGTAACATATTTAAGATCATCTTTTTTTAAATATTAAGGTTTATTGCATGTAACATTATTACATTTAAATTTTTTTCTTGAAATAAAAAAAGAATACCAGAGGAATGTGTAAGAATGATATAATCATGAAAAAGACAAGGATTATATATTATGTTGATATATAGGCTTATTTGTGTGAAATAATGTTAAGAATAACACCAAACTTTTCAAGCTTTTTGCTTCACTGATTATAGTTATACAAAAATCATGAGCCTACACTAAATGATGGGGGAAAAAATGAAGTCCTATAGAGTTTAATGTTCAATGGGTTCTATTTTCTGTATTAAGTTAATATGTCCACTAAATCTGTTCATGCCAAACACCTAGGAATTATATTTGACTCATCCCTATCCCTCATCCCCTAAATCCAATCCCTCTGAAACTTCTATATATTTTACCTCCCAAATACTTTTATATCCAAAATTTGTCCATTTTTGTCTTCCTCTATGACTGTCACTATTGTTTAAGGCATCTTTATCTGGAGCACTGAAATACTCTCCTAGCTGGTCTCTCAGCTGCCACTTTTGGAAACCATCAATCCAAGTGACAGCCTTAGTGTCCTTTTTAAAATGTAAATCAGTTCATGTCACTCTCCAGCTGAAACCTCTTCAGTGGCTACCCATTGCATCTAGGATAAACTCCAGACTCTTTACCCTGATCTACAAACCCCTCTCTTATGTGGGCCCTTGCTCTCTGACCTCACTATGCTCCAGTACACTGCCTTCTTTCTGTTTCTCCAACACTCGAAGCTCACACCTGATTTTGTGCCTTGTACTTTTGTTCCTCTGCCTGGAATTCTTCTTTTGATCTTTGCATGGCTAGCTCCTTTTTGGCATTTGCATCTCAGAACAAATGTCCTCTCCATTGAGAGAGACCTCTGATCACCCAACACAGTTACATTCTCTATCATATCACTCAATTCCATTTTTAAAACAGCACTTTTCACTACCTCATAATTTCTTAGGCATTTATTTATTTGGCTACCCCCTACTAGAATGCAAAATCCATGGGAGTAAGGAAATCTAAAACACTATCTGGAACATATCTGATTTGTGACAAATATTTTTAAATAAGTGAAAGGGAAATAGGGATAAAAACAAAGTTATGTTTAATAATTTAAGTTGATGTTGAATTGTTAAGATTCTTGATCTGAGGGCACAGTAAAGCTTTCTCTCTGTAGATGGTTAAAAATAAGGAACAACCTGAATATACAAAAACTGGAATGTATATGTGTGTCCTCTTTCTCTCTGTCTCAGAAACCTTAGCAATCACTTCCTCCTAGCCTCTTTTCAAAAGAGTAAACAAAGATAAAATAGGATTAATAATCACATGGAAAGTAAGTTTCAGAAATGAGACTAAAACCCACTTCTAAGTTGCAGTATGAAACTTTCCACACCTTATTGCTAAAAGTCAAATATTCTGCTCATTATCAAATATTGGTCCTATTATGGCATATAAAATCATAAAGGAAGGTTTATTAGTTAGTGAGGAGGCCCAAATGAATTAAAGAAAGAAGTTTGACTCATGAGTATTTGATCTGCTATGTCTAAGTACTTAAAATTTTAAAACAAAGATAAATCGCACACGTACAGTTATCATGAAACATCAACATTTAGTCAATGCTGAATGATGACACCTAGTTTTTAGACATGTATTGCAATACAGTTGCTAAAAATAATTTGTAACATTGCAAAATGTCACAGATGATTATTTTTTTGACATATAAGACTTTCAATTCACAGAAAGACTTGTATAATAAATCATTTTCAAGTAAATAGAAGTTTAAAGTAATATCTCCCTTATATTGGGTCATGCTTTTATTATAGGCATAAACCCATAGTTCTAGTAAGTTGAGTAAGCTTTTATTTTTTAACTTAGGATCAGAATGTCAAAATGTCAACTTAACCTGGGTGTCTGAAAACTTCCAAAATTGATCTGTAGAATTAATAATAGTTTAAAAGATTCTAGATCACACAATGCTTTCACTTTTTTCAATCTTTTAAATGTATAAGTACACTAAAACTTAAGTTAGTGGTCATAACTGCCTCTAGATCCTATATATTACAAAATAGGAGAATGTGATCCTTATATTCTCCAGCACATTCTTTTGGGTATAAAATGGATGAGACAAAGGAGTCACAAACTATCAGAATGTGACATACTAGTATATGCATTTGCAAATTAAGCCAAAGTATTAAGTAATTAACACAGAGGTAGGCCATGCAGGGAGCATGAAAGATGATTATCCCTGAGCTCAAAAGTTTTACAGTCTTGTTGATGAGAAAAAATTTACATTAAAAACCACAATTATATTTACACACACATATAAAGAAGGTAAAGTCATAGAAAACAAATAAACTTTAAGAGAAAAGTAAGTCTTCCCTGATACTTATCATCTTGAACTATTAGGATTTCTCAATTTACATGGTTCATTTCTTGGAGTGCTCTCAGCTTTGGTTTTTTAACACCTCAAAGATTCCAGAGGAGTGTTGAACCTTGTGACAAAAGTCTTCAGGTGGACCTTGAAGCTATCTTTAAAGAAATCTTTTTCAGTGGACAAAACGTTTTGTTCAGCTTAGATTTTTTTTTTTAATTCTGAAAGCACCAATTTCACTTTCCAAGAGACACCTCTTTTCAGATGCAAATTAACTATTTCTTAAACACTCTATTCACATGTTAACATTATTCCTTTCTGAATCTAATTAACAAAAGGAAGGAATGTTTAATACTTGGTTCCAGATTTTGAATTAATGTGAAATATTGATGTTTCCAGTTTTGGACAAGATTTTTCTTTAAGGTATCTTTTCTTTGATTGTGAAATACGTCATATATACAGAAGAGTATATAAAAAGCAATGTACAGTTCAAATAATAACTACATACTGAATGTCCATATAACCATCACTCCGATTAAGAAATAAGATGCCAGGTATTTTTAATGCATTGTCACTGAAGGAAGGGAGCAGTTTACTATGAGACAGAGTCTAAATTTTCCTATTGTTCCTTGATAAAAAAATGAAAGTTTTCCCTCCTTATTTCTCTATTGATTCCTTAGTCCCAACTTTGGAAAAGGTCCTGAAGTGAATAAGCACAAACATCTCACTTCTTTACTCCTGAACCCAAATTAATTTTTTTAACATAATAGTTCATAATAAACCAATGATGTATTTTAGGGGGAAAAGGAACATATAATTAATGAAGAGTGAAACATTTTAAGCTTATTATGCTGCTGATGTTTTCATAATTAGGATTTATTATTCTGTATTGCTGTTATTTTTAATAAAACTCTGAAAAAGTTTGACAAGGGAGGAGTGAATGTTTAACAAATCTAAACCAAATGTAGTCTCCATCATGATCTCAAGTGCAGTGGCCCTAAATGCTGAAGAAAGGGATTAAATGGTGTTTCATTGTTTTTTTTTAGAAAATACATTGTCTTCTGGGCTCATCACCTTATGTAGTACTTTGCATTTTGGTAAAATCCTTCATTCAACAAGGAGTTACTGAGTTCAATGCAGTATTAGGCACCATGAAGGGGTGAACAAAAGTAGAAAAACATAATCCCTGCCTTCAGGGGGGCTTACAAAACAATGAGGAAGATAAAGCACCCACTAATGAGGCAACTGAAAAGTACTTAAATTACATAAACAATTGCCTGATAGTAAAATACAGACTGAATACAAAAAGCCTTGAAAATCAAAATGGTTAAATTTCAAAAGCAGTTTGTAAGACAGTTGTTTTGAACTTAAAACACATTTTACCAACAAAAACATTCTAAATAAATGTTAACTGAACTTAAAGATTTGCCAAAAGAAACTCATGTAATTCATAGTATATGAAAATTGTCTGTATATTTGCTAAAGTATAGAAAGCAAAAGTGTTGTAATATTAACAATTAGAGAAAAATTGGAAAATAATGATTATGAAATAGATTTGTAAATATATGTAGACATATTATGAATGTTGATGCTTAAGAGCATGTTTAACTAAAGCAGGTATATGAAGATTTCTGTGAAGATTCTGAAAGGGATCCCTATGGAAAGTACTTGTGATCCATGAGGTATCTCTAATTTAACTTTGAAAGACAAATTTTTCATTTTCATTAACTCATTCAATAAGTATCGAGGATCTCTACTATATGTCAGGGATTGAAGAACACATCAGAGCACATGGAGTTTACATTCTTGGCAGGGGGGCGGTAAAATGGTGTCAAGAAGTGATTTGTTCTTCCTTGATAAAAGTTTATCATCACCATTACTCTCTCTGTTTATAGCCAGCATTAATTTTATATTTATCACTCTAAATTATCAAGGTTGAAATGTGTCTTTGTTCCCAAATAAAGGAACTAAAAGTGTAGGGGGAAATAGGATACAGACATTTTCTGAGGTTTCTGAAAACTGCAAGATGGGAAAGGGATATGTATGGGAAAAGATTAGCTTAGCCATGGTGAATGAGAGAATAAAATGGGCATGATTCCTTTGAGGAGAAAGCAGTATCAGGCAGAAGTCATCAAGTCTTGCCATCAGTCATGAAGAGCTTGGGGACGATTACATGTAATTTGGAGGAAATAGTCTTCAGTGGCCATTTAAACCTATCTTGAACATTTCTTTTCTCCTGCTACCCTACTTTCCTCTGTCCCTTCCACCCTGCTTCCTCCCCTCCCCTCTTCGCCTCTCTCCTCACTCTCCCTCCCCTCCCCCTCCCCTCTTCGCCTCTCTCCTCACTCTCCCTCCCCTCCCCTTCCCCTCCCCTCCCCCTTTCCTTCCCTTCTCTCTTTCCCTTTCTTTCTTACTTCAAATAAACATGTACTGTTGATTTTCAGGCACTGTCCTAAGCATCAGGTATACAAAGATGAATATGATACAGTTCCCAATCTTGGTCCTCAAAGTGTTTATAGTCTAGAACAGTGTTCCCAACTCATGGTTTTTTTTTTACCAGTATCTCCAGGGGTATTACTTTTAACTACTTAACAACCTATGTAGTACAAGCCTATAAATCAGAATGTAAACTCATGGACATGGACAACAGTATGGTGATTGCAGCGGTGGGGTGTGGGGTGGAGGTGGAGGAGGTAGAGGATGGTATATGTGGAATAAATGGTGATGGACAGAGATTTGACTTGGGGTGGTGAACATAATACATTTTGCAGATGATGTGTTGTAGAATTGTGCACCTGAAACCTGTATAACCTTAATCAGTGTCACCCCAATAAATTCAATAAAAAGGGAAATTAAAAAAATAAAATTTTTGAAAAAAAGAAAAGAGTAGGGTCCTGGAAATCTACTACTGTGCCTGTAGTTAACCTTATAGTGGCTGGACAATGGAGAGGTGGGAGGTCCTGAAAGAAGGGCTAAAGTAGCCAGGACAATTAGATTGAGTAAGAGCATTTTGGTGGGAGTTGCGGGGAGGGTGCGGATAGAAAGTTCAGGGCACTAGCTATTTACCAATTGGTAGAAAAGTGTTAGTCATTTTGACAATAATTGTCATTTAACAATAATATGACCTTATCAGTTAATAACAATGAAATCCTTAGCTCTACATACATGCAAGGATTATGAAAATTAGTGGTTGTGAATGAGGGAAGCTTAGTATTGAGGAAGATGATTGCCATTAATCAGTGATTGGGAGGTGAGGATATTCAGACATAAGAAATGGCCTAAGTAACAGTGAAAATAAAATCATATGCAGAATACCCTAAAGAGACCTACCAACTGAAGTGTAGGCAGTGAGAATGTATTATAATAGAATGAGGAGTAAATTTGGAAAAATAGAAACGTGGGTTGTGTGCGGCAAGGGAGTGAGAAAGAGTGTTGGTTATGATGTCAATTGGGAAGAGGGTAACTTATATGTTAGGATTAGGAGTTTAGTTCTGACACAGCAGAAAAACAAGGAGGAGGACACTTTCTTTATACAACCTTAAAGGGAGAATGATACCATTCAAGTGAAATATAAAGGAAAATATTCTACTGACTATGGAGACCAAAGAAGGGTAAAGCCAGTTTAAAAGGCTATTTCAGCAATCCTGGTAAAGTTGATTAGAGACCAAACCAGGATAGTGACTGGAAATTGAAGGAAAGAGTTCAAACTGACAGATATTGCAGGGCCATGTGAAGAGTGGAGAAAAAGGAATGATGATAATCATAATACATATTATATCCTAAATCTGATAGCTGGTTTCCTCAACATCCAAAGGAAATTAAACTGCAAGTCTTTAATACCAATTCCTTTAAAGTACCAAATTTAACCATATAATGATCCTATTTAATTTACAAAATAAAGATTCTCATTTTTGAAGGCAGTATGAACTGATAATCTTTTCAACACTAAGAACAAGGCTGCTGTATACCAATAAGGAACAGCATAAAGCTAAATATTTTATTGTTCATTTATATTAGCATAGAAAATGTATATGGAGCAAAGTTATGGAAAGTTATGTGAAATATGCTAGATTTCATTGTTCTGATATTTAGTTTACTTACTAGAAGTCATTTAGAAATGAAAGTTTCATCTTTTGGAGGTGGGGAGAAATGCTTGATTTTTTACTGAGTTAATTTTCAGTTGACTTCTAAGATAACAGGGAAGCTTTAGGAGACTAATTAAACCATGCATTTGCTCTAATTAATTTAGCTGTAGACTGCACGGAAACAAAAGCAGCAAACGGATCTGTTCTGTGTGCAGCAGTCAGGCATTTGATGGTAGTTTTCTCCAGCAGAGGTTTTGAGTAGCACAGAAAGAAGCAGAGATGCAAAGCCATCATCTGCAAGCAGTGGCTGCAGCCACAAATCACTGGGCTGCCCTTATTCCTGCATAGTGTAGAAAACATCATTCATAGTCTATGATTTTATTTATGTCCAAATGCAGAGAAAGCAATAATCACCACTAGCATCTTTCTTGAATATCAAATATAGCACATTTTCATCAACATAATTGGATGCTAGCTCACAAAAACAATAGTTATTAAAGGACAATTTATATATTGGGCAAGAATAATAGTACTTTTATACTGGTTACTTTTTCCTCTTAGGGTTTATTCTCTTGAATAATGTCCATATTTAATGCAACAGTTTAATTTTTAAACTAAGTAAATCTATACTTTTATTATAAATTTTTATTTTGGTAAATTTGAGTTTAGACTACTGATGATCATATATGTGAGGGGAAAAGATGAGTTTTTATTACTACGGACTACTTAATTCAGTTAAACAACTACTTTCTTAAAACAGGGATTCATAGGAAACTCCTTTTAAAGGCAAATCCCTTTAAGAGCATATTTCTTCATTAGGTAGAAAGTGGTTTAAAATTACTGTGGCTGTGTTTATCCATTTACCTTAGTTTCTAGGTGTAACATACCAGATGGAATGCTGTTTCCCCCCTCAGCTAAACTGGCAAACAAAGAAATATTTCAGGTTTTATTACCTTTAATCTGTTGTTTTAAAAATCTGTGTTTGAGATTCTTGGTTCAGAGTCCAAACTTTACAGAAGTTATAACTAGATATGGAAAAGAAATTTAGCTTCCTGGGGAAACTATTCCTAAATATAAAAACAAAAAAATTAAGATATAGTAGTCTGTAGCCAAAGAATAGTAGAACATTACAGCAACCATCTGGTGAGTTCAGGCCAGATACAAAGTCTTTACTTTTTACCTAAACCATCTAGATGTCTGTACCACCACTCCACTTTATTTTGCCCAAGGAAACTTGAACTAAACTAAACAACTATTCTATATCATTAAGTTGTCTAGGAAGATGAAAGTTTAAATATATGTCAGGCAATCTGTAGCATCTGGTGCAATTCAGTATTGATAGTCCCTTCCAGAGAGCTTTAGTGTTAGACAAATTTTAGAACTGAGCTTTGGTGAAACTATGTAATGAAAATAATGTTATTCTACCCACACATTCTCCCTGTTTACAATATTAATATTTGCCTAATTCTTTTCTATTGTAGGGACATACAAAGTGAAATCCCTCTATGAAATATCACACTATATCTCTAATTCGATTTTATTGCAGCAAAATAATACACTTTTGGTACAGATGATCAGCATTGTTAATTTTTTCACTGTAATTATTTAAATGTATTTTCACACTTCTGTTTTTAACGTTTACTAATCCTAAAGGTTTCATCCTAAAGTAGAGAATGTCATACAAAGTATTAAGTGTGCTACAAAAAATTTACAAGTGTAGATGCATTCTTATAGTTTGCTGATATGAGAACAAAGTTACTTCTCTCTTTACAATAGCATATAAGTTTAGATATATGATGTTTTAAAAGAAGGTTGGAAGTGACAGAGTGGCATTTGTGGTTGCCACTTGCTCCCTTCTAAACTGCACTACAAACCTCATTTTGCCTAATTTGCACACTTTTAAAAATAGAAGAGAATCAATTTTAAATGTGATGTGTTTCATCAATAGACTGGGGAAAAAACATGCAACAAATATGACAAAGTTGTAATATCTTTATTATGTAAACAAGTCACACATAAGAAAACACACTAAGAATTTAATAGATAAGGTAGAGAACATAAAACACAAGAAATCTATTGTCAGCAAATATATATACATGTTATATATAATAACATTTTTTAACTCACTAGTAAACAAAAATTCAAATGAAAAGAACAGTGGAATACCATTTGATCCACCTTTCCTGTGATGTTTTAAAAAATTAGAATGTCCAATTCTGGCAATCAGTGTGGTGACAGGGCAAAATTATGCAATTTTTAAAAAATGCATCATACCTTTCAACTCAGTAATTCCACTCCTTGTTTCCACCCCAAAGGAGTAATTCTAAGCATTTAAAAAACACTATAGGTGTAAGATGTTCACTGCAACTTTACTTATAATATTGAACAAAATGAAAATGAACTAAATACCTCAAAGCATAAGGATGATTAAGTGCATTAATATACAACTATCTGGAATATTTTTGCATTTTAAATGATGTTTAGGCTCGTCAGTAATAACATGAGGACATGTTATCATATAATGAATGTTAAGTGAAAAGAACAAGATACAACATTACATACATTGTAAGGCTACCACTCTATATGAAAAAAAAAATTCTTCAGATAAATTAGGATTTAAAAATACATTATTTTCAGTATTTTCCATATTTTTATTTAACATGCAGTTTAACGTTTTCAATACATGTAAAATGTCATTTTTTTTATTCGAAGCACTTGCAAATGCATTTCATTGTTTTCAAAACATTTCTATCTAAAGCAAAATCCTGTGCTTGGAAAGACTTGTGAAATATATCTATTATAAATACCTCAAATTATTTTATACATTATCATTTAGATTATAAGCGTAGGGAATCTTCTACATATGTGACTAGGCAGCTGAAACATATAGGTAACAGCTCCAGTCAGGGCTTTCTCAACATCCACACTCATTCTGCCTCTAGCTCCTTTCAGAATCATGGCTGCTCCTAGCACCTGTGAATATACTGCCCTTATAAAGCTGTGGCAGCAGAGAGAATGTTATGATTGTTTCTAATATTTGGGGGATGACCAAAGCCAATTTATTTTTTTCACCAAATGGGAGCATCAAAAAGGAGCGCTTCATTGAAATATGTTTATTCTGTTTCCAACAGAGAACAAATTCTTAAGAGGGCAGAGATGAGGTTTATTTTTATGATGCATACATTGTTTAGTTATATGATGCATACGTTGCTTAGTGTTATATTTTATAAATAATATCCTTCAAAGCATCTACCCTAAGCCAAAGGTGAACCAATATTTTATTCCTTTAGAAATAAATACCATATGTCCCTCTCCCTTTCCTTCAGCCTAATTCTGTCTTTGCAACTGTTGTCACTCTTTTGGCATTGTAGTGTAATATGGACCCATTTCCTAAAATCCTGGGGAGAGGGGAGAGAAGGAAGAGAAGGGAGAGAAGGAAGGGAGAGAAAGGAGAGAAGGGAGAGAAGGGAGAAAGGGAGCGATTGAGAGATTGAGAAACATTTCAGGAGGTTGCACTTACACTCCAGCAGTTTTTCCAGAAATGAGGGAGGCAGCAGTTCTTATTTGTGTGGTGTCAAATTTAGACTGAAATGCGACAAAAATATTTTCTTGACGAGAGGGATGCGAAATACATTGTAGGATATGTATTCCGTATGATCCTTTGTTCTAGGTATGAGCTTTTCTTTTCCTAAAGTTTTTGGTTTCACTCAGGGAAAGGGGAAATTAATTTTATTTTGAAATGTTCTGAAAGGCGCCTTTCCAAGCATCTCCCACGGGAAAATATCACAACTCAACAGTGGTGTTTTTCAGTGAAACTCCGAGTCTGATCCCCCACCCCCACCCCACCCCACACACAGGCGCGCGAACACACACACACACACACACACACACACACACACACACACGGCTGTATACTTTGCAGGCCCCCAAATTTGTGCTTTCAGTCACCATTAATCAAATAGCCAGAAACACCGTCTTTAGCCAACCTGCGTTTCCTGGGGCTAGAAATGCGCTCTGGTTAAAGATTATGTTCATTTGGAAGGCATCGCTGTTGCTAGTGTGCCTTAGAGCCACGGGAGGGCTTGAGAGGGCTCAGGAATTGGCGGCAGGTCTGAGAGCCCCGGTCGTTAACACGTTTCCAGGGGGATACCTACACTTTCTCCCAAGACGCTCTTCTCTCCGTGCGCGGTGAGTGGCGGGAGCTAGTAGACCAGACTGTGATAGGAGTAGAGAATTTATGTGAAGGGCAGGGAGCAAAAGAGGGCGCTTGGCTGGGTCCGGTCCCCAGGTCACCGTGGCTCAGGGATTTACATGAGTTTATCACTACTATTAACAGCCACTTGGAGAAGGTTGTTTACCGCTTGAGTGCGTGACAACCAGACAGCGGAGCCCACTCCGTGACCCAAGCCACGCCCCCTAGCCCCTCAGCTCCCCTTTTGCCCCCCAAACTAATTAATTCAGGGCCGCCTTCCTCCCAGACATTCCCATTGGCTCCCATCACATCCAATGAGAACCTTGTAACAGTTTCACCTGGCTCTCATTTCCCAAATAAACAAACAAACCGTCCCAAGACAGTGCCAGCTTTCCTCCTTGGCATCTCCCCCAAGTGATTGTGGTTCACTCCCTCCAGTCACCTCTTGCACCCTCCAGCCAATAGAGCCTGGGCGGTGGCGCCCCCGCCTGGATCGGCTCACTGACCACTTCCTTCACCGCCCCTCCAGGCGTTCTCCGGCCCTTCTGTGCATTCGTATACCCCTCCTTAGAACCAGGGTGGTCCGAGGGCCCGTCTCCTCCCGTTGGTCCCCAGGTGGCCCACAGGTTCGAAGATTGACCTAAACTCCTAGAGGGTCTAGGTAGGGTTGGAGGGGGCCCTGCCTCTCGGGGCGGCAGCCTCCTCCCTTGCACACCTCTTTTCTGGCTGCTGTTCGAGGCGCCCCTCCACTGCACTGGTAGCTGGAGCTGAGGCGGCTGCCGCGTGAGGCTACGGTCACGTGTTGTTTTGCCCGCCTGCCGCTGTGCGCTCTGAGTGGAGTAGGCGGGGGCGCGGGCCGAGCGGGAGGGGGCTGGGGCGGGTGGACAGGGGCAGACGGCCTCTTTCCCCAACCCTCCCTTCTCGGAGCTCCCCTCCCCCTCGCTCACCTTAAAACATCGCGCATCACCATGGCGAGTTGCTCTTTCGCTCGCCACCGAGCGACCAGGAGTCTGAGAGCTGCAGCAGCGGCTACAGCGGCAGCTCTAGCTGCAGTGGGGACCACCCCACTTCTTTCCTCGGGAACCCTAACCGCACTCATTGGGACCGGGTCTTCTTGTCCGGGAGCCATGTGGCTTTCCTCCGCCACTGGCTCCCGGCCACACTCCGAGTCTGAAGAAGAGGACCTCCCCGTCGGCGAGGAAGTCTGTAAACACGGCTACCTGCGGAAGCAGAAGCATGGGCACAGGCGCTACTTTGTGCTCAAACTCGAGACCGCCGACGCCCCAGCTCGGCTCGAATACTACGAAAATGCCAGGAAGTTCCGGCACAGTGTCCGCGCTGCGGCCGCTGCAGCAGCCGCCGCCGCCTCGGGCGCCTCAGCCCCAGCGCTCATCCCGCCGCGGCGCGTGATCACCCTGTCCCAGTGCTTCTCCGTGAGCCAGCGAGCCGACGCCAGGTACCGACATCTCATCGCTCTTTTCACCCAGGATGAGTACTTGGCTTTGGTGGCCGAAAACGAGTCGGAGCAAGAGAGCTGGTACTTGCTGCTCAGCCGCCTCATCCTCGAGAGCAAACGCCGCCGCTGCGGCACGCCCTGCGCGCAGCTGGATGGAGAGCCGGTCGCGCTGGCGGCCCCAGCGGTGGCGGAGCCACCATTCTACAAAGATGTGTGGCAGGTAATAGTCAAACCCAGGGGGCTGGGGCATAGAAAAGAGCTGAGCGGCGTGTTCCGGCTCTGTCTTACCGACGAGGAGGTTGTGTTTGTGAGGCTGAATACCGAGGTGGCCAGCGTGGTCGTCCAGCTCCTGAGCATCCGTCGCTGCGGACACTCTGAGCAGTATTTCTTCTTGGAAGTCGGCAGGTCGACCGTCATCGGTCCAGGGGAGCTCTGGATGCAGGTCGATGACTGTGTGGTGGCCCAAAATATGCATGAGCTCTTTTTGGAGAAGATGAAAGCCTTGTGTGCAGACGAATACCGAGCCCGCTGCCGCAGCTACAGCATCAGCATCGGGGCCCACCTGTTAACCCTGCTGTCCACTAGGAGGCACCGGGACATGGTGCCTCTGGAGCCCGGAGGCTGGCTAAGAAGGTCCCGCTTTGAACAATTTTGCCACCTCAGGGCCGTAGGTGACGGAGAAGACGAGATGCTCCTCACCAGGCACTCCGTAACACACAGCGAGCCTGTGCCCCACTCCAGGCGAGGAAGACTGCACCTGCCCAGAGCGCGCAGGTCCGGGAGAACGATTTCTGTGCCAGCCAGCTTTTTTCGACGCCTAGCACCCTGCCGGGTGCGTGCTCGGCAGACTGCAGAAACCCCCAGCGACAGAGTTTGCCTGTTTTCTGAAGCGTCTAGTTCCGGTTCTGGCAACTCTGGGGAAGAAGGCAATCCTCAAGGCCAAGCGGGTCAGGAAGGAAACACAGGTGACTACATGCCCATGAACAATTGGGGCTCAGGAGGTGGCCAGGGCTCAAGCGGCCAAAGCTCCAGTAGCCAGAGCTCAGGAGGAAACCAGTGCTCAGGCAGGGGGCTGGGCTCTGGAGGTGGCCAGGGATGTAGTGGTGGCCAGGGTTCAAGCCGCCAGGGCTCAGGGAGCCAGGGTGCAGGACGAAACCAATGCTCAGGACATGGCCAGGGCCCCACAGGTGGGCACGGTTCCAGCAGTGGCCAGGGAGCCAGTGGTGGGCACGGTTCAGGTAGTGGCCAGGGACCAGGAGATGGCCATAATTCAGGTGGTGGCAAGAACTCTGGAGGGGGCAAAGGCTCTGGAAGTGGGAAAGACTCCGATGGCAATGGTGAATGGGCAAAATCTCTGAAGAAAAGATCCTACTTTGGCAAGTTAATTCAAAGCAAGCAACAGGAAATGCCACCACCTCCACCACCTCCACCTCCGCCCCCGCCAGCTGGAGCAACTGGTGGAAAAGGGAAGTCTGGGGGAAGGTTCCGACTTTATTTTTGTGCTGACAGAGCAGCCACAAAGGAACGCAAAGAAGTCAAAGATACAGAGACCCTGGAAGGTGCAGCTCGGGGTCCTCACAGAGCCAGAGCTTTTAATGAAGATGAGGACGACCCTTACGTGCCAATGAGGCCAGGGGTGGCTGCCCCTCTGGAAAGCTCCAGTGATTATATGCCAATGGCTCCTCAAAATGTTTCTGCTTCAGTAAAGTATCACTCCCGATCCTCTTTTGAAGATTCAAGAGGGTACATGATGATGTTTCCCAGAGTGAGCCCACCACCTGCCCCAATTCCTCCAAAAGCATCTGATCCTGATAAAGATGATAACTCTAAGGACAATGACAGTGACAGTGATTACATGTTTATGGCTCCTGGAGCCGGTGCAATTCCAAAAAAAACCCCAAATCCCCAGGGAGGCTCTTCCTCCAAAAGTTGGAGCTCCTACTTCTCTCTGCCAAAAACTTTTCAGAGCTCCCCATTGGGACAGAGTGACCACAGTGAGTATGTACCAATGTTCTCTGGAAAACTCCTGGGGAAAGGCCTAGACAAAAAAGGGTCTTCAATCAGGGGCCCCAAATATGCAGCTTCAAAGTCTTCAGTTGAGGGCTTTGAAGCTACCCTCCAGTCAATCTCAAAGCCTGGAGATGGGAGTTCACCTCCAAAGTTTTCAGATGATGGGCCCCCTAAGGACCAGGCTAAGAGACCTAACCGACTTTCTTTTATTACAAAAGAAAATAAAATCGAGTCAAAACCACAAAAGCCCACACGTGAGCAGAGAGAGGCTGACAACTTTAGTGACTACGCCAACATTGACTTCCCTAAAAGAAGTAGTAATACGCCAGCCCCCTTTACTCAAGGACTGCCACATTCCTGGGGCATAATTGCTAACCCCAGACAGTCAGCCTTTTCTCAATACGTGAATATTGAGTTCAGAGTGCCATTTCGAAATGCAGTAAACGTCCTCTCAAATCTTTTAAGAGCTGTTCCAGGTGCCAACCGCTTCTTTCTGGAAGGTGATAGGTGGCCACTTCTGCCTCTTCTTACCAGTGCTACAGGTAGCAATGCTAATGAGGAAGAGTGTGAGTACATTGAAGTGACTTTCAACCCAGCAATGGCACCACCCTTGACTTTTGGTGACCGTGCCATTCGCTATGATGCTGAAACAGGTCGAATGTATGTGGTCGACCCATTTTCTGAGTGCTGTATGGACATTTCTCTCTCCCCTAGCCGCTGCTCAGAACCACCACCTGTAGCTAGGCTGCTGCAGGAAGAAGAGCTAGAGAGAAGAAGCACACAAAGCCGTTCGCAAAGTATCTTTGCATCCACCAGAGCTGCTGTCTCGGCTTTCCCTACCGACAGCCTGGAGAGAGACCTCTACACCACCCTAGGCTCCACCTCAGCTGTGGGCGCTGAGCCAACCTTAGCTGTAGGCCGGGCTCTAGCCGCCTCCTCCGCCCTCGCCGCGGTCCCGGGCCTGGGAGCAACCGCCGCGGGCTTCGAGGCTGCCTCTGGACTTAACTCTGCCTCTGCCTGCTGGCTCCAACCTCTTGCTAATGCTGCTGGTGCCCAAGCAGTAAGGGGTGCCCACGTCGTTGCCGGTAGCTCCAACCCTAGAGCCCAAAACCCATCTTCAGACTTTGCCAGAGGTGAGAACGGGGCTGGTGAGGCTTCCGCTGCAGCTGCCGCTCCCCCCCCACCACCTCGCCACTGGTTGCCTGGGCTCCCCGAGCGAGAAGATTCTGACGAGGAAGACACATACGTGAGAATGGACTTCGCCGGACCTGAGGACAAAAAGTTCTACTCTCCCCAAAGAGGTTGGTAATTTTAGAATTAATTTTCCTGAAGTTAATGGTTAGTGCTTAATGAATTGACGCACTACTACATTAAGGTGTTAGGGAAACGAAATCATTAGTTTAGGTTGTTGAAACTTCACTTCAGTGTTAATCCAACGACAAAATAAATATATTTGTAAAGTGCTTTAAAGTTACAAAGTGAGTTAATATTTCATTAGCTGCTGCCTATTTAGCATGGAAAATATAATTCAATTTTATGTGTGAAATACCTTTCGATCTTTGCAAAAAACGTAAGTTTTAATCCAATTATCATTTCTTTATCTGGAAAGAACCGATTATCACTTAAGGATATGTAGCATGAGGGTGTTTTCAGATATCCTTTCCTAACACTTATTGATTTATGCAAATAGGACACCTTGGATTGAATCCCAAGAACTCATTTTCAAATCAACAAGTAAAAGGTGTTTTTTCTATAACTGCCCATTGTTAATTGCAGGAATTTTAATAAGAGCATAGAATATCAAGCAGTAAAAATCAATTGTTAGCATTTAGAAGTGGATGACTTTCTTCTCTGAACGCTGCTTTTTCAAAAGCAATAATTCTTACGTTCGTTTGCTGTGATTTACCAAGAAGGTTAAATCTCAGTTGTTACCATGAATATCTGGAAGGAACAAAGCATAAATAATGTAAAACAACAGGTGATTAAAAGAAGAGAGTATTTGGCTTTGGAATGTGTTTTTCCATTGTTTTTACACTCAAAACAAATTGCCAGAAACTTTGAGTGTTCCTTTTCTCTGTCACCTTCCCTGTGCCTCATTTTCTTCATGTAACTCTCCCCAAAGAGGGTATGGTGATAGCGTGATAATGGGTATGAATATTGTTTCGAAGGTTTAAAAAGCATTTAGAACATCTTCATTGGTGTATCTTCTGGGAAATCCAGGAACGCAAGATGATAAGGCTAGAGGAAGACCTGACCTTAGGGGCAGCCTACTGCAACAGTGGAAGAATTTTAAAGGATTCTTTTACCAAAGGAAGAAATAAGCAAGAGTTGAAAATAAGACTTTGAGTAAATCTACTGTGTACATTGTGCAGTATCGTTATCAGTGTGTCTGGAGATAGTCTCAAGAAATGATTTTAGAAGGTGAATGATGTTTCCATAGTCTCAAATACCTTCCTTCTTTAGTAGAATGTGCTTCTTTCCCAATGAAGGGAAGGGATGGACCCCAACAGTTTTCATTCCAGTAGTCAGTTTAGTGAAGATTTTTGCTTTGCTTGCTTTCTGGAATGCTTTTGTGATTGGAACTCTGCCCACTGTGCTTGATCAGGCAGAACAAGTTGGGGACTGATCACAACAGTCACCTAACAAGCTTCCTATTTAGTGCAGGTGTTGCCCCATTCCCCCCCCCCCCTCCCGCCCTTTCTCTCCTCCTGCTTTAGAGAACTTGCCATACAAAAACTCATTTTCGGCATGGACACATTAAAGAGTGATCATCAAAAGGACAAAAGGATGCTTTATCTTGCCAAAGGATTTCATTCAGATCTCCTTTAAATTGTGAGCCCTCCCCCAATACATGATCATCACTGCTACTCAAACCATGCATTTAAAATATATAATTATATTTCCAAGAATTTAATTCATTATCAGCTTTTCAGGAACAGATCTATTTTAAAAGTACACCCCAAAATTGGTCTCAAGATATTGTTTGAGCCTAACTGCTGAAGACACTCTTAGTGATATTGATGTAGGTATTTAATAGCTACCCGTGTCCCTGTAGTATCTTGGAAAGGACAAGTTTTCACAGAGGTTTGTCTACACTTTCCGATACTTTTTGTTTCAGCAAAGATTCAAATTAGTGAAATCTTGTACCTTAAATAAACCCTCACTTTCCAAGGATTATCCAGATTCAATTATCATTATTTTAGCATAAGTTACTGATTTATAAATAACTTCAATCGATTTTGTAATTATTTTAATGATTTAATGTTCTCTATATGTATTTTTCATTGAGGAAATTCCTAACTGTATTGAGTGACTACAGCAAGGAGGCTGTATTTCCCAGGGAGGGCAGGGCTTAGATTGAAACAAGAGAATGTATGTGGAAGCACGTATATTGGTAAAGCACTTCACCGATATATTTTATTTTGTTGTTGGATTAACACTGAAGTGAACTTTCAACAATTTAAACTAATGATTTAGTTTCTTGCAAAAATGGTTCGTCCTGAGGATAATTCAAAGACATAATTAACTGAGCTATATAAAAGGAAGGATATAAAGAAAGAACTCACTGCAGGAATTGATTTGCTACCATTTTAATGTAAATTGATACTGTAGAGTGTGAAGTGTTAAGAAGGCTGGTTAATTATGATTCATTTTGACTAAGGCTATAGAGCAATTTTCACTCTTTTGCTCTCTCTTCACCTTCCTATCAAACATTAAAACTATATTTAATGGTAGAAATAAAAATATATGCTCTGACAAAGGAATAAAGGCACAGTGTTTATTAGCAGTTATGTCTCTCAAAAAGTGATTTTATTTTATGGCAAGTGCTTAAAATAGTGCCTGGTACAGAGTAAGTGTTGTACATGAATTATTATACAACTATTATCGTTGTTACTGTTATTAAATTTAGAAACACAAAGCTAAATTAAAGTTCTCTGTTCTCAAAACCTACTTTTCATTTTAGTCTTTACTTTCATTTAAAGTGGTTTATATGGTTGATTAGAGTTGGGATCTTTATAACTGGAATCTGTTTAGAATGTAAGTTAGATGAAGTGAGACTATATAAGGCAGTGAGATTGCTTAGTTCATGTCACACAAAATTAAAATATATCTCATTTCCCACAGTCACATAGCATATATGTAAGTACTTAAAAGCCAAATAAAATTATAAAAAAACACCCAGAAATATGACCTGGAATTGACCATTTATAAATGAAATAATTTTAAAAGTGTGAAGCATTCACATTTTATAAGCATGGGTTATAAGCATTAGCATTTAGGAGGAGAATATCGGTTTTTATATGGTTTAGTCTAACTCTTGACCCACATGTGCATTTTTGTCTTTTTATTGCTGCATCTGGTGTAGAATTTGAAATGACTTAAGGTGAAAAATTCACTGATTTTTTTCATTCTAGAGATAGGTAGATAAGGGCAGTTGTAGGAGGAATGAGAGACTTGGTCATCCAAAGTAGCAATGTTATGATAGCGCTTGGTATTCAAAAACAAGAAAAAATTGTATTAATTACCTTTTGACATTTTAGACACTGTTATTAACATGACGGAAGTGTAAGCTTCTTTTCCATGCACTACTGCCAAGTGATCTTGTCATAAATTAGAGGTGCTGAAAGCATATTGTTGTTTTTTTAAAATATATTTTTATTGATTTCAGAGAGGAAGAGAGAGGGAGAGATAGATACATCAATGATGAGAGAGAATCATTGACCGGCTGCCTCCTGCACGCCCCATACTGGGGATCAAGCCCGAAACCGAGGCATGTGCCCTGACTGGGAATCGAATTGTGATCTCCTGGTTCATAGGTCAGCACTCAACCACTGAGCCATGCCAGCCAGGCAGCACATTGTTTTTGTTGTATTTGACTTATTATTAATTACTAGAGTAAATTCTCCAGATAGCAGAGATTTCTCAGTCACCATTGATGAGTCACTTATTTAGGCAACATTCACCTGCCCCCCCCCCCAAAAAAAAAAGAATTGGACAGTCGTTTGTTGTAGAGGTATTTGACTTATAACATTTAAAGAGGAATTCATTCAACTAAGTTAAGTTATTGACAATCATTATTAATTTGTGTTCATTCTAAGAGCGATACTTACAAGGCAAAAAATGTGGGCTATTAGCAAAATATCTTTAAACAAGGACTAAGACTTTAATTGAGCACAGCAGAATATCAAACATGCATACAAACTCAAAGAAGACCTCTTACTTTTTTTTTCATTTCTTTAATTGCCAAACATGAACTAAAATACTCGGGTCATAAATAAGGAGCTCTTGTGGGGACAAACTCAGGCTTCTTAGTGTAACCTCCAACTTTTTGTGTTGGAATAGATAAGGATAACCAGTATTTGGGAGAAATATGGAATATTGTATGTGATTTAAAAGGGACTGTTGTTAAATTATCAACTTTTGATTGAGGGACTGCTTTACAGTTGCATATCGCCTTATAATTTGCAAAGTGCATTCACATTCATTATTTTACTGGGGAAAGGTAGGTACTGGAACTGAAGCTGGTTTTAAGAATTTTCCCACGAGCAAAGAGGTAAGTGGCAGAGCTTAAAATCAAACCCATACATCTGATTTCAAGCTCTTTGGTCGACACAGCACACCACATGGCCGTTGAATCAGATGTTAAATATGTTCTTTTCCTCTGTCCTTGAATTTGGAAGTTGCAATATTTTGATAATTCATTCAGAGCATTATAACCGTGAACCATCTGCCAGAACTTGGGTAATTTTCATTTTATTGAACTGTTGTTGGCCATGGCTCTTAGAATAAAATAATTTTATCTATGCTGAAATTCAGTGTTTTAAATCTGATCTGAATAGGAGTTTGCTAATTTGTACCTCTAAAACACAAATAGTGTGTGTATATATCTGGATCTCCTGGAAACATTGAAAGGAAGAAAAGTAAAATGAGGATGCATTCAGTAAATTTCCATTAATGATCATTTCCTTAACTGAAGTTGGGTATTTTTGGTTTTCCAAATAATTTATTGGCATTGCCAGTTATAACAAAAGCCTCTTAATTTCATTTTTCCATATGTATAAAATCTGATATTCTAATCTAAACCATCACAGTAGACAAAACGAGATAAAGTGAGAAGGCAGAATAAAAAGCACTGTAGAAATAAATGTTCTTTATTTGCTTAAAAAGTAAATTTGCTTTTGGCAGCTAGGCAAGTAGATTTTAGAAGCCTTGAAAATCAAATCCTCTCCTTGGGGCAGAAAAATCCTTGTTTAATATTAAGTTCATTTTGTTTAGCACCCTTTTAATGCTTTAAGACTCTGTAAAAATAGCCCAGACATTCTATTGGCAGTATTGGAAAGTAGCTTTTGTAAAATGCTTGATTAAAGCCTACAGTATGTTTTGGCTACGAGGTGCTACTAGGCCCTTAGATGGTGAGGATCATTTATTGGAAAACATTCCAGGCCCTGAGTGAGAAATGAGAGATTTAAAAGGTCACCTTGTATAATAATGAAATTAATATATTACAACACACACAGTTTTTACCACCCTATTAGATTGTTAATTTTAAAGCTATTGATAAAGTTGTCAAGATAATGTGCTTGCCATATGAACTTAAAATGTATTATTTAGCAATTCTGCATTGGTTAAGGTTATGCAGTTACAGGTTTTACATTTACATCTTTTGGCAATATAGGCTGAACAAGAGAAATAGGTATTTTTAAAGATTTTTTAAAAATGTAGACTTATATCCTATTTTAGATTTGTCTTTTTAAGAGTACCTTATAAATTTCTGCCTAAAGACTTAATTCCTTTTAGAATTAATGGAAAATATGTACTTAGGTAGTTACTTAGTAAAGTGAGAAAGTGCTATTTTTCCCTAACTTCCTGACACCCCTTTCTTATTGGTTAGGGTTGCATCGGTTATATTATGTCTTAACCTCATGTGCCCTTTGCCGACCTTGTGTCCCTAATTTCAGGGTAACATGTCCCTTCCTAGTCTCTCTCTGGCTGGCTGAAAGCACAATGACCAATCTGAGAGTCCCACAGGGCCCATAGAAGACTTATTCCCCTAGATATTGCTTGCTTTTAGTCCACAGCTGCTTAGGCTTAGCTTATAGGAACAACCTTCTTTGCAGGGCTCTTTGTTCTGCTGGTCTAAGGCTGTGCTGCCTGCTGCTCTACTCTCTCTTGCTGGCACCAAGGCTGATGGGGCCAGTGTTTAAAGATATTTTCATCATTGGATTGACCACAATATGTTTGATGCTAGCCAGACCTTATGGTTTTACTGAATACTTAATTCCTCATACATTGTAGTCATTTTAGCTAGTTTTCAGAATTTATATAAGTTGCTTCTGTATTATTACTAATTTTCTACTTTGTAGACTTGAAACATAGGGTAGCAATGAAGACTCTGTTTCTAAATTCACCTTGAAATTATTCACATGTGCACCCAAGGTGCTTGAGAGAATAACCAGTGAGTGTAATTTTTAATTCCTGCTTTTTAATAAGCTGTGCCTCCAGCCTTGAAGGCATAACAACACTGCCCTCACACTCAGAGACCCAACCTTGCTCCCATGAAGGAAATCTTTATTGTGGCTGAAGTTCTTACTATAGTTTCCTTTCATTGCCACCTTGCCCCAATTATTTCAGCAGCTTGAGTTTTGGGGATACTATTTCTATTGTCGTAGCCAGAAGATATATTTTCCCGGAGTCCCAAATTGAGCTCTGCTGGCATGGCTCAGTGGTTGAGCATTGACCTATGAACCAGGAGGTCACGGTTTGAATCCCAGTCATGATTCTCTCTCATCATTGATGTTGCTATCTGTCTCTCCCTCTTCCTTCTTCTCCGAAATGAATAAAAATATATTTCAAAGAAATAAACTTCAAATATTCTTTCCACAGAAATTATGTTAGAAGTACTGATTGGGAATAGTCAAAATATTTTCTCTTATTAGTTCAGGAACTGCATAGGTTTAATATAGGCATGTATAGATGAACCTATGAACCTATACACCATTTATTTATAACATTGTTTCTGTGGGATAATTTATTCTGAGTGTCAGCTAAGCAGTGAGGCTTGGAATATGTCTCTTTTGTAAATTGGAGATGGCCTATATTAGAATTCTAGTAACTTGCATTCTTTAAGTCTGCAGTAACTAGGCAGCAGAGTGAGATAGCAAAATGGTGTGTTGGGAGGCAGTAGAAAATCTGACTTGGGATGAAAATCCTGTAGCTGATCCCCAACTAGTTTTTATCCAGATAATTAAGACTGGAATGAATATGCATATGTGGTCCATGGTCTAGTGAAGGGCAGGTGTGAAACAATTGAGATGACCTTTGAGGAGATAGAATTTTGTAAGCATCATCCATTTCCCTTATAGATTCTTTTGACAAATCTGTCATCATACTTTTGCCATCATTGGGAGAAGCATATCTATGTTCTGATCTATGAGGGAGATAATAGGCTGGTATGATTGTCATTGGAAAGATTAGCAACAATTATTGCTAGTATTCACTCTTGAAAGGCAGCACTTAAGTTTTTATCAAGTCTTAGGGAATCATCCTCCTATACATTTATTTACAAGGCACAAAAAAGTGTGATGATCTGTTCTTATTTGGAAAAAATAAACTACATATAGGACAGCGGCAATGCTGAACTAATAATATAATTACATTATTATATATTCATGTTTGGGGTATATGCTTCAATTTCTCTTCATTTTCTTCCATTTACTTGTCTTCAGACACTTTATTTGATAGTCCCTGTTTGTGTGGTCATGAGTGTCTGAAATGATAGCATGTGGATTAATAAACAGTGAGGAATTTCAGAAGAACTTGAAAAATATTTTTGAGGTCTAGGAAAGTTTGAGTTGAAAAGATAACTAAGGCAACTATATTGGGAAGAGTGGAAAGAGGATATATTGTTATAGTTTTGGCTTTCTATGGGCAGTGGAACCATTGCTGTTTTGGACTTCAAACTAATAGAGGCATGTTTATGATTCATATAAAGAGGTCCGGAGTGCCCTGGAAAACTGCCTTCTTGGCTCACTTTACAAATTTCCAGGAATATTGAAGTTATGTGTGTTTTATTAGTATATTAAAGAGTAATGTTCAGGTTTATATTATTATACAAATTGAAATATAAAAGTTTACTTCATTTGTTTTTGAGAAGATAATGATACCTGCCAGGTTTTGGGGGCAGAAGTAGGAAAATGTTTTGACCATTCAGAGTCCATTGAGGTTTTCTCTCCTACAGAGAAGAATTACTTGAAGAGGATACAATCAATTAAAAGGGATGCAATTAACTGGTCATTAAAAAGATCTTTGGTTAATAAAAAAGTAAGAATACCAATAAGGTCATTATTTATAATCTGTCAATGTCAAGTGGAAATAATAATGAAAACCAGACCAGATTATTAAAAGAATCACCATTTACCTATCAAGTGGTGAAATGATATCAAAATGAACAGAAGGCAGAACTAAGATGTGCTTGTCAGCCCTTTCATACTCATTTTGCAGACTGTTCCTGAATTGCTTACCTTTGCCACCTAGCAAGTTTCTGAGTTACTTCCTTACTCTGTTCTTTGCAATGTGTACAGGTAATGTAAACTTACTTTAATATTGGTCTAAGTAAAACAGGATTATAAAGGTAAATCTGTGGCTCAACTTCCCATAATACATTTCAAAAGCAAATTAAATTACGTTTGGATTATCTAGTTTTGGATAGCATTCTTCTTTTCTACTAGCATGGTTAATCAAGAGTTGACAAGTATATTTTGTAAAGTATATTTGAAACCACATATTATTTGATAGATTTTAGTATGTTATCAAGCATTCACTCAACTTTGGTTTAGGTGTTATTGGAAAGCAACTGAAATATGAATCAAATTTTTAGTAGAGCCTCCGTCATTAAAAAAAAATAAAGAAGAAAAACAACTCTGATAACAAATATCCCTAATTTCAGGATTAGTATAATATTGATGATTATATAGAACTGAATTTGTATATTTCTGGAGAAAACATACATGAAATATAGTGTATTGTATTGGTTAGTGAGAAATCCTCTTTAAAGCACATACAGTGTGCTATATATGTGAATATATCTTTTATAATAAAACAAAGTAGCAAACAAAATTAGGTGAGATGCCTTATAGGATCTGCAAAATTCTGTGATATTAGTCTAGAATCATCTATAGCTATCACAGACACCTTTCATCTTGTGTAAACTTGATTGATATATAGAGTCTACAGTTTCCTAAGCCTACTGCTGACAGCAAAGCTTAATATCTTTACTAATCTAGGGCATTTATTTTTTTAACATTTTAATGTGGAGGAATGGCTCTTTATAATGAATTATGACTAATAGCCACAAGTAAGTGGGAGGGAAATGGAGACCTTTGATGCTACATTCAGCTGCAAGTCTGTTACACGTTTAAAACCTCGGATAAAAAAAGTAATAGTTAAAATGTATACTGTTGGTTTAATACAAGATCTTGTACTCAAAGCCTACTTTGCAGAATGCTTTCTGTGGATTCTGTTAGGTTGGCTGTAATGAAATAGACTACTTAGTACTTTGATGTGATCTGATCTTAAAGTAATACTAGGATCCCATAATAAATTTGCTGACTATTTATTCCTATCTTCTCTAGTTCAGTGCTTTCTTCAATATACCAGATCCCCTTCCTCTACACCACTCCCAATTATGCACCCTCTCAAGAAGCAGAAGTTCAGGAGAGTAATACCAGAACTTCTTTTTATTAGACAGATCTAGATTTCTAGAAAATCTCCTTTGCAGGTGTGACTTTGCTCTTTCAGAAGAAATTCAGTGATTGAGTCTAGATACTATCACCAGGGCTGTGCTTAAATTCTTTAACATGTGCCATACAATCTGGTGAAGACATTATCAAGCATGTAGGAAAAGCATGTCAAACTTGCGGTCCGCAGGCGGCATGTGGCCCACAATGAATATTTTTGCGGCCCAACCAATATAACGGTATGTAAGAAACATTTTAATAAAAATTTCGTAACTTAATTTTTACAATATCCTATTATACATCATTATTAATAATGAACTACAATGTTTGCTAATGACTGATTACTATAATCGTGTTGCACTCATTCCCCTTATGCGCCTTACGCACAGGCGCACCATTTCTCTCCACTAATACTAGCAGCGAATATTTTAGCAGCCTATTGCCACTTCAGTAGTCTTGGACTGACTTGTTTGGTGCATGCAACAGGAAATATTTCGCTTTCGGAGAACAAGAAAAATAGGTTTATTTGTGCAGTTATTCAGTGTCTGGTAAGTTAATATTCAAGAAAAAATATTAATTTTTATTAAAGTGTTCTATTATGTTAACGATAACTCATTTATTTCAGCCCTTTGTATTCAGTATGTCTCTATGGAAATAAAATGAAAGCTTTTTTTTTTTTTTTTTTTTGCAGCTCACATAAACTTAAACCTTGTTTATTTGGCCCGTGTTAGCCTTTGAGTTTGACATGCCTGATGTAGGATAAGAAAAAAAAATATTTTTGCCCAATGCCTAGCTCACTTGATAGCCCAGCAGAAAGGAAATAGAACAGTGCGTGCATGCATGTGCAAAGCTGCTACGTACCAGAAATATCAGAGTGGCAGCCTGGGGATAAAAGTAACAATTGCCCTTGTGTCTTTGCTGGGCTTGTGTTGATGTTTGTCACAGGCAGTCGGCAGAGTAAGGCAACTCCATGCCAAGGCAGTCTCCTCAGTATGGCTCTCAAAAACTAGCAGGTCAGCCCTAGCCGATTTGCTCAATGGATAGAGCGTCGGCCTGTGGACTGAAGGGTCCTAGGTTCAATTCCACTCAAGGGCACATGCCTGGGTTGCATTGATGCTTCTGTCTCTCCCTCTCCCTTCCTCTCTGAAAATCAATAAAAATATATTTTAAAAGCTACTAGTTCAATTTTTATTTTGTTTTGTTTTGAAACAGTGTGGGGGTGAGAACACTTCATACTTTAATTATGCAACTACCTTTTGTTTTGTCATCTTTTTTCCTAGAGTGATAACAGCGTCACAAAAATATATATTAGAAGAAAAGTGATGTTTATGGAGTTTCATCTTTGCCTACTCCAGATCTGCCTAAAAGAAAGAAAATTCAGAGGCTTCTGAATAGAAAGTAACCAGAATTTCTAAAAGCCTACAAGTGGATGCTGGCCGTTGAATGATCATAACACAGATCATTCATACTGCTGCTGTATGATCCAGTGAATTTTGAATTAAGATATTTACACTGTATTTTGTTTTTGTTTTCTGGTTTCCTTCCCCAATCTGTCTCTTTGAAAGGAAGTGAATACTGTAAAAGTGAGCATCTTATAACTCTTTTCCCTCTCTACAAAAATGTAATTTACATGTGTGTAAATGTGGCCAATATCAATTTTACTGATGTATTATACTTTGATTTAGTTTTGAAATTGAACATTTTTTAAACAAGAGCAGATAAAGAAAAGTTATGTTCATGAGAAGGTAGGTATGATCTGGATTTTTTTCTGCATAGTACATAGAGAAAAAACATTACTTGATTAAATAATTAAATGTCAACTAAAGTGTTATCTTGATGGAATATTTCCAATATTTTAAAGGCAGTACCGAAGGGCAGATTATCTCAGATTTTGCCCATTAGCAAAAGTGCAACATTCTATCCACATTTAATATCAACTAAACTAATATCCTGGTTTAGGATTTCCAACATTGTAAATGCAGAACTGAGGAACAGATTATCTCTTGCTCACTTACAACACAACTGTGATGTTCTGCTTGCAAATTGAGCATTTCCAAAACCATAACTTTTTTTCCTATTTTGAAACATATACTTCCCCCCTAAAATAAGCCAAGATCTTCAAAAACTCCTGACAAAGCCCCTCTCTACCACTCTGGGCCTCCCCACTTTTCTCCCTCCCCCCCCCCTCTTTCTGACTCTCTCCTTGACACACACACTCCTTCCTATGCCCAGGGCTCCTATAAATAGATCAGTTTCTCATATTCAAGAAATTAGTACATACGTATCAAACAATATCTGACTTAAGCTTAAGCAAAAAGAACCTCTTACAAGGCCTTGTTTCTCTTTGGACAATTAGCCTATGTAAGATGTATCAAATTAAAAAAAAATCAGGGCAAGCTACCTCTTTCTGTTTTTGCTTGCCTCTGACGGAAACTGAATTAAGATTTTAGGAACCTGGACCTTTGAGAACAGGACACTAACAGGTGGTGATCACAGAGAATAGGTACAAAGGTCTTGAAGCTTGCTTAGAGCTTTGCTAGATGGTGGCATGCAATTCATGACTTGTACCATCACTGGCAAACCTCATCATCCTACAGGTGGGTATGAGTTTCTGTAGAAGTGTAGGAGTGCTTGTGTGTGTGTGTGTGTGTGTGTGTGTGTGCGTGCGCGCGCGTGCGCACGTGCACACATATTTGTGTGTATACATACCCTTGTGTACCTGTGTACATGTGACTATAGATGCACCTGTTGTTTGTACTCTTAAAGCAATTGCTTTGCATTTAATGTGCAACTTTGAAGTAGTGTAATATTTTCTTAAAAGTTTTTTTGCCACTTGGTTTTGATGTCTTTTAATGTGTGCTTCTATTATCTTTCCTTGCCTACCAACCAAAGGGATGGAAGAGGGGGGGCTCTTTTATTTCCCATGTGAATGGCACTGAGGAGAAAATATGGCTGCAGTACCAATCACTACTCCAGTTACTGGTCACTGCTAAGGCATCAATTTCTTCAGCTCCTTGTGACTCTTCTCTTTTCCCAACCTAATTAAATAATGCAGTGTGGCTTTTGTTCATTGTGATAATGCAGTCTTTTAGGCAGCTGTTTTTCAAGCCTTCTGCCACCATTTTATTTTCAAGTAAGTTAAGTCATAATCATTCAAAATGGTGGAAAGAAAGATTATTTGGGGAAAATGCTATATATCTTTATTTGCGTATTAGGCCCAGGGGCTCCCAGCAAACAGGGTGCTGCACAAATGTAACACTTGCTGAATAAATGAATGGGAAACTTCATACACAACAGAACATACAAATAGGAACAGGTACAAATAGTCACAGGTACAGCATAACAAATATGCAATCTTTTGGGCACTACTACTTAGTTTACAGATGCAACTAATTTATTTATTCAGTATTGTGCTGGAAGAATCTTTTTTTAAAAAAATATTTTATTGATTTTTTACAGAGAGGAAGAGAAAGGGATAGAGAGTTAGAAACATCCATGAGAGAGAAACATCGATCAGCTGCCTCCTGCACACCCCCTACTGGGGATGTGCCCGCAACCAAGGTACATGCCCTTGACTGGAATCGAACCTGGGACCCTTGAGTCCACAGGCCTACGCTCTATCCACTGAGCCAAACCGGTTTCGGCTGGAAGAATCTTTTTAGAATGCGTGTACCAACATATCACTTACCTTCCAGCTACAAGTTTATGCTGCTGTTAAGAAATATCAATGATGGAACGATTTTTTGTGCAACCTCTACATTTAATTTGGTATCAGGCATAGTCACTTGGTCAGTAAAACGTAAAACTTGACAGTTCCAATAATTTCATTTGCTATTTCTGCTTCACAGACCTGCTTTGAGTTGCTCTGGCTTTGTCTTCCTTTGTAAATACTCTTATACTCTCTTTTCTTTGTATCCCGTTTGCAGTTTTGGGAGACAACATTGCAACTCTGTATAGTGTTTATATATATCTACATATATATATCAGACTTGCCTTTCCATAGAGCTACTCGAAATAAATGTGTTCATGAAAGTTATTGTGTGTAGACTCATTTTTTCTTAGTGTCTCCATTACTATAAATTTATATTTCTGCTCTGTGGTGGAATTGACTACATTTTTTTCAGAATAAAGCACTTTGGATAATTTGGGGTTTGGGTTAAAGACACTATGTCTAGAAATGAGGTTTTGAAATAGAGTTAACATCAATTCTTGATACTCCAAATGTGGAGGTGATACTAGAACTTACCTGATTTTTTTTTATCATTCATGATAATGTATGAATCCTGTTTTGAAGTGACTACTCTAAAGGTTAAGGCAATCATTTACAATTTTCTTTTGTCTCCTTTCCTTGCTACTTACTCTTCTTTACATAACTCCCTTTTAATTTACTTATTTTTAACCAAAGAGAAGGCAAATATGGGAAATATACCAATGAACAGACAAAACATTTTTGCATTAATAGAATATAGAAGGATGGATGAATTGGATATCAAGAATATATTAGCAGATTATATTGTCAGCCTTATAAAAAAACAACCTAAGGTTTAAAGGAAATGCTAGAAAAATAATTGCTTCCATGCTACTTTATCACCCTTGCCACACAGAAAGGCAGTGAAAGCAAATATAACTTTGTAACCAGTGCTTGCTCTATGGTTAGTGGGTGATTGGAAGGGATCTTTTAGAGTGAGAAGGGCCACAGGGTAGAGAGGCAGTAACTATATCATGTGCATAATCCACAAGCTACAAGGAGTACCTATCTTCAGATAATTGAGTTTATTGTGTAGTTTGACCTTATTTGATGCACACAAGAAGTTGTGTGTAAAATAATATCACAATGGGAAGATGTAATTAAACTGTCTTTAACATGAAAAACTGTCCACAACCACAGAGATAATTTAGAATCTATATATTTATGTATATGTGTATATCTATATGTGTGCATTATATATGTATGTATGTATTTACACACATGCACAGTCACACAGTTGACCCATCAACAACATGGGTTAGGGGCACCAATGCCCTTGAAGTTGAAAATGCATGTATACTCTCCTACAACTTAAGTACTGTTGACTGGAAGCCTTACCAATAACAGACCATTGATTAATATACCTTTTGTATGGTATATGTATTATACATTGTTTTTTTTTAATTTATCTTTATTTTTGAAAGTATTACAGATGTCCCATTTGTTTGTTTTCCCATTGACCCCCTCCACCCTGCACCCACTCCTCCCAGGCCTTCACTACTATATTGTCTATGTTCATGGGCTATGCACATATAAGTTCCCTGGTTAATCACTTCCCACCCACCCCCTATTGTTGCCTTCTCTCTGAAGTTCATCAGTCTGTTCCATGCTTCTGTGTCTTTGGATCTATTTTGTTCATCAGTTTACTTGGTTCATTAGATTCCACATATCAGTGAAATCATGTGATACTTATCTTTCTCTGACTGGCTTATTTCTCTTAGCATAATGCTCTCCAGGTGTATCAATGATGTTGCAAATGATGAGTTCTTTCTTTTTTATAGCTGTGTAATATTCCATTGTGTAACCCTACCATAGTTTTTTTATCCACTCATCTGATGGGCCCTTAGGCTGTTTCCAAGTCTTAGCTATTGTAAACTGTGCTTCTATGAACATAGGGGTGCATATATTATTTCTGATGAGTGTTTTAGGTTTCTTAGGATATATTCCTAGAAGTGGGATGACTGGGAATTCCACTTTTAATTTTTTGAGGAAACTCCCTGTATTCCACAGTGGCTGCACCAGTCTGCATTCCCACCAGTAGTGTATGAGGGTTCCCTTTTCTCTACATCCTCACCAACACATTTGTTGATTTTTTGATGATACCCATTCTGACAGGTGAGAGGCAATACCTCATTGTCATTTTAATTTGTATCTCTTGGATGATTAGTGACTTTGAGCATTTTTTCATATGTCTCTTAACCTTATGTATATCCATTTTTGAGAAGTGTCTAGGTAGGTCCTTTTCCCATTTTTCAATTGGATTGTTTTTCTTCCTTTTTAAAAGTTGTATGAGTTACTTATATATTTTGGAAATTAACTCTTTATCAGATGTATCATTGGCAAATATGTCCTTCCATGCAGTGGGCTCTCTTTTCATATTGTTGATGGTTTCTTTTGCCGTGCAGAAGCCTTTTATTTTGATGTAGTCCCATTTGTTTATTTTCTCCTTAGTGTCCTTTGCCTTAGAGACATATTGGTAAACAAAAAGCTGTAACAGATGTCTGAGATTTTGGTGCCTATGTTTTCTTCTAGGATTTTTATGGTTTCACGGTTTACATTTAAGTCTTAGGTCCATTTTGAGTTTATTCTTGTGTATGGTGTAAGTTGGTGGTCTAGTTTCATTTTTTCACATGTATCTGTCCAATTTCCCCAACACCATTTATTGAAGACACTCTTTACTACTCCATTGTATGCTCTTTCCTTCTTTGTCAAGGTATATGTATTACATATTCTATTCTTACAATAAAGCAAGAGAAGAGAAAATATAATTAAAAAACATAAGGAAGAGCAAATATATCTATAGTATTTATTGAAAAAGTTTATGTATTTTTGGATACATGGACTCACCCAGTTCAAACCCATGCTGCTCAGTGGTCAACTGATTATATGTATGTAACTCATCCTACTTCAAGGAAGGCAATCTTTATTTGGCAGGGCATAGCCCAAATATATTTTATTCACCCCAATATGCCCTCAAAGACAGATAGGCACATCTGCTTTTATCAGTTTATATGATCTTTTTATACTCATTTGGTGATTCTCATCTTAATAGGATTTGAATACCTGGAACAGCAAGGGTAGTTAGTGTGGCTGCTTCAACATTCACCAGAACTCATTAGCTGGAAAGATCTACATTGAAGTGTGCATGAACAGAATCTATCAGACTGTCAAACCTCAAAAGGAAGTGAGGGGAGGGCGGGGGTAAGGGGAGTGATCAACCAAAGGACTTGCATGCATGCACATAAGCCTAACCAATGGACACAGACACCAGGGGGGTGAGGACATGAGTGAGTGGGTGGGGAGGGCAATGGGGGGATAAGGACACATATGTAATACCTTAATCAATAAAGAAAAAAAAAGAATTTCAGATTCTCTACTAGTTTCATACATAGCGACCACATGCTCACTATAGAATGTGGAGGGATACTGTTTCTTTAAAGCATAAAACCTACACAGAAGACTTGTCAGGTAAAACATGCTTAAGTATACACTAGTTAAGCACCTCCAGTGACTTCTTAGAAAAATATTACTAGGTGCTAATTGACCCCTAAGTGTGTCTTGGAAATGCACCAAAATACTTTTTTTTTAAAAAAAGTTTTTAAAATGAAACTGCCCAGTGGCAGAACCTGAAAAATATGAGTATAAAAATTTGTGTAGGTAAGTCAGATCAGGGCTCCTAATTTATAAAATATTCAAAAGAGAAATTATGCAAAATTAATACACAAAATTTTGAACTATATTCTGCTTTAGAAAAACTAATTAATTTTCTTCCAAGAGATGCATGTTCTTGGATGCTGATTTTTAGACAGCAACCTTGAGTCTCAGTTTGCTGCTTAAGTGTACTTTAGAGATAAGAAATGCAACTAAGCTGTGAAAAATAAGGCAACTTCCCTCCTGTCTCTTGTGCATGATAAATGCTAAACCAATTAGGAACCACTGTTGCATGCTATATTGAAATGTGTCAGGAACATCATTGCCATGCTACATAAATGGAGAAAACTTATTTAGAATAAAGTCCTGAGTAGGAGGAGACCACTTGTTTAAGTTAATATTAAACATTTGGATCCATAGAAGTGAACTAGAAGCAATCCCCTCCTTGGCTTTCCAATTTCAGAATTTCCATGATAAGGTCTTCTATTTCACTGGCAGTAATCTGAATTAGCATTTCAATAAAAAGGGCAAGGAAATACTGAAATGGAAAGTAGATTATGTGTCTGCAGAAAAAATGTGAAGCTTACAGTTCATTATGTACTTCTACACTTGCAACTTCCAAGAAGGTTTTCTACATTCTTGAAGTTTCTGCAGCATTTAAGGTACCATGTGTTTGGTCTTGCTTTTTTATATTGTTATTTTTCATATTTAAATTAGTATTATGCTCATTCCAGGAAGGCATGCTGTATTGGTGGTGGTGCTTAGACAGTGTTTAGCATTATAGCTAAATATGTCACAGTAGATATAACCCATGGAAGATACAGAAAATGCAAAAAACTTTTTTTGCAAGACTACAATGTCTTTCTGTGGGGGCATGACAATGACACTTGGTCAACATTTTACTTGTTAAGAGTTCTAGTTTTACTTCTTAACACCTTAGAAAACTATAGTTGAGTCTTGGTTAGTGTAGAGTTGATATTATGGAATTGGGTTTAGCATTATGGGGAATCTTAGGGTATATACCAGGCCCTATTACCTTCCCAACTACTTCTGTATCAATACACTTCTCTCTTTTTTTTTAATATATATTTTATTGATTTTTTACAGAGAGGAAGGGAGAGGGATAGAGAGCCAGAAACATCGATGAGAGAGAAACATCAACCAGCTGCCTCCTGCACACCCCCTACTGGAGATGTGCCCGCAACCAAGGCACATGCCCTTGACCGAAATCGAACCTGGGACCCTTCAGTCCGCAGGCCGACGCTCTATCCACTGAGCCAAACCGGTTTCAGCTACACTTTTCTTTTTTGTAGAGGTTAACTATTTCCCTAGCTATTAGTGTCCTGATAAAAGGTCAATAAAAGAATAGGATGAGTCCTAGCTGATTTGGCTCAGTGGATAGAATGTCAGTCTGTAGACTGAAGGGTCCCAGGTTTGATTCCAGTCAAGGGCACATGTCCGGGTTGTGGGCTTGATCCCCAGTAGGGGGTGTGCAGGAAACAGCCCATCAATGATTCTCTCTCATCATTGATGTTTCTATCTCTCTTTCCCTCTCCTTTCCTCTCTGAAATCAATAAAATATATATATTTTAAAAAGAATAGGATGAAATAACTGGAAATATTTTTTCTTATTCTAGAGTTTTATGACCTATGATACTCCATGAAAAATGAGATTTACCATATAAGGTTTGAAAGGAGGATTTTCTTTTCTCCCTTTCTGTTTTGATACTCTTCTCCACCACCATCATCAATAAATGTCTTCATTATACCAATGGTGCTCAAAATATTTCTTTTTGTGAATTCAGAGTCTAAAATCATTTTTTCTACTTTCCCTACTTAAGATAAAGAAAAACTGTGTCTTGCTAAAATTAATGAGAAACATTTTATCTGAAACTCCAATTGCTAAATCACAACTGAAATAAATCACTAGGCTATCCAAATACATATACTCATATTACTATAGACACAGCAGATGACCCTACATTATAAGCCATGCATGTGCTGCATAATAAATAAAGTCCTCTAGAATGATTTCGATCTACTGTTATAATGGATATATAATCTGAGCTGGTATCAAGTGATTTTAAGTGATAAAACATAAGACTTACAATTCTGGCCAAGATAGACCAGATTTACCCTCCCACCTGAACTACAAAGAAAGCCCTCAATATGTGAAACAGGGATTCTCAAGACAGTAGACATAAATTAATAAAGACCAGTGATCCCTAAGAGATGACAAAATCACCTGGTAAGCCCTATAATTGTCTTGTTTTATTGTGTTGAGAGCAACTTCAGGCCATGGTGCAGGGTTGGGGAATCTAAGTTAACTTCTGGATTTAAAAGATGTACCTCTGAGACCAGGGGAGGACAAAGTGGTCAGAATTCATGAGAAAGAGTACCATAGAGGAGGGACCTTCACATATATAGAACTCCAGAGATCTGTAGAGGGTCCCCCTTGAGTGTTCAGCTGAATACTAACTCCCCCAGAATATGAGGAAATTATATGAGACCACAGAAAGAACCACCTGAAAGAATTAGTTGTAACAGTGTTTGGCACTCACCAAGACTCAGAAATTGGACATATTTCTACCAACCAGAAAGAAAAGCATAAATATTCATGGGAATTTGGATAGAGTATTCATAAGTGTCTTGCCTCAGTATTGGGAAAAATGAATCCTAAGCTGAGCAGTGTACCAAACTTACCTAAAAAATAATAAAAGCAAGATCTGAAAGGAACAAACAACTTCCAAATAATTTAATTGTGTTCCAGAATAAAACCAAAGAATATTTATAGTGTTACAAAATATCTAACACCCAACAAGGTAAAAGCAAAATGTCTGATATTAAATTAAAAATTACTAGATGTGTAAAGACACAAAAATATGACCCACAATGAAAAGAAAACCAATAGAAATTTATCTATAAATGACACAAATGACAGAATTAGTAGACAAGGTCATAAAAAAGTTGTTATAACATATATAAAGAATAAACTAGAGAAAGAAAAGATGTAAATGACACAAATAGAACTGCTAGAGATGAAAACTGTAATTTCAGAGATAAAAAATACTGGATGAGATAAGGCATTGCAGAAGAAACAATTGTTCAACTTAAAGTAATGGCAAAAATTCAAGTCAACATGGAACACAAAAAAGAAGTTATAAAAAATTAAGAGCATTAGTGAGCTGTGGGACAACTTCATTTGTCCTAAAATATATAAGTTGAGTCCATGCAAGTGATGGTGAGTTGCAAAAATTTATTAAGAAATAATGGACAACCCAAACCGGTTTGGCTCAGTGGGTAGAGCATCGGCCTGTGTACTGAAGGGTCCCGGATTTGATTCTAGTCAAGGGCATATGCCCGGGTTGCAGGCTCGATCCTCCAGTAGGGGATGTGCAGGAGGTAGCCTATCAATGATTCTCTCATTGTTGATGTTTTTATCTCTCTCTCCCTCTCCTGTCCTCTCTGAAATCAATAAAAATACATAAAAAAAGAAATACTGGACAAAAATTTTCCAAATTTAATGAAAACTATAAATCCACAGGTTCAAGAGATTTTTTTTTCTTTTTTTTAAATTTCTTTATTGATTAAGGTATCACATATTTGTCCTCTTCCCCCCATTTCCATCACACCCCCCTCCCCACACATGCCCCCACCCCCCTGTTGTCCTTAACCGCTGGTTGGGCTCATATGTCTGCACACAAGTCCTTTGGTTGATCTCTCCCTTTATCCCCACCCTTCCCTACCCTCCCCCCGAGGCCCGACAGTCTGATCCATGCCTCCTTGTTTCTGGGTCTGTTCTTGTTCATCAGTCTATGTTGTTCATTATTTCCCCTAGATGAGTGAGGTCATGTGCTATTAGAAATACACTTATAAGAACCGAAAATGAGACAAGCAATAATGGTTATGGTGACAGGCAAATGAATCGGTCTGTAGTGAGTTTCTTTCTGGGCCAACAGTTCTTTTGAGACCCAATTTCAATGTCCAACTGTTCCTTATGTGTACATGTCAGCACTGACATTCTCTCCAAATCAAGAAACATGAAGAAACTATACTCAAACACTTTACGATACATTATGTACAAAGGAACAAAGATAAAGATGACAGCAGCTTTCTCATTAGAAATTATACAAGTGAGAAGACAATGGAACAACACCTTTAAATTACTGATAGGATAAAAAAGAGTCTACCTAGATTCTGTATCCAGTAAAAAGAACTTTCATAATTGAAGATGAAATAAAGATTTTTCAGTCATATAACAGCTAAAAGAATTCCTCACCAGCAGGCTGCTCCTTAAGAAAGGAATTTTCTCATGCATGGAAAATGAAACATGATGGAATTATCTATCTACACAACAGAATGAAGTGTACTGAAATTGGAAACAATATAAGTAAATTTACAAACTATTTTTCATATTATTAAAATCTCTTTAAAATATACTTGAGGACATCAGTGGAAATATAAGGGTCTCTGAAAATGCCACCTAAAAAGCAAGAAGAATACTGACAAAAATTGCTAGAATCAACATTTTCAGAACTCTGGAAATTAACAAAAGGCTTGAAGCAATCCGGGGAGTTTTTGCTCAAGAAAAGTAATTGAGCCCTTGCCAGTTTGGCTCAGTGGATAGAGTCGGCCTGTGGACTAAATGGTCCCAGATTTGATTTCAGTCAAAGGGAACATACCTCAGTTAGAGGCTTAATCCCTGACACTGGTTGGGGTGTGTGTGGGAAGCAATGAATCTATGTATCTCTCACATTGATGTTTTTTTCTCTCTCTAAAAGTCAATGGGAAAATATCCTTGGGTGAGGATTAACCAAAATGAATGAATGAATGAATGAATGAATGAATGAATGAATATCAGTAAGAATAGTGACCTTCATGGTGTTTTAATTTGCCCTATTTTCATCTCCCTATTCCCAGATTTGTGGCAGCCTAGAAAACCAATAGTGCTCAATCACTGTGAAAACCAACCACAGAAATATAGACCAGTGGAAAAGAATAGAGAACCCAGAAATTGACCCAAGCCACTATACTCAGTTAATATTTGACAAAGGAGGCAAGAACATACAATGGAGTCAAGGCAGTCTCTTCAATAAATGGTGTTGGTGAAATTGGACAGATACATGCAAAAAAATTAAACTAGACCACCAACTTACATCATAAGCAAAAATAAACTAAAAATGGATAAAGGAATTAAACATAAGATAATAAACCATAAAAATATTAGAGAAATCCATAGGTAGCAAAATCTCAAACATATGCTGAAGTAATATTTTCACCCATACCGCTCTTAGGGCAATGGAAACTAAAGAAAAAGTGAACAAATGGGACTATATAAAAATAAAAACCCTCTGTACAGCAAAAGAAACCATCAACAAAACAACAAGAAAGCCCACTGCATGGGAGAATATATTTGCCAATGTTATCACCAATAAGGGTTTAATCTCCAACATTTACAGGGAACTTATACAACTTAATAAAAGGAAGATAAACAACCCAATAAAAAAATGGGCAATGAACCTAAACAGATACTGTTCAAAAGAGGACATAAGGAAGGCCAAGACACATATGAAAACATGCTCAAAGTCACTAATCTTCAGAGAGGTGCAAATCAAAACGATAATGCAGTACCATCTCACACCTGTCACAATGGCTATCATCAACAAATCAACAAATGACAAGTGCTGGCGAGGATGCGGAGAAAAAGGAACCCTTGTGCACTACTGGTGGGAATGCAGACTGGTGCAGCCACTATGGAGGACAGTATGGAGTTTCCTCAAAAAACTAAAAATGGAACTCCCATTTGATCCAATGATCCCACTTCTAGGAATATATCCCAAGAAACTAGAAACACCAATCAGAAAGGATATATGCACCCCTATGTTCATAGCAGCACAATTTACCATAGCTAAGATTTGGAAACAGCCTAAGTGCCCATCAGCAGATGAGTGGATTAAAAAAACTGTGGTACATCTACACAATGGAATACTACGCTGCTGTAAAAAAGAAGGAATTCTTTCCATTTGCAACAGCATGGATGGAACTGGAGAGCATTTTGTTAAGCGAAATAAGCCAGTCAGAGAAAGATAACTAATACATGATCTCACTCATTTATGGAATATAATGAACAACATAAACTGATGAACAAAAACAGATCCAGAGACAGAGAAGTGTCAATCAGACAGTCAAACCTCAGAGGGAAAGTAGGGGAGGGTGAGAGAAAGGGGGAGAGATCAACCAAAGGACTTGCATGCATGCATATAAGCCTAACCAATGGACACAGACACCAGGGCATGAGGGTATGAGTGGGGGGAGGAATGGGGGGACAATAGGAGGATAAGGGCACATATGTAATGCCTTATCAATAAAAAATATATATATAAACATCCAATCCATGATTTAAAAAATTAAATTAAATTAAAAAAGAAAAGAATGTATATTTGCAGTAGCTTGTATTTGTATTAGAAAACACTGAAAGCATACTAATAAAAGGGGTTACTGATGAGGAAAGGGGTAGGATAGCAGCAAGACTTCTGGGTTTACCTTTATAAACTTGATTTTTGAACTGTACAAATACATGTTTTATTTAAAAAAGTACATTAAAAGTAGGATAATTAAATTATGATGTTTCTGCCTGATAGTCTACTAGATAGTAAATAAAATTGATGCTGTCAGTGTTGAAATATATAGATAAAAATCAAAATATATAACAAATAAAAAGAGCAGATTATAAGAAAGTAATGTATGATACTATAATTTGAGGAATTATATTTACATCTATTGTGTGGCTTCCTAAATGTAGAATGGCTCAGTGAAGTGTCCATTTTTTAAGTCTATTTTTTGACTCTTAATCCCCATGCCTCAGAATGTGATTATAGCCCTGGCTAGTTTGCTTCAGTGGATAGAGCATCAGCCTACAGACTGAAGGGTCCCATGTTTGATTCCAGTCAAGGTCACATGCCTGTGTTGTGTGCTCGATCCCCACTGTGTGGCATGCAGGATGCAGGTGATCAATGATTCTCTCTCATCATTGATGTTTCTATCTCTCTCTACTTCTTCCTCTCTGAAATCAATAAAAAATATTTTTTAAAAAGAATGCGACTGTTTGGAGATAGGGTCTTTAAAAACATAATTAATTTTAAAATGAGGTCATTAGAGTGGACCCCAATCCACTATGACTGATGTCTATATAAAATGAGGAAATTTGAACACAGATTTGTACAAAGGAAAGACCATGTGAAGTCACAGAAAGAAGATGGTCAGCTACAAGCCATGAGGAGAGGCCTCAGAAGAAACCAAAGCTGCTGACACCTTGATCTTTCTGTTCTAGCCTCTAGAATTTTAAGAAAATAAATTTGTTATTTAAAAAAAAGAAAACCAACCACCAGGCAGTCAATGAAGGGGGCAAAACAAGCTAGGAGTTCCTTCAAAGCCCCATTTCCAAACAGCTGTCATTATTGACCTATTTGGTGGTTGCCAAGACGAACCTACTCACAAGACTTGTCTTTATTCAACCTAACACAGATTTTTGCCATTGCAAACAAACCTTTCCCAGGGAACATTTGTCAAAACTAATCCTTATTAGTTGCATAATATTGCAACTGCCTGAGGCTATGGATAACAGTTGGGGCAAACAAAGGCTTACTACAAATCTTAAAAGAAAAATCTGGGGGATGATATGTCCATAGGAGGTTTTGAGAAGCTCTAAAATATTTTTGTGTACCTTCAAGAAAAAGAACAGGTGTAGTGATATGAGGATGCCCTGGATTTTGCACATGCTCATGAGATACCTGAGAGGACCCAAAGCTCTTACCATTGTTTAACCTTTAGTCTTATATGCAAGTAGAAAGTAAAGGTTAAAATATAGTTGTTAACTTCATGGATGGGTGTTAAAGGTTTGCCCCAACGAACCCATAGAGCCACCCAGCAATGACAGGGAGATTTATTGGCTGCTGGTATTTAAAGAAATCTGTATAAAGTAATTATCTGAACACTAATGTAGCTGAGCAGAGACTTTATTGGTGACACATGACAAAAAGTACACATTTTTACAAAATTAGTACAGAAACATCATTATATAAACAAATAAACAAGAATAACAAATGGGGGCCGAAACCGGTTTGGCTCAGTGGATAGAGCGTCGGCCTGCGGACTCAAGGGTCCCAGGTTCGATTCCGGTCAAGGGCATGTACCTTGGTTGTGGGCACATCCCCAGTAGGGGGTGTGCAAGAGGCAGCTGATCGATGTTTCTCTCTCATCGATGTTTCTAACTCTCTATCCCTCTCTCTCTTCCTCTCTGTAAAAAATCAATAAAATATATTTAAAACAAAAACAACAAAAAAGAAGAGATATTTTAAAAAAATGTTTAAAAAAAAAAAGAATAACAAATGGGGAGAAACCAAGATGGTGGCATAGGTAAACACCTGAACTTGCTGCATCGCACCACTGCAAAACTACAACTAAAAGACAAAACGGACAACATACGAATAATAGGGGTGCCAGAACAACAGGAAGAAGAACAAGGGTCAGTAGAACTATTTGAAGAAATAATGTCAGAAAACTTCCCTGATGTGACAAAGAAAAAACTCACACAAGCTCAGAAAGTCCCAAACAGGATGAACCCGAAAAGACCCACACCAAGACACATCATAAACACGATGGCAAATATTCAGGACAAAGAGAATCTTAAAGGCTGCAAGAGAGAGACAGAAAGTTACATACAAGGGAACTGCCATTAGATTATCAAATGATTTCTCAACAGAAACACATCAGGCCAGAAAAGAATGGAAGGAAATCTACAAAGTGATGCAAACCAAGGATCCGAATCCAAGCATATTCTATCCAGCAAGGTTATCATTCAAAATTGAAGGGAAAATAAGGAGCTTCACAGACAAAAAAAGGCTAAGGGAGTTTATCACTACCAACCCAGGAATGCAAGAAATGCTAAAGGGAATGCTGTAAAAAGAAGAAATAAAAAGGTAAGAAGAAACACAGCCTCAAAAAATAAAAATGGCTACAAACAAGTACTTTTCAATAATAACTTTAAACCTATAGAGACTAAATGCTCCAATCAAAAGACATCGAGTGGCTGAATGGGTAAAAAAAACACGACCCATATATAAGCTGTCTATAAGAGACCCACCTGAGAAAAAAGGACTCATACAGATTGAAAGTGAAGGGATGGAAAAACATCTTTCAGGCAAATGGAAATGAAAAAAAGCTGGGGTAGCAGTACCTATATCTGACAAAATAGACCTCAAAGTAAAGGCCATAATAAGAGATAAGGAATGCCACTTCATAATAATAAAGGGATAGATATAAGAGGATATAACCCTGATAAACATATATACACCCAATGCAGGAGAACTTAAATACATAAAAAAAAAAAAACCTCCTGGAAGATATCAAGGGAGAGATCGACAACAATACAATCATAGTAGGAGACTTTAATACACCACTGACATCACAGGATAAATCATCTAGACAGAAATCAGCAAAGAAACAGAAATTCTAAATGACTCACTAGATCAGATGGACCTAATTGACATCTTCAGAGCATTTCACCACAAAGCGACAGAATATACATTCTTCTCAAGTGCACATGGGACATTTTAAAAAAATAGACCACATATTGGGTCACAAACAAAGTCTCCCCAAATTCAAAAAGATTGAAATCATATCAAGCATTTTATCAGACCACAATGGCATAATATTAGAAATAAACTACAATAAAAACATTCCACAAAATTCAAACACTTGGAAACTGAATAGCATGCTATTAAACAATGATTGGGTTAATAATGAGATTAAAGAAGGAATTAAAAACATCCTCGAGACTAATGACAATGAAAACACAACAATGCAAATGCTATGGGACACAATGAAAGCAGTCCTGAGAGGAAAATTTATAGCTCTACAGGCCTACCACAAAAAAATAAGAAAAAATGGTAATAAATCATCTAACTCAACAACTCAAAGAATTAGAAAGGGAGCAACAAGAAAAGCCCATAGTGAGCAGAAGGAAGGAAATAATAAAGATCAGAGCAGAAATGAATGACATAGAAACAAAAAAAAAAATAATACAAAAGATCAACAAAACCAAGAGCTGGTTCTTTGAAAGGATAAACAAGATTGATGAACCTCTAGCTAGGCTCACCAAGAAGCAAAGAGAGAGGACCCAAATAAACAAAATCAGAAATGAAAGAAGTGAAATAACAACAGACCTCACCGAAATACAAAGGATTGTTATAAAATTCTACGAACAACTTTATTCCAACAAACTGGACAACCTGGAGGAAACGGACATATTCCTAGAAAAATATAACCTTCCAAAACTCAATCAGGAAGAATCGAAACAGCTCAATAAGCCAATAATTATGGAAGAAATTGAAACAGTCATCAAAAGGCTTCCAGCAAACAAAAGCCCAGTGCCAGATGGCTTCACAGGGGAGTTTTCCCAAACATTCAAGGAAGAATTAAAACCTATCCTCCTCAGACTATCCCAAAAAATTCAAGAGGAAGGAACACTTCCAAGCTCCTTCTATGAAGCCAGTATCACTCTAATATAAAACCAGATAAAGATTATACAATGAAAGAGAATTATAGGCCAATATCCCTCATGAACATAGATGCCAAAATCCTCAATAAAATTCTAGCAAATCGGATCCAGCAGTACATCAGAAAGATCATACACTATGACCAAGTAGGAGTTATCCCAGGGATGCAAGGATGGTACAATATTCGCAAATCAATAAATGTGATACTTCACATAAACAAATTGAGAGGTAAAAATCACATAGTCATATCAATTGACGCAGAAAAAGCATTTGACAAAAGCCAATACCCTTTATTGATAAAAACTCTCAGCAAGGTGGGAATAGAAGGATCATACCTCAACATAATAAAAGCCATATATGACAAACCCACAGCCAACATCATACTTAATAGACAAAAACTAAAACCATTTCCCCTAAGACAGGAACAAGACAGAGATGCCCACTCTCACCACTCCTGTTCAACATAGTGCTGGAAGTACTAGCCATTGCAATCAGACAAGAAGAAGAAATAAAAGGCATCCAAATTGGAAAAGAATTAAAGCTGTATTTGCAGATGACATGATACTGTACATAGAGAACCCTAAAGACTCCATCAAAAAATTATTAGATTTTGCTGAAACCGGTTTGGCTCAGTGGATAGAGCGTCAGCCTGCGGACTCAAGGGTCCCAGGTTCGATTCCGGTCAAGGGCATGTACCTTGGTTGCGGGCACATCCCCAGTAGGGGGTGTGCAAGAGGCAGCTGATTGATGTTTCTCTCTCATCTATGTTTCTAACTCTCTATCCCTCTCTCTTCCTCTCTGTTAAAAATCAATAAAAATATATTTAAGAAATTATTAGATTTAATATATCAATTCGGCAGTGTAGCAGGATACAAAATTAATGCCAGGAAATCTATGGCATTTCTATACATCAATAATGAACTTACAGAAAGAGAGACTAAAAAAGCAATTCAATTTACCATCGCACCAAAATATTAAGATACCTAGGAATAAACTTAACTAAAGAGGTAAAAGACCTACATGCAGAAAACAACACAACACTGAAAAAAGAGATAGAGGAAGAAATAAATAGATGGAAGAACAAACCATGTACATGGATTGATAGAATCAACATCATCAAAATGTCCATACTACCCAAAGCAATCAATAAATTCAATGCACTTCCCATTAAAATACCAATGGCATATTACAGAGTCCTAGAACGAACTTTCCAAAAATTCACCTGGAATAAAAAAAGACCCCAAATACCTACAGCAATCCTGAGATAGAAGAACAAAGTAGGAGGGATCTCAATACCAGATATCAAGCTGTATTACAAAGCCACTGTTCTCAAAACTGCCTGGTATTGGCACAAGAACAGACATATAGACCAACGGAATAGAATAGAGAATCCAGAAATCAACCCAAACCGCTATGCTTAATTAATATTTGACAAAGGAGTCATGAACATACAATGGAGTCAAGACAGTCTCTTCAACAAATGGTGTTGGGAAAATTGGACAGATACATGCAAAAAAATGAAACTAGACCACCAACTTACACCATACACAAAAATAAATTCAAAATGGATAAAGGATTTAAACATAATATGGGAAACCATAAAAATACTAGAGGAATCTATAGGCAGAAAAATCTCTGACATATGCCAAGGCAATTACTTCACTGATACTGCTCCTAGAGCAATGGAAACTAAAGAGAAAATAAACAAATGGGACTACATAAAAATAAAAACTTTTGTACAGCAAAGGAAACCATCAATAAAACAACAAGACGCTCACTGCATGGGAGAACATATTTGCCAATGATATCAATGATAAGGGTTTAATTTCCAACATTTACAGGGAACTCATGCAGCTTAACAAAAAGAAGATAAACAACCCAATCAAAAATGGGCAACTGATCTAAATAGACACTTTTCAAAAGACAGAAGGAAGGCCAAGAGACATATGAAAACCTGCTCAAAGTCACTAATCATCAGAGAGATGCAAATAAAAACAACAATGCGGTACCATCTCACACCTGTCAGAATGTCTATTATCAACAAGTGAACAAGTGACAAGTGCTGGCGAGGATGCGGAGAAAAAGGAACCCTCGTGCACTACTGGTAGGAATGCAGACTGGTGCAGCCACTTTGGAGAACAGTATGGAGTTTCCTCAAAAAACTAAAAATGGAACTCCCATTTGACCCAGTGATCCCACTTCTAGGAATATATCACAAGAAACTAGAAACATCAATCAGAAAGGATATATGCACCCCTATGTTCATAGCAGCACAATTCACTATAGCTAAGATTTGGAAACAGCCTAAGTGCCCATCAGCAGATGAGTGGATTAAAAAACTGTGGTACATCTACACAATAGAATACTATGCTGTGGTAAAAAAGAAGGAGCTCTTACCATTTGCAACAACATGGATGGAAATGGAGAACATTATGCTTAGTGAAATAAGCCAGGCAGAGAAAGATAAATATCACATGATCTCACTCATTTGTGGAATATAATGTACAACATAAACTGATGGGGGAAAAAATAGATCCAGAGACTGAGAAACATCAATCAGAACATCAAATCTCAGGGAAGAAATTGTGAGGTAACCAGAAACCCAAGAATGCCTGAGAACGTCTTTCTAGCCATACTAGCAATCATCAGCTGTACGTAATATTACCTGGGGCAAATGGGGAAGTATTTTGGTCTTATGCTCCTGACCCATCATGGGTAAGACCCCTTACATGGGCTGATCCTTTGCCTAATGTAGTCACCAATAATACCAAACACCTTGGTCATCCAGGAGGACCATGGGTGGGGCAAGAAAGTATAATTACACAGGGGTCTCCACCCAGCTTCCCTTTTGTATGACACAAAATCAAACCACTGCCCCTTTGTGTGTACAATTAAAGAGAGGTTTCTGGCTAGTGTGGACACCAAATAAAGGTTGTCACTACTATCACTACTTGCCCCTGTGAGAGGTGCAGAAAATGTAACTAAGACCTTGTCTATACAAAAAGAAATAGTCAGCCAGTTTGAAATGGAATTGCCATGGCCTATTGCAGTGGTGGGCAACCTTTTGAGCTTGGTGTGTCAAACTTTGCTAAAAAACTGAGCGTAACTCGGGTAGTGTCACTTTGAGGAAAAAACTAACTCCAAGCCTCTAGTCGCAAATGTTTCATCCTCGGCATGCGGCCACGTGTCATCAGAAATGGCTACGCGTGTCAGTGCTGACACCTGTGTCATAGGTTTGCCATCACTAGCCTAGAGCAAAGAATATCCTTACATGATATTATTCTACAATGTCATTATAATTTTTCCCATATTTGTGTTACCCCCATTACCTATAATAGTACCACAAATCCTTGGTCATCAATAAAAAAATCACCTTTTTGGTGCTTGGAGACAAAGGTAACCCACCTCTTGATATTTTAGAATTACAACAGCATAATATACAAAAAAAAAAAGAAAGAAAAGAAAAAGAATGCAGAAAAATAATAAGAGCCTGTAAGAGATATGGGACACCATCAAATGAACCAACATACAGAATAACAAACATCCCAGAAAGTAAAGGGAGAGACAAAAGGGCAGAAAAAAATATTTGAAGAAATAATGGCCAAAAACTACCAAAATTTTATAAAATTAATCTGCAAATCCAAAGAGCACAATGAAATCCAAATAGAAACAATTCAAAGTGGATATCACCAAGATATATTATAATCCAACTGTCAAAAGTTAAATACAAGGAGACTATTCAAAGCAGCAAGATAGAAGCAATTCACCATGTACAGAGGATCCTCCATAATATTACTTGCCGTTACCCATCAAAAACAAGAGGCTAGAACAACAACAAAAAAACCCACTATTAAACAAGTATTCTATTTTTGTAGGACTATCCTTCAAAGATAAATGAGAAATAAAGATATCACCAGATAAACAATCACTGAGATAATTCATCATAAGCAAACCATCACATTAGAAATACTAAAAGGAGTCCATCAGGCTGAAATGAAAAGACACTGGACATTAATTCAAATCCACATGAATAAAGAAAAGTAGTACAGGTAACTGTATAGGTAAATAGAAAATATACTATAGGACATGTATGTAATAACTTAATCAATAAATGAAATTTTTTAAAAAGAAAATACACTATAAATATATTTTTTGTTTATAACTTTTTTCTCTTAATTTAAAGAACACCTGCATAAAGCAATAGTTATAAATATGTGTTGATGGGTATATAATGTATATAAATGTAATTTAGATGATAATAGAGCAAATTCTCTGTGCACTGTTGAAATTGAGTTGCCTGTTATCTTAACTAGATGATTATAATTTAAGATATTAATTGTAATCCACAAGGGAAACAATAAGAAAATAATTCCATAAAATAGAGTGAAAAGAGACAAAGGAAAAAACATGGCATTTAACACAAAAGATAGAAGTGATGGAGGAATAGAGGAACAAAATGTCATAGTATATAGAAAACAAATAATAACATGGAAGTCGCAAATCTTACATTATCAGTAATTTCATTAAACAATACAACCAAAAGGAAGAGTCTGGCAGAATGGATATACAATTATGATTAATCTATATGCTGTCTGTAATAGACAGACTTTAGATTTAAATAAAGATTTAATGTAAAGAGATGGAAAAAATATACCATGCAAACATTTAGCAACAGAGAGATGGAGTGGCTGTACTGATATCAAACAAAATAGACTTTTAAGACAAAATTTGTTACTATAGACACAGAAGGATATTTCATCAAGATAAAAGGGTGGATCTATACAAAGATAAAACAATTACATATATTTATATGCATATAATCTACTTATATATAACATCAGAGTCTCAAAATACATGAAGCAAAATATGACAGAAATAATTTGATGAATAAGAAATTCAATAATGAGACTTGGAGACTTGAATATCCTATTTTCAATAGGAATAGTACTACTAGTCAAAATATTAACAAGAAAATGGAAAACTTAGTCCTGGCTGGATAGCTCAATTGGTTGGAGCTTCATCCCCATATGCCAAGTTTGCGGGTTTAATATGTGGTCAGGGCACATACAAGAAATAACCAATGAATGCATACATAAGTGGAAAAACAAATCTCTCTCTCTCTCTCTCTCTCTCTCTCTCTCTCTCTCTCTCTTTCTCTCTCTCTCCTCAAATCAATAAATAAAAAGGAAGAAAATTAAAGATTTGAACATTATAAATCAACTAGACCCAATAGACTTCTATAGAATGCGCTGCCCAACATGAAATACACATTATTCTAAAGAGCACATGGAACAATATTACAGGGTGGAGGGAGAGAGCAAAAAAGAAAAGAGAGAGAGAACTCATAGAGATGGACAACAGTGTGGTGATTACAGGGGTGGGTGTGGGGAGGAGGGTGAGTGGAGGTGGAAGAGAGCGTAGAGGGGATAAATGGTGACAAGGAAAAAAAAGTCTTGATAAATTTTAAAAGACTAAAATCATACTAAGTCTGTTCTCTGACCACATCAGAATGAAATTAGTGGCAAGAATGTTCCCTAAATAACCAATGGGTATGTGAAGAAATAAGGTAAATTAGAAAATACTTTTTTTTTTTTAATTTCTTTATTGATTAAGGTGTCACATATTTGTCCTCATCCCCCCATTCCCATCCCACCCCTCTCCCCACGCAAGCCCCAATCCCCGGTTGAACTTAACCGTTGGATAGGCTTATATGCATGCATACAGGTCCTTTGGTTGAATTCTCCCCCTCCCCCTCCCTCCCCCTACCCTCTTCTATCCTCCCTCTGAGGCCCGATAGTCCGATCGATGCCTCCTTGCTTCTGGTTCTGTTCTTGTTCCTCAGTCTATGTTGTTCATCATTTCCTCTAGATGAACGAGATCATATGTCACTAGATATATACTAATAGGAACTGAATGTGAGACGAGCAATAATATTTATGCTGACAGGCAAATGAATCAATCTGTAGTGAGCTTCCCCCTGGACCAACAGTTCTTTTGAGACCCAATTTCGATGTCCAGTAGTTCCTTATGTGTACATGTCAGCACTGACCCCTCAGCTCTGGATGGTGGACAAATGGTGGTAACGGAGGTCCGACTCCCTCTGGTTTGGTCTCGGCCGAACCCAGGGGCACGGCGTCACCCGGACTAAGGGGCACGTGGCCTCACCCATACCCAAGGGGCGCGTGTTCTCACCTGGGCCTGGGACCCAGGCTCACCCGGATGGATCCAGGGGCGCACGGCCTCACCCGGACCCAGGATCTGGCTTCACCCGTACCCAGGGACGCTTGGCCTCTCCCAGACCCAGGGCCACTTGGGCTCACCCGGGCCTAGGTGCACGAGGCCTCACCCAGATCCAGGGACACATGGTCTCACCCGGACCCAGGGACGCTTAGCCTCACCCAGACCCAGGGGCACGTGGCCTCACCCGGGCCTAGGTGCACGAGGCCTCATCCGGATCCAGGGACACATGGTCTCACCCGGACCCAGGGACGCTTGGCCTCTCCCAGACCCAGGGCCACTTGGGCTCACCCGGTCCTAGGTGCACGAGGCCTCATCCGGATCCAGGGACGCATGGTCTCACCCAGACCCAGGGACGCTTGGCCTCTCCCAGACCCAGGGCCACTTGGGCTCACCCGGGCCTAGGTGCACGAGGCCTCACCCGGATCCTGGGACACCTGGTCTCACCCGGACCCAGGGATGCTTGGCCTCTCCCAGACCCAGGGCCACTTGGGCTCACCCGGGCCTAGGTGCACGAGGCCTCACCCAGATCCAGGGACGCAAGGTCTCACCCGGACCCAGGGACGCTTGGCCTCTCCCCGACCCAGGGCCACTTGGGCTCACCCGGGCCTAGGTGCACGAGGCCTCACCCGGATCCAGGGACACACGGTCTCACCCAGACCCAGGAACGTTTGGCCACTCCCAGACCCAGGGCCACTTGGGCTCACCCGGGCCGAGGTGCACGAGGCCTCACCCAGATCCAGGGACACATGGTCTCACCCGGACCCAGGGACGCTTAGCCTCTCCCAGACCCAGGGGCACGTGGCCTCACCCGGGCCTAGGTGCACGAGGCCTCATCCGGATCCAGGGACACATGGTCTCACCCAGACCCAGGGACGCTTGGCCTCTCCCAGACCCAGGGCCACTTGGGCTCACCCGGGCCTAGGTGCACGAGGCCTCATCCGGATCCAGGGACGCATGGTCTCACCCGGACCCAGGGACGCTTGGCCTCTCCCAGACCCAGGGCCACTTGGGCTCACCCGGGCCTAGGTGCACGAGGCCTCACCCGGATCCTGGGACACATGGTCTCACCCGGACCCAGGGATGCTTGGCCTCTCCCAGACCCAGGGCCACTTGGGCTCACCCGGGCCTAGGTGCACGAGGCCTCACCCGGATCCAGGGACGCATGGTCTCACCCGGACCCAGGGATGCTTGGCCTCTCCCCGACCCAGGGCCACTTGGGCTCACCCGGGCCTAGGTGCACGAGGCCTCACCCGGATCCAGGGACACACGGTCTCACCCAGACCCAGGCACGTTTGGCCACTCCCAGACCCAGGGCCACTTGGGCTCACCCGGGCCTAGGTGCACGAGGCCTCATCCGGATCCAGGGACGCATGGTCTCACCCGGACCCAGGGGCGCTTGGCCTCTCCCAGACCCAGGGCCACTTGGGCTCACCCGGGCCTAGGTGCACGAGGCCTCACCCGGATCCTGGGACACCTGGTCTCACCCGGACCCAGGGACGCTTGGCCTCTCCCAGACCCAGGGCCACTTGGGCTCACCCGGGCCTAGGTGCACGAGGCCTCACCCGGGTCCAGGGACGCATGGTCTCACCCGGACCCAGAGACGCTTGGCCTCTCCCAGACCCAGGGCCACTTGGGCTCACCCGGGCCTAGGTGCACGAGGCCTCATCCGGATCCAGGGACGCATGGTCTCTCCCGGACCCAGGGGCGCTTGGCCTCCCCCAGACCCAGGGCCACTTGGGCTCACCCGGGCCTAGGTGCACGAGGCCTCACCCAGATCCAGGGACACATGGTCTCACCCGGACCCAGGGGCGCGTGGCCTCTCCCCGACCCAGGGCCACTTGGGCTCACCCGGGCCTAGGTGCACGAGGCCTCACCCAGATCCAGGGACACATGGTCTCACCCGGACCCAGGGACGCGTGGCCTCTCCCAGACCCAGGGCCACTTGGGCTCACCCGGGCCTAGGTGCACGAGGCCTCACCCAGATCCAGGGACACATGGTCTCACCCGGACCCAGGGATGCTTGGCCTCTCCCAGACCCAGGGCCACTTGGGCTCACCCGGGCCGAGGTGCACGAGGCCTCACCCGGATCCAGGGACGCAAGGTCTCACCCGGACCCAGGGACGCTTGGCCTCTCCCCGACCCAGGGCCACTTGGGCTCACCCGGGCCTAGGTGCACGAGGCCTCACCCGGATCCAGGGACACACGGTCTCACCCAGACCCAGGAACGTTTGGCCACTCCCAGACCCAGGGCCACTTGGGCTCACCCGGGCCTAGGTGCACGAGGCCTCACCCAGATCCAGGGACACATGGTCTCACCCGGACCCAGGGACGCTTAGCCTCTCCCAGACCCAGGGGCACGTGGCCTCACCCGGGCCTAGGTGCACGAGGCCTCATCCGGATCCAGGGACACATGGTCTCACCCAGACCCAGGGACGCTTGGCCTCTCCCAGACCCAGGGCCACTTGGGCTCACCCGGGCCTAGGTGCACGAGGCCTCATCCGGATCCAGGGACGCATGGTCTCACCCGGACCCAGGGACGCTTGGCCTCTCCCAGACCCAGGGCCACTTGGGCTCACCCGGGCCTAGGTGCACGAGGCCTCACCCGGATCCAGGGACACATGGTCTCACCCGGACCCAGGGATGCTTGGCCTCTCCCAGACCCAGGGCCACTTGGGCTCACCCGGGCCTAGGTGCACGAGGCCTCACCCGGATCCAGGGACGCATGGTCTCACCCGGACCCAGGGATGCTTGGCCTCTCCCCGACCCAGGGCCACTTGGGCTCACCCGGGCCTAGGTGCACGAGGCCTCACCCGGATCCAGGGACACACGGTCTCACCCAGACCCAGGAACGTTTGGCCACTCCCAGACCCAGGGCCACTTGGGCTCACCCGGGCCTAGGTGCACGAGGCCTCATCCGGATCCAGGGACGCATGGTCTCACCCGGACCCAGGGACGCTTGGCCTCTCCCAGACCCAGGGCCACTTGGGCTCACCCGGGCCTAGGTGCACGAGGCCTCACCCGGATCCTGGGACACCTGGTCTCACCCGGACCCAGGGACGCTTGGCCTCTCCCAGACCCAGGGCCACTTGGGCTCACCCGGGCCTAGGTGCACGAGGCCTCACCCGGGTCCAGGGACGCATGGTCTCACCCGGACCCAGAGACGCTTGGCCTCTCCCAGACCCAGGGCCACTTGGGCTCACCCGGGCCTAGGTGCACGAGGCCTCATCCGGATCCAGGGACGCATGGTCTCTCCCGGACCCAGGGGCGCTTGGCCTCCCCCAGACCCAGGGCCACTTGGGCTCACCCGGGCCTAGGTGCACGAGGCCTCATCCGGATCCAGGGACGCATGGTCTCTCCCGGACCCAGGGGCGCTTGGCCTCCCCCAGACCCAGGGCCACTTGGGCTCACCCGGGCCTAGGTGCACGAGGCCTCACCCAGATCCAGGGACACATGGTCTCACCCGGACCCAGGGGCGCTTGGCCTCCCCCAGACCCAGGGCCACTTGGGCTCACCCGGGCCTAGGTGCACGAGGCCTCACCCAGATCCAGGGACACATGGTCTCACCCGGACCCAGGGACGCTTAGCCTCTCCCAGACCCAGGGGCACGTGGCCTCACCCGGGCCTAGGTGCACGAGGCCTCATCCGGATCCAGGGACACATGGTCTCACCCGGACCCAGGGACGCTTGGCCTCTCCCAGACCCAGGGCCACTTGGGCTCACCCGGTCCTAGGTGCACGAGGCCTCATCCGGATCCAGGGACGCATGGTCTCACCCAGACCCAGGGACGCTTGGCCTCCCCCAGACCCAGGGCCATTTGGGCTCACCCGGGCCTAGGTGCACGAGGCCTCACCCGGATCCTGGGACACCTGGTCTCACCCGGACCCAGGGATGCTTGGCCTCTCCCAGACCCAGGGCCACTTGGGCTCACCCGGGCCTAGGTGCACGAGGCCTCACCCGGATCCAGGGACACATGGTCTCGCCTGGACCCAGGGGTGTGTGGGCTCTCCCAGACCCAGGGGCGCTTGGCCTCGCCCGGGCACGGGATCCAGCGTCATCCGGATCCAGGGGCACTTGGCCTCACCCGGACCCGGAGTCCGGCCTCACCTGGACCCAGGGGCATGTGGCCTCACCTAGACCCAGGGACGTGAGGCCTCACTTATACCCAGAGGCGTGTGACCACACCCGAGCCCAGAGGCGCGCAACCCTGCCGGCACCCGAGTCTCAGCGGGGCCCCGTCTTCCCGATCCCAATTCCTGCCGGTCAATCCCCCCTCAGCAATTCCCCTGGCCATCCTTCCAGAGCTCCAGTATGGCTGCTTCAGAACTCGTCGGGCGGCGGCTCGGCGAAGCTCCGGTGCACCCGGTGCATGGCGGTGGGCCAGTCTGGCGTCGCTGCGTCGGCCCTTGGGTCTGCATCGGTGGCTGGTCGCCGAGCATGCGCACCTGGCCGCTTCCGGGGCGTTGAGATTCTTGACGGACTCAGAGGTCAGCAAGCGCGGAGTCTCCCACCCCATGTCTCATAGGGGTTCGTCTGTCCGTGCTTGGCTGCCAGTGGAGCCGTCCCCTCAGCCGGAGACCGCCGGGGGATCTGCGCCGAGCACGTTCCAGGCCGCTGTTGTATCGCCTGAGCCTTAGTTCTTTTGTGTCGCCTGAGCCGTAGTTCTTAAAGTGTGGTCTTTGGGTCACCAGCATCAGCATCATCCCACATACCCCTCTTTTATTCTAGTTGTAGAGCATCTACTCAGCCAGCCCTATGGTGGTCTTGGATGGTGTCTGCTCTGCTCTCTTGTCGTAGTCTCAAAGTTGTTGTGGTAGGCAACAATCAGGCTTCCGCCCTATGCCTCCATCTTGGTCCTCCTTTGTATAGTTAAGTCTTGATTGTTGTTGGTGTCACTGGGGGGGCTCTCTTTGTTTATAAAGGAAGAGTTGCTGTGCAGGAGACACGTTTATGGGCCGGGTCTTGGTGCAGCAAAGCTTTGGCGCTCACTGAATATTCCCGTTGAATGTGTCCCTTATGCACGTGGTTGAAATCTGGTGTCATCTCCCACAGACCACCAGATGCCCTCGTTTCTGGGTCTCCAATGGGGTGTAGATCAGCTACTGCCTTAGGCACTCAGCAAGGGTTACAGCAAAAACTGTAGTTTCTTCCTCCTGTCTGAGTGGCCCTGGAGCAGTCCGACTAGAACAGCAGATCATCTGGTCCGCTGCCAGAGGGCAGGCCACCCACATGCATAAGCCGTTGCTTGGGGCGCAGGTGTGCCTGCAAGATTTGCGGGGCAGGTCTTCAAAACGTGCGGGGCGGGTCCCAGGGCGGGGCGGGGTCTCAGGGCGCCCACAGGCCATGGTGCGGCGAGCCAAGATGGCTGTGAGTCTGGTCCTTCTGCCTTCCACGTATCTAAGTCCCCTCGTTCCGCACTCCAGCGCAGCAAACACTGATTGCTGGGCGCACCTCCGCAAGAGTCCCGCCTCTCCCCGCAGGCATCTGGGTCTCCCGGGGTTCGCCAGAAGATGGGTTTCAGGGTGATGGAGAGCCAATCTCCCCTAGGTTTGGAACAAAAGCCCCTCTCCCCCGCCACCAGCCTGACCCACGCACCTCCACACCTCATCCCCTCCGATTTCGCTGGGTGCGAGGCAACAGAACAGCCCCTAACCTCCGCCGCCATCTTTTTCATACTTCCCAATCTGTACCTCTTAATCCCTTCATTTCAGTCAACTCTACTGAAGTCTAGCGCCGCTGGGAGGTGCACGGAAAGGGCGCCCGGGCCTCCATCCAGTGCGCGGTGCGCGCGTCCCGTGGAACCAGGCGCGCGAGGGTTGCGCGGCTGGGATGGGCGCTGGGCGGCCGCCGAGCTCCAGGCACCGCCATCGCCGCGTTCCGGACGTCGCCGCCGCGGCGTCCCCCCAATTTATACTTCTTAATCCCGTGAAATCAGTCAACTCTACGGAAGTCTAGCGCCGCAGGGAGGTGCACGGAGAGGGCGCCCGGGCTTCCGTCCGGTGCGCGGTGCGCGCGTCCCGCGGAACCAGGCGCGCGAGGGTCGCGTGGCTGGGACGGGCGCTGGGCGGCCGCCGAGCTCCAGGCACCGCCATCGCCGCGTTCCGGACGTCGCCGCCGCGGCGTCCCCCCAATTTATACTTCTTAATCCCTTGAATTCAGTCAACTCTACTGAAGTCTAGCGCCGCCGGGAGGTGCATGGAGAGGGCGCCCGGGCCTCCGTCCGGTGCGCGGGGGGCTGCGCGGCGGGGACGGGTGCTGGGAGGCCGCCGGGCTCCGGGCGCCGCCGCTGCGGCGGCGTCCCCAGCGTCCCGGGCCAGGTGGCCTGCGGGGGCGGCAGAGTTGCGAAAGTGAGTGAGTTTCCCAGGGTTTCGCCCGGAATGGGGTTCAGTGCAATCGGAGCCGGTGCTCAGTGCACTCCGGAGCCTTTATCTCCTTCCTGCCAGTGAACTCCGGCCAGGTCATCAGCCGCCCCCTCCTCTCCGGTTCCATCCTCCCCGCAGGCGCGTGTGCTCCTGTCTCCGCCCGTTTCTCCATACCTCAGGTTTTTACGGCTTCCCCGACTGTCCCCGTGGCCTTCTCCTTCTCCCCAGCTGTGGGTATTTCAGTCCGCCAGCTCTCCTGTGGTTCTGGACGATGTCCGTTCTGACCTCTAGTTGTATTTTTGAAATTGTTGTGCCCGGCTGCAGGTTAGGTGTTTAACCTATGCCGCCATCTTGGTTTTCTAGAAAATACTTCTTGCATCCCAGTTAAAAAAAGAGATAAAATACTTCAAAATTAATGGAAGCAAAACCACAACATATTTAAACTTACAGGCTCTTTGAGGAAGACACAGTTGCAGCTGCAGCAGAGCTCCATCCTGCCTACTCCTCCTCCTGATTCACTGCTGTTTGCAACTCACCACTGTTCGCTCTTACCACAGAACAAGTTGGTCAGAAAGCTGCACTGCAGCCATGGCTTTTAAAGATACCTGAAAGACATTGGTGGAACCAGAAGTGGTGATTCACCAAATTAGAATTACCCTAACCAGCCACCAAGTAAAATCTTTGTAGAAGGTGTGCGCTGACTTGATCAGTGGAGCAAACAAAAAGAATCACAAAGTGAAAGGATCAGTTCAGATGCTTGTGAAGACTCTGAGAATCACTATAAGAAAAACTCCCTGTGTGGAGGGTTCTAAGACTTAAGGATAGGTTTCTGATGTGGATCCAGAAGCAATTCATTGATTTGCACAGTCCTGAGATTGTTAAGCAGATTACTTTCATCAGTATTGAGCCAGAAGTCAAAGTTGAAGTCACCATTGCAGATGCTTAAATCAACGTTTTTAATAAATCGACTATCAGTTAAAAAAAAAAAAAACTTATAGGGTATGGCTAAAGCAGTGTTTAGAGGGAAATTTATAGTTGTAAATGTGTATATTAAAAAACATGAAAGACCTCAAAATCAACCACCTAACCTAATATTTTAAAGAAAACTACAAAAGAACAACAAATTAAATCCAAAACAATCAGAATAAAGGAAATAACAAAGATTAGAGTAAAAATCAATGAAATGGAAAGTAGGAAAAACAATATAGAAAATTAACAAAATAAAAAGTTGTTTCTTTAGAAATTAATAACAAAATTGATAAAATTTTAACTAGACAGACCATGATAAGAGAGAAGATGCAAGTGACTAAAATCAGGAATATAAGAGGGAACATTATTACTGAAATTTCAGAAATAAAATTGACTATATAAGAATACTATGAATAATTGTATGCAGGTAAATTAGACACACTACATGGAATAGACAGATTTCTGGGACACAAACTAGCAAAACTTACAAGAAGAAATAGAAAAAGGAGGGAGGCAAGATGGCGACTGGCAGGAAGGTAGGGAGGGAGAGTGTATGAGAGAGTGAGGGAGTGATAGAGGTGTGTGTGAATGTGTGTGGGGGTGTATGTGAGTGAAATAAGGACAGTTAGACCTTGCAGTTCTTCCAGGGGTCTCCCAATCCGGGCGGTCTTAGACGGCAAAACTCCGCTGCCACCGAAAACACACCGGGGAGGACACCGGCGGCACAGAGACCACGCCATCTTGAAGAACAGCACTGCTTGAAACTAGAATCCTAGCCTCGCCAACACCCAGTCTGGTCTCAGAAGCAAACCAGGACCCTACAGCCACTCAGGTAAAGACTCCAGGCACCGCAGCCGCAGATTTCTGTGAGTCAAAAAGCCAGTCCCCCTCTCCCACTACCCCCTCAGCAGCGACATAGAAACTACCAGACCCCAGCCGCACAATAGGGCTTTCTGCGCTCGCACAGCAGCCGCAGCTCTACCTGACTTTGAGCCTTGGTGTTGGACATAGGAAGTTTGTTTCCCGCGACTAGTCTCCTTGCCCAGGCAGGGAGGCAGTCCTGAATTTGAGCATAGGTGCACAACCTTGGGGAGATTATTCTCTGCGACCAGATCCTGCACCCATGCAGGGAGACAGCACTGAATTAGAGCCTGGGGATGCAAACCTGGGGAGTTTGTTTCCCATGACCAGACCCTGCACCTTAGCAGAGAGGCTGCGCTGCAATTGAACCTGGATGTGCAGACTTGGGGAGTTTGTTCCCCACGACCAGACCCTGTGCCCACACAGGGAGGCAGCACTGAATTTGAGCCTGGGTACATGGACACAGGAAGTTTGTTTTCCACAGTGCACACCCGCATGACCAGACCCCACACCCACACCAGGTGGCATTGCCATCTGACTTTGATTAAGGGCAAGCGCACACAGAAGGCTGTTTACTGTAAAGCAGAAGTGGACCTCCTGCCAACACAGTGCGACTGAGCAACCCGGTCTCCCAAGCAGATCGGGGACCCTGAATCTCCACGCAAGAGGCAGAAATGAGCACCAGTGACTAGACTCTGTTCCTCATTGCGTGTGCCTGGGATCCCCAATTCCCAGTACATTCACACTACAAGCCAGTGACTCCAATTCTTGGTGCATGTGCACACAGGGATCCAGATTCTCAGTGTGAGGTAGCACCAAGTAACAGAGACTCTGATACTCGATTCTCGGCATGGACACAGGGAGCCTCTGACTCCTGACACACAATAGGGGACTTTGATTTTTGGCACATACCAGTTGGTTCTCTATTTCAATGTGGCACAGGCCACACTAAATCCCTGATTCTAGGTGTAAACATGAGGCCACACTAAGCACCTGTGACTCTGACCCAGGGCGAGAGTGGCTCCCACCAACCTACAGCAACCGCACATCTTGGTGTCAGAGCTCTTCAGTGACACTTGGGGGGTGCAAAACTCCCACTTCACACAGACCAGGCCCCCGCAACTCGACATTTGAACATTCTGGTGATAGTCAGAATGGGGAGACAATGAAGCAATCCCCAGAGGAAAGAAAAGGAGGAATCGCCAAGAAAGGATATAAGTGAAATGGAAGCATGCAACATGACAGAAAAAGAATTCAGAGTAATGGTCATACAGTTCATACACTGGGTGGACGAGAAAAATCAACAACCTGTGCAAAAATCAGGAAGAAATGAAAAATGATATAGCTACAATCAAAAACACCATGGAAGGCTTCAACAGTAAACTAGAAGAAGCAGATGACCGAATTAGTGAGTTAGAAAATCAGGTACAGAAACAAGCCCAATTTGAACAGCTACTAGAGAAAAAAATTAAAAAGAAGGAGGAGAGCCTAAGGGAGCTTTGGGACAATGTGAAACGAAATAACATACAAGTAATAGGGCTGCCAGGAGGACAAGAAGAGCAGCAAGGATTAGAAAATTTATTTGAAGAAATAATGACAGAAAACTTCCCTGATATGGGGAAGAAAAAAGTTACTCAAGTACAGAGAGTCTGAAGCAAGATGAATCCCAAAAGACTCACACCAAGATACACCATAATTACAATGGAAAATGTTATCGACAAAGAGAGAATCTTAAAGGCTGCAAGAGAGAGACAGAGAGTTACCTACAAAGGATCCCCCATCAGATTATCAAATGATTTCTCAACAGAAACACATCAAGCTAGAATGGAATGGAAGGAGATATACAAAGTGATGCAAAGCAAGGGACTGAATCCAAGACTACTCTATCCAGCAAGACTAACAATCAAAATTGAAGGGGAAATCAGGAGCTTCACAGACAAAAAAAGGCTAAGGGAGTATATCACTACCAAGCCAGCAATGCAAGAAATGCTAAAGGGAATGCTGTAAAAAGAAGAAACAAAAAGGAAAGAAGGAACACAGCCTCAAAAAATAAAAATGGCTACAAACAAGTACTTTTCAATAATAACTTTAAATATAAATGAACTAAATGCTTCTCAAAAGACATAGAGTGGCTGAATGGATAGAAAAACATGACCCATATATATGCTGTCTACAAGAGACCCACCTCAAAACAAGGGACTCACACAAACTGAAAGTGAAGGGATGGAAAAATATCTTTCAGGAAAATGGAAATGAAAAAAAAAAGCTGGGGTAACAATACTTATATCTGACAAAATAGACCTCAAAGTGAAGGCCATAACAAGAGATAAGGAAGGCCACTTCATAATACTAAAGGGATCAATACAACAAGAGGATATAACTCTGGTAAACATATATGCACCCAATGCAGGAGCATCCAAATACATAAAAAATCTCCTGGAAGATATCAAGAGAGAGATCATCAACAGTACAATCATAGTAGGGGACTGTAATACACCACTGACATCACTGGATAAAACCTCTAGACAAAAAAATCAGCAAAGACACAACAATCCTAAATGACTCACTAGATCAGATGGACTAAATTGACATATTCAGAACATTTCACCCCAAAGCTGCGGAATATACGTTCTTCTCAAGTGCACATGGGACATTTTCAAAAATAAACCACATACTGGGTCACAAGCAATGTCTCCCCAAATTCAAGAATATTGAAATCATACCAAGCATCTTTTCAGACCACAATGGCATAATATTAGAAATAAACTACAATAAAAACAATCCAAAACACTCAAACACTTGGAAGCTGAATAGCATGTTATTAAATATTAATTGGGTTACCAATGAGATCAAAGAAGGAATTAAAAACATCCTCGAGACTAATGACAATGAAAACACAACAATGCAAATGCTATGGGACACAATGAAAGCAGTCCTGAGAGGAAAATTTATAGCTCTACAGGCCTACCTCAAAAAACAAGAAAAAATGGTAGTAAATCATCCAATGCTACAACTCAAAGAATTAGAAAGAGAGCAACAAGACAAGCCCAGAGTGAGCAGAAGGAAGGAGATAATAAAGATCAGAGCAGAAATAAATGAGATAAAGACAAAAAAAACAAAACAAAAAACACACAATAAAAAAGATCAATGAAACCAAGAGCTGGTTCTTTGAAAGGATAAACAAGATTGATGAAAGTCTACCCAGGATCACCAAGAAGCAAAGAGAGAGGACTCAAGTAAACAAAATCAGAAATGATAGAGGCGAAATAACAACAGACCCCACAGAAATACAAAGGATTGTTAAAAAATATTGTACAATCAAGAAACTAGACAACATGGAGGAAATGGACATATTCCTAGAAAAATATAACCTTCCAAAACTCAATCAGGAAGATTCTACACATCTCAATACGCCAATAACTATGGAAGAAATTGAAGCAGTCATCAAAAAGCTCCTAGCAAACAAAAACCCAGGGCCAGACGGCTTCACATGAGAGTTATACCAAACATTCAAGGAAGAACTAAAACCTATCCTCCTCAGACTATCCCAAAAAATTCAAGAGGAAGGAACACTTCCAAACTCATTCTATGAATCCAGCATCACCCTAATATCAAAACCAGATAACGACAACACAATGAAAGAGAATTACAGGCCAATATCCCTCATGAACATAGATGCCAAAATCCTCAACAAAATTCTAGCAAATCGGATCCAGCAGTACATCAGAAAGATCATACACTATGACCAAGCAGGCTTTATCCCAGGGTTGCAAGGATGGTACAATATCCGCAAGTCAATAAATGTGATACATCACATAAACAAGTTGAGGGAGAAAAATCACATAGTCATATCAATTGATGCAGAAAAAGCATTTGACAAAATCGAACACATTTTCTTGAAAAAAACTTTCAGCAAGGTGGTAATAGAAGGATCATACTTCAACATAATAAAAGCCATATATGACAAACCGACAGCCAGCATCACACTCAATGGACAAAAACTAAAACCATTTCCCCTAAGAACAAGAACAAGACAGGGATGCCCTCTCTCACCACTCCTGTTCGACATAGTACTGGAAGTACTAACCATTGCAATCAGACAAGAAGAAGAAATAAAAGGCATTTCAATTGAAAAAGAGGAAGTAAAACTGCCTTTATTTGCAGATGACATGATAATATACATAGAGATCCCTTAAAGACTCCATCAAAAAATTATTAGACTTAATAAATGAATTCGGCAAGGTAGCAGGATACAAAATTAATGCCAAGAAATCTATGGCATTTCTATACAGCAATAGTGAAATTACAGAAAGAGAGACTAAAAAAGCAATCACATTTACCATTGTACCAAAAAAATTAAGATACCTAGGAATAAACTTAACTAAGGAGGTAAAAGAACTATATGCAAAAAACTACGGGACACTGAAAAAAGAGATAGAGGAAGATATAAACAGATGGAAGAACATACCATGTTCCTGGATTGGTAGAATCAACATCATTAAAATGTCCATACTACCCAAAGCAATCTATAGATTCAGTGCAATCCCCATTAAAATACCAACGGCATATTTCACAGACCTAGAACAAACTCTCCAAAAATGTATCTGGAATAAAAAAAGACCACAAATAGCTGCAGCAATCCTGAGAAAGAAGAACATAGTAGGTGGGATATCAAATCCAGATATCAAGCTGTATTACAAAGCCATTGTTCTCAAAAGAGCCTGGTACTGGCACAAGAACAGACATATAGATCAATGGAATAGAATAGAGAACCCAGAAATCGACCCAAACCACTATGCCCAATTAATATTCAACAAAGGAGTCATGAACATACAATGGAATCAAGACAGTCTCTTCAATAAATGGCGTTGGGAAAATTGGACAGATACATGCAAAAAAATGAAACTAGACCACCAACTTACACCATACACAAAAATAAACTCAAAATGGATAAAGGACTTAAACATAAGACATAAGAAGGGAAACCATAAAAATACTAGAGGAATCCACAGGCAGCAAAATCTCAGACATATACCGAAGGAACTTTTTCACTGATACTGCTCCTAGGGCAATGGAAAATAAAGAGAAAATAAACAAATGGGACTACATAAAAATAAAAAGCCTCTGTACAGCAAAAGAAACCATCAACAAAACAACAAGAAAGACCACACTACATGCGAGAACATATTTGCCAATGTTATCACTGATAAGGGTTTAATCTCCAACATTTACAGGGAACTCATACAACTCAACAAAAGGAAGATAAACAATCCAATCAAGATATGGGCAACGGACCTAAATAGAAAAGAAGACAGAAGGAAGGCCAAGAGACATATGAAACCATGCTCAAAGTCACTACTTATCCGAGAGATGCAAATCAAAATGACAATGCGGTACCATCTCACACCTGTCAGAATGGCTATCATCAACACATCAATAAATGACAAATGTTGGCGAGGATGTGGAGAAAAAGGAACCCTTGTGCACTACTGGTGGGAATGCAGACTGGTGCAGCCACTGTGGAGAATAGTATGGAGTTTCCTCAAAAAATTAAAAATGGAATTCCCATTTGACCCAGTAATATGACTACTAGGAATATATCCCAAGAAGCTATAAACATCAATCAGAAAGGATATATGCACCCCTATGGTCATAGCAGCACAATTTACCATAGCTAAGATTTGGAAACAGCCTAAGTGCCCATCAGCAGATGAGTGGATTATAAAACTTTGGTACATCTACACAATGAAATGCTATGCTGTGGATAAAAAGGAGTTCTTACCATTTGCAACAGCATGGATAGAACTGGAGAGCATTATGCTTAGTGAAATAAGCCAGTCAGATAAAAACATAAATATCACATGATCTCACTCATTTGTGGAATATAATGAACAATAAAAACTGATGAACAAAAACAGATCCAGAGACAGGGAAGCATTGGTCAGACTATCAAACCTCAGAGGGAAGGTAGGGGAGGGTGGGGGTAAAGGGGAGAGATCAACCAAAGGACTTGTATGCATGCATATAAGCCTATCTGGTGGACGCAGACAACGGGGGGTGAGGGCAGCAGTGAGGGGGGGAAGGTAATGGGGGGATGAGGACAAATATGTAATACATTAACCAATAAAGAAATTAAAATGCAAAAATAAAAAAAGAAATAGAAGAAATGAGTAGATAGAACAAATAAAGTGATGGAAAAATAATTTTTTAAAAATCTCACAAATAAAAGCCTAAGACCAAATAACTAGTAAATTCTATCAAATGTTAAAAGAAAAAAACCAATTAACTCTAAACATTCACAGAACTTTCCACACAAAAAAGGAGTCAAAACTCCCTAACTCATTCATCAAGGCCAAAACCTTATAGATTTTAATAACCACAAGAAACCTAGCAAATCTAATTAAGCAACATATAAAAAGCACAGGACAAGATCTGGTTTCACTGGGATATTTGACCAAACCTTTAAAGATGAATTAATACCAATCATGCTCAAACTCTTCCCAAAATTAAAGAGAAACGAATATTTCCCAAGTCATTCTATGATGCCAATAATATGCTGATATTGAAGCCGAACAAATGCATTATAAGAAAACTCCAGATCTACATCTCATATAAATATTGATGCAGAAAATTCTCAACAAGTACTAGGAAAATAAATTTAAGAGCACATTAAAAGGATTATACACCATGATTAAGTGGGATTTATACCAGAATGCAAGGTTTATTCAACATATTAAAATCTATCAATGTAATACACCTAATTAATAGAATAAAGAAAAAATACATGCTTATGTCAATTGATACATAAAAATCAGTTTACAATATCCAAGAACCCTTCATGATAAAAACACTCAACAGCTAGAAATAGGAGGGAATTTCCTCAACGTAATAAATGGCATCTATGAAAAATGACAGCTAACATCATACTTAATGGTGAAAGACAAAAAGCTTTCCCCCTTGGATTAAGAAGAAAAAGATGTCCACTCTCATTATTTCTATTTAATATTGTACTGGAGTTTCTAGCCTTACCAATTAGGCAAAGCAAACAAATAAAATGCATAAAGATTGGAGATGAAGCAATAAAACCATTTCTATTTGCAGATGACATGACCTTGTATATCGAAAATGCTAAAAAACTCACTAAAACATAGTAGAGCTAACAAATGCATTCAGCATAGTTGCAGGATACAAGATCTATAAAAACAATAATTATATTTCTATACACTAGCAATGAACAGTCTAAAAAGAGAATTAAGGCAACAATTCCATTTATAGTACCATATCCTCTCTAATAAAAGAGTAATATGCAAATTAACCATCACTCCACTACATAAGCCACACCCAACAGCCAATCAGGGCAAGTATGCAAATTAACCCCAACCAAGATGGCTACCAGAAGGGAGGCTTGGGTTTCCCCGGCAACAGAGGAAGCCAAGCTTTCCACACACTCTGGTGGGCCCAGGCCTCCACTCAAGGATACAAAGTTTCAATTATAGAAGGTAAACAAATTCAAACAGAAATGGCGTCAGCCATGGATGGAGCAGGAGGCTTGGCTCCACTCCAGGCTACAAAGTTTCAATTGTAGAAGGTAAATAAATCCCAGATACCAGGGCCTCCACTTGGGTCGCCGGGGTCATGGCTGGCCTGCAAACCACCACAGGCCCCTCTCCCAGGCAGCCCCATGCCCCAAGGGAACACCAGGATCCAGGACACCCTTCAGGGCAAACCAGCTGGCCCCCTCCCATGCACCAGGCCTCTATCCTATTTAATAAAAGAGTAATATGCAGATTGACCATCATTCCAACACACAAGATCAAGATAGCGGCCCCTATGTGGTCAAAGATCCTGCCCCCATGTGGACACAAGATGGCCACCACAAGATGGCCAGCAGGGGAGGACAGTTGGGAGGGACCAGGCCTGCAAGGGAGGGCAGTTGGAGGAGATCAACCCTGCAGAGAAGGGCAGTTAGGGGTGACCAGGCCGGCAGAGGAGGGAAGTTGGGGACAAACAGGCTGGCAGGGGAGCAGTTAGACATCAATCAGGCTGGAATGGGAGTGGTTAGGGGGTGATCAGGCTGGCAGGCAGAAGCAGTTAGGGGAAATCAGAAAGGCAGGCAGGGAAGCAGTTGGGAGCCAGCAGTCCTGGATTGTCAGAGGGATGTCCAGTGGGATCGGGCCTAAATGGGCAGTCAGACATCCCTCGAGGGGTCCCAGATTGGAGAGGGTGCAAGCTGGGCTGAGGGACACCCCCTCACCCCCATCCATGAGTTTCGTGCACCGGGCCTCTAGTAATAGAATAAAAGATTTATAAATACATTTTAAAAAGTAGTTAAGACATGTACACCAAATAATACAAAACAGAATTGAAAGAAATTAAAGACCTATATAAAGACATCTTGTGTTTGTACAATGGAAGATATACTATTGTTAAAATACAATATTCCCCAAATGATATACAGATTCAAAGCGATCTATTAAAATGTCAGCTGGCTTTTTTCTTTCTTAAGGTGACAAACTAATCCTAAAATTCATATAGAATCACAAGGGAACCTGAATAGCCAAAACCATTCTAAAGAAGAACAAAGTTGGAAAATTCACAATTTCAAAACTTACTAAAAAGTTACAGTAATCAAGACTGTGTGGTACTGCCATAAGGATAGACATACAGATCAATGGAATGGAATTAAGAGTACAGAAATAAACCCATACACTTATGGTCAACTAATTTTTCAAAGGGTGCCAAAACAATTTAATGGGGGAAAGAATAGTCTTTTCAACAAATGGTGCTGGAACAACTGGATAACTGAATGCAAAAGAATGAAGGTGGAACCTTATCTCACATCATGTATAATATTAATTCAAAATGAATCAAATATTTAAATGTAAGAGCTAAAACTATAAAACTCTTAGGAACAGAAGACATAAGGGCAAATCTTCATGACCTTGGATTAGGCAATGGTTTCCTAGATATGACACCAACAGGAAAAGCAACAAAATGAAAAATAAACAGAATTTCATTAATATTAAAATATTTTGTACTTTAAAGGACACCCTCAAGAAAGTAACAAGATGCCCTAGCTGGTTTGCTCAGTGATTAGAGTATCGGCCTGTGGACTGAAGGGTTATGGGTTTGATTCCTGGTCAAGGATAAGCTTGATCCCCAGTGCTTATTGGGTGCATGCAGGAGGCAACTAATAGATCAGTCTCTCTCACATTGATGTTTATCTCTTTCTGTCTCTCCCCCTCCCTTCCACTCTTTCTAAAAATCAATGGAAAAAATATACTCAGGTGAGGAATAACAACAACAAGAAAAAGTAACAAGACAACCTTCAGAATGGGAGATAATATTTGGAAATCATATATCTGATAAGAGACTAGTATTCAGAATATATAAAGTATTCTTACAGCTCAACAAAAAAGAAAAAATATCCCAATTAAAAAATGGGGAAAGCACCTAAATAGACATTTCTCTAAAGAATATATGCAAAAGACTAACAAGCACACAAAAAGATGTTCAGCATCATTAGTTCTTAGGGAAATGCAAATCAAAACTACAATAAGATACCACTTCATACCCCTTGGGATGGTTATAATTTAAAAAGTAGAAAAATAAGTTTTGGTAAGCATGTGGAAAAAATGAAACACTTATACATTGCTGTGGAAAACTGTTTGGCAGTTTTCTCAAGAAGTTAAATATAGAATTACTATATGATCAAGCAAATCTACTTGTAGGTATATATGCCCCAAAATTGAAAACAAGTATTAAAAAATACTTGTACATGAATATTCATAACAGCATGATACACAACCATCAAAAGGTGGAAACAACCCCAAATGTCAATGGATGAATGAATAAACAAAATTTAGTATATCTATACAATAGATTATTATTAAACTTAAAAAATATTGAAGTACTCACACATAATGTGGATCAACCTTGAAAACATCATGCTACATGGAATAAATCAGACAAAAATGGTCATGTATTGAATGATACCATTTATACAAAACATCCAGAATAGGTAAACACATAGAAACAGAAAGCAGATTTGTGGCAGCCAAGGACTTCAGGGAGTAGGGAGTAACTGCTGAATAGGTAAGAGGTTTTCTTTTGGGATGATGAAAATGTTTTAGAACTAGATAGAGGTGGTGGTTGCACACATTCTGAAAGTACTAAATGCCACTTGATTTGTTCATTTTAAAATAGTTTAATGTTATGTGAATTTCACCTCAATGAAAAAAATAGGCATGAAGTATTGACAATGCTACAATATGAATAAGCCTTGAAAATATTACGTTAATTAAAAGAAACTAGGCACAAAAAGTAATATATTGTACGATACTATTTGTACAAAATGTCCAGGTATGCTAATCTTTAGAGAAAAAAGTAGTTGTCAAAGGCTGGGGGGAGGGACAAATAGGGGGATAGTGAGTCATTGCTAATGGATATGGAGTTTTCTTTCTGGGGCAGTGAAAATGTCCAGTGGAATTTAATAGTGATGATGCTTGTGTAACTTTGTGAATATACTAAAAAACATAGAATTATAAACATTGAGAGGGTCAATTTATGGTATATGAGTTATAAAGAATAAAAAGTGAATGCACTGTTTAAACAAAACTAATAAGGATGTAGAATGATGTTTACAACATTAAAGTTACAGTATCTATATATATATAAAACCCTAAACCCTAATATGCAAATAGACTGAATGGTGGAACAACCAAATAACTGGTTGTTATGACGTGCACTGACCACCAGGGGGCACCCGCGGAACATGGTGGGCGTCGGCCGTGGTGGGTTGTTGGAGCAGGTGAGCGGGGATGCCAGACCAAGGTGGGGCACCGGTCACTGTCATCAGGAAGAGCCTCTGGTTGTTACTGAAAATTCTTTGCTCCCACACACCGTGGTCCTGCCCGGTGCTCACACCCACTGCTGGTGCCCAGTGCTGACCCCAATCAACCCTGAGGGCTTCTCCACCTCCCTCTGTTCCTGAGGGGTGATCGGGGCAGCAGCTGCTCACACCCGCTGAGTGGCAGCAGTGGGAGTGGGGCTGCCGGCAGACAGGGGACAGGGGGCCATGGCAGGGGCTGGGCGGGGGGGCAGAGGATGGGGCAAGACCCACCCCTGTGCCCACCTCAGCCTTGTGGTCCACAGTTCCTTTCAAGGTGCACGAATTCATTCACTGGGCCCCTAGTCCTATCTAATAAAAGAATAATATGCAAATTGACCATCCCTCCAAGACACAAGATGGCCGCCCCCATGTGGTCAAAGATGGTTGCCCCCATGTGGACACAAGATGGCCACCACAAGATGGCCTGCAGGGGAGGGCAGTTGTGGGTAGTTAGGGGTGACCAGGCCAGCAGAGGAGGGCAGTTGGGGGTGACCAGGCTGGCAGATGAGGGCAGTTGGGGGGAACCAGGCCTGCAGGGGAGGGCAGTTGGCGGGGGGGGAACCAGGCCTGCAGTGGAGGACAGTTGGGCAGGACCCAGGCCTGCAGGGGAGGGCAGTTGGGGGGGACCCAGGCCTGCAGGGGAGGGCAGTTGGGGGAGACCAGGTCAGCAGGGGAGGGCAGTTGGGGGTGATCAGGCCAGCAGAGAGGGCAGTTAGGGGTGACCAGGCCAAGAGAGGAGGGCAGTTGGGGAAGACCAGGCCAGCAGGGGAGGGGAGTTTGGGGGGCCCAGAAAACTGCAGAAAAGGGCAGTTGGGGGGGGCCAGGCCTGCAGGGGAGGGCAGTTGTGGGCGATCAGGCCAGCAGGGAGGGCAGTTAGGGGTGACTGGGCAGCAGAGGAGGGTAGTTGGAGGAGACCAGGCCAGCAGGGGAGGGCAGTTGGGGGGGGGAAAGGCCTTCAGGGGAGGGCAGTCAGGGACAATTGGGACAGCCAGGGAGCAGTTAGGCGTCGATCAGGCTGGCAGGGGAATGGTTAGGGGGTGATCAGGCTGGCAGGCAGAAGCGGTTAGGGGCAATCAGGCAGAGGCAGGTGAGCGTCTGGGAGCCAGCAGTCCTGGATTGTAAGAGAGATGTCCCAGATTGGAGAGGGTGCAGGCTGGGCTGAGGGACACCCTGCCACCCTGTGCACAGATTTTGTGCACTGGGCCTCTAGTATGAAATAATAGCACAAAGATCAGGAGGGGAGAATTGAAAGTATATTATTGTAACATTTTAAGTATACATGAAGTAGTATTTTATACCTTTGAATGTAGATTGTGATAAATTAAATATGTATACCTAAACCTGAAAGCAGTCATTAATGAAACAAAATGTTATAGTTAATGTGCCACCAAGAAGATAAAATGGAATCAGAAAAATACTCAATCCAAAACAAGTCATTAAAAAGTGAACAAATTACCAATGGCACAAATATAAAACAAATAGCAAGATAATAGATTTAAACCAAATCACATCAATAACCACATTAAATACAGTCTACTAAAAGGCAAAGATTGTTAGATTGAATAAGAAAGTGAGATCCAACTATATACTGACTACAAGAAATACACTTTAAATATAAAGGCAGAAATAGATAAAAATCAAAATGATGAGAAAAATATACCTTACAAACACGAACACAAAGAAAGCTGGATGGCTATATTGCTATTTACATAGATTTTAGAGCAAAGAATATTAATATTTTCTCTACCATGTTACTATTATCATAACGAGATCATTTTATCAAGAGTCTTAAATGTTTATGCACCTAATAACAGATCTTCAAAATTGATGAAGCAAAAACTGATAGAACTGCAATGAGAAAAACCTTAGCACACATATTGGTTTCTCAAAGCAGGAGAATGATGTATTTGTGAAAATGTCTTTAGGCTGTTATCTCTTTCCACTCCATAGGGGAGTTTTCTGTGCTGCTGCTGGCTTTAAGGTGGGCAACCACTGCCATATCTGAAAGTACATTATCAACCCAAGGTTATATTTAAACCAAGTAATCTCAAAGCCTGGCTTCTTACTATACTGATTACTATAAGCTAAGCAGAGTTCTGTTTTAGCTTATATATTTTCTTCCTAGTCTTTAACCTTTCTAGCCTCTCTAAACCGATAAGTAACCACATACTACATGGCCCAGCTAGCTTGATATTTGTTCATATGATTCACAGACTAAATTTTTTCTGACAGGAGCAAAATAAGGAAAGTTACTGCATGTGTGCAATATGGTTATTGGAGGTTATAGTTAGTAAATTCATGTTCCTTCTCCGTGTGCTTATGTATAGTAATGTAAATGAAATACAACTCCTAGAAAGGACTATTTATTGATATGCAGACATGTAGTCTATCTGTAAATGTGCAGACTTTTACAAATAAACTGAAGACATACACAACAAACCATCCTTACAACATATGGTATCTTTAATGAAATTGATATTGGTGAGTTAAAAAAGCATTGAGAATGTGACAGCTAAGGAAATTAGTTATTCTATGACTATTTATAATAAAATGTTTAGAATAAAAAAGAGTAAGAAACATCAATTGGCTTCATAATTGAAAAGAGAAGACAAACCAAGTATTGTTTTCCCAGTTCTTGTATAAGCAGAGACCATAAAATAATAATTCTTGCATAAGAAGCACACAGAAAAGAATGATCATTTTTTGTATATTTTTGTTTCTCAAAATTATTTTAGGAGAACTTTGCCTAGTGAAGGGTGAACAAAACATTAAAATGGGCGACAACTGGTGTTGACTGTGTTGGAAAATATAGCAAAAAAGAAATTGCTCCATTAGATATTATAATTTTGTACATAACACAAACATTTAAAATTATGATTACAATGACTAAAATAACCTATATTTTAAAAAGTCAAATAAGAACTTAGGGGATAAAATTCAAAATAAATTTACTCTCAGTAGTAACTTCATGCAATATAAATTTTCTTACTTTGATAAACATGGATATGAAACCCTGCTCTCTGTACTCTAGGGTTTCCTATATTTTTCATAAAGATTGACTTATATCAGGTCACATCTAAATGACTCAATATTGTGAGCTTTTAAAAGGCTGTTTACATAATATACACATTCTTTACTTACAGAGAAAATAAGCTTAACATTTTTATATTAAAAACCATAGAGTAGGATTAGTAGCACCATGAAAAATAATTCTTCCTCCAATCTACAGTCTTTTATTTTACTCAGTGAGATTCTTCCCTTAATTGAATTTTTAACGTGCCATTTTAGTTACTGGGCAAAATATACAATCTTCATTTTATAATCCTTACAGAAAGTCATTCTGGACTCAAAAAGTGAATTCATATCCTTATTTCTTTTGTAGAAAAATAATAGCGACCTTGCTCTAGCACATTGCTGAGGTACATCTGAATCTTCATGGTTACTAGTTAGCATGCCTTCTTGGTCATATATAGTAGCACCATTGTTGGGCATCAGTGGTAAGGTTGAACCTTTTCAAAATATTATGTCCTTTTCATGCACACTTGACATCGGCTAATACGTGTCCTCAAGTCTCCTGTCTTCAGCGTTTCTGACTGAGGTTTTCTGGGAAATAAGAAACAAGACAATCAGATTAGCCTTTTCTGGTATTTATATTATTGGTTCAAATTCACATGCAAACATTATTTTTGAGAGCTTCTTTGGAGGTTCTAGCAAGGGAGTGCAGCTACTTGTATACCCTTGACTGAAGACCAGTCCTATACTCTTGGGGGAAGGTCATCCTCTTCCAATGGAGCATGCAACTGCAGCTTCTTGAGGGATACACAGGATGGGTAAGGGAGGAGGGGAACATCCACCTAGCCAGCCAGATCAGCTGAATCCACCCTGGCGATCAATGGAGTGACAGATTTCACAGCCAGATTGCTCTCACATCCGCAAATATTATTTTTGTATTGAAGGAGCTCTCCTGATGACTAATGGTTAACTTTTGAGCAATATGATCAAGTGCAGTGACTAGTATGACCTAAGAACAATTACTGGTAGGTATTTTTGTGACTTTTCTCTGCACCACTATTATCTTTGTCTATTTGTATCTCCCTCTTTTACATTTTTCTAATAGTCCTATAATCAGGAGAAACTGGGCAACTGATGATGAATAAATGATAATATTTAATACATAAGAAATGCATAAAGATAACACATAAGAAAACATTCAAAAAAGCAACATATAAAAATATATTTAAACTGAACAAAATCCAATAGATTGAGGTATCCTAAAGTACATGTGTTATAAGTGTTATCCCTAATAAAAACACTTGAATGAGAGGCTTGAAAACATTCTGGGAAAAGAGTTCATTGGATTGGCAGAGGGAACACAGATTATAGCTTCAATTCCTGGGATGGCCTCCATCTAGTTAAACAGCTGCTCATTTGTTATTGAGCAGGTCACATGACTTTCCCTGATTTGCTTGTTTTGCTACTGAAGAATTATTACCAAGCTATCTCAAACCACACATACCTACTATTAGCTAACTTTGTTTATCTGATATGAGTCAGGTATATGAGGAGAACAAGCAAGAATGAATAACACATTCCACTAAATTTTTAAACATTTGTTAGGTATAAACCATTCATGAACTGTCTCTCTTTTCCCTAGCATCTCTGAAGGAAACTAAGGACCTAAATTAAACTAAAATCATAAGTACCTTACCTGAACATGTCTGACACATCTACAGTTGCCAGCCAAAAACTGTAGGAATTGGCATAGTAGTTGCAGGTACCCCGCCCATGGCATTCAATGAAAGGAGCTGAACGAAACTCTTCTAAGCAGGAACCAGGGGAGGCCAGGGCTTGACCTGAACCCTCTGCCCCAGCACTTGTATGCTAGAAAAGAAAAGGAAAAATGTGCCATGACACTCATGTGCATACCTTAGTGGATACTCAACGATATGTGTTAAACTCACCAAAAATTCAAATATAGTGAAGGAACTAGGGCCACAGGTAAGAGAATAGTATCCACACTAAGGATACTCAACAAAAGCAACAGGCAGATTATAAAAAATACGTTGCAGAAAAAGTGTGAGGGGGAACAAAGTGCTTGGATAGCAACTATTTGAGATCAAGCTTCTTATTATGCAAATGACAGGGATTATTCATATTGGGAAGAAATGTTGATATGATGGACAGTTAGCTATGATAACAAAGACAAGAAAGCATGTTTCATACCATCATGAAGGAATAACCAATCCAAAGAGAATCCCATCCCTGAGGACAACGAGGAATCTGGATGGTCTGACTATGAACTGCAATCACCACGGCTGGAGCTTCACACACTGCACATCTAGTAAGGGAAGATAAGAGGGAATACAGTCTACAGAGTCAATATGTGGGAAACAGCATTCCCTCTTCTTTGGCCGCTATCCTGGTATAGAAACTGATTCAGGTGTCTTCAATGCTCAGAAAAGGAAGAGAAAATGCACTTTGAGAATTGCTTTTGCATAAGCCTTGTCTCCTAATATACATAACAAAGTTATAAATAAAAATTGTTTTTTTTTTCAAGAAACTAAAGAATCACTGCTGTAGCATTTTCATTTTCCATTCTGCCCTAAATTAATACTTGCTATAGTCAATGCCATAATTGCTATAAGAGGTTGGCTTAGTGTATTGCACATACTACTTGCTGTTAAAGTGCCCAAATGAAAGGTAGACATTTAGTAATGCTGAAACTATGGTAAGAACAATGTCTGGTAAACTAGAAAAAGACAAGAAACAGATGCTTTCTCAATTCCCACCCATTGTCTTTGGTCCAAAATTATTTGTTAACCATTTGGTCTATCCGGAGTGCTACATACCCAGAATGCTAGGCAGGTACCCAGGCACTTGTAGATGTGGCTTAAATCTACTAGTATAAAATCAAGTAAAATAGCAACAAAGTAAATACAGCTTAGTCTACCAAATCCATAATAAAGAACATGAGTGGACTTTTGAAATATTGAACCAATGGTCAAAGTTTATCTAGAAAGGAGGGAATACCTTTAGGGGACCTTTTACTCCAAATAAGTGGACAAATATCACAAAAAATGAATTCCCATAGTATCTACACCAAGGGTACTCAACAAAAAGGATTTGGGCAAATGAATTAAAAAAGGGCATCCTGAATATGCTATTAAGAGGGGCTGGACTAGATTTCACCTTTATATTCAAGGGAGAAAAAATAGTTCATATAGAGAAAATAATTCATCCTTTATGGTTGCTAGATTCCTAGGTAAACTGAAAAATAAATAGAAAAAAATAATTCATCCTTCATGGTTGCTGGATTCCTAGGTAAATTGGCTTATGATCAGAATGAAAATGGCAAAATCTAATATGCCTAGGATATCAAGTTAAATTAGGGTTCTAACCTGACAAAAATCTAGAAGATCTCTTTAATGGTACCACCCTCTTTTTTAATCATGCTCCAAACTTCAGGTATCACTTCCTCCTTCCCATAGCTAATCAACTGCCAAACCCTATCTTATTCTATTAAAGTGATACATGTACCCCACTGAGAGTTCCATCCACTCCTGCCAGGATTATTGCATTAGCTTCAATCTAACAATCTCTCAGGACTATCCCCTCTGTAATCCATGTTACATACCAATGATTCTGTATTCTTCCCTAAAATGAAGGTAACGAACTTTTCAGGGCTCCCCATTATACACCAAAATAAATTCCAAACTAAAATCACACAGTAAATGTCTGCTACCATCTGGGTCCAAGCTAACTACCCAATCAATTTCCCTTCTCACTATGCAAACTTTACAATCTACATTCTAAATACATCAATCTACTACCCATTTCCATGTTCTCTGCCTTGTATGTCATTCCTCCTTATAGCTGCTTATGTCTCAAGTCTATCCCATCCTTCAATGACTTACAAGTTCCAACACATTTTTTCCATATAGTAACTCCAATTTCTCCAGTTAGAATTATACATCCCTTTATCTATGCTCTCATAACATTTTTATTGGATCTATTGCAGCACTTAGCTCAAGCCTTATACATATTAGATTAATTTATGTGTATTTGCCTCATGACTAGACTGTAAGCTCTTTGTATATTGCACTATGTCTATCAGGAGGCTTGGTCAAAACAGATAACCATTAAATACAAATAAAACTAAATACTGAATTAAATATTATAAAGACACCTCTATTCTACTTAGCCTGGGAGAAGATTGATCAGATTATTAGTTTTGGACTAATTTCTGACTAGCTAAACCAACTGAGGATTAGAACAAGTCAAAGCTATACCAATGTCTTACCGACTAATAAATGGCTGGATGCTCTGGCCCTTCAAGGGCTCCATGTTCATTGGCATGGGCTCTGGAGTGGAGAGCCAGTAAGAATAGTCATTTCTTGAAGCAAAGTTACAGACATTGTTGATGTTGCAGAACATGAAAGGCATGGTACTGAAGCGACGAAGGCAGCTGCCAGCTGTCCCTAGAAAGAATTGGGAGTAAAAGAAAAAGAACTTCATCAGGATGATACTTTAGTTTATTCTAAAACAGTAAAGACCTTTCGAAGAAAAACTTGCCCACATTTATTTTTTTAATATATTTTAATGAGTTGAGAGAGGAAAGAGATAGAAACATCAATGATAAGAGAGAATCATTGATCACATGTCTTAGATAATAAATGTGCAGGGGTGGGCAATAGTAGGTTAACAGTTGTTAGTACATGAAACAGTAGTTTATTTTATTATTATTATTTATTAATTATTGTATTATTTTTCATATGAACAACTGCAAAACTACTTTTGCCCACCCCTGTACTTAAGTTCTTCAATTATAAAATGCACATTTTAACATTTCTAGATTCAGGTTATATATTATAACTAGAGGCCTGGTGCACAAAATTTGTGCACTGGCAAGGGGTGTGTGTCCCTCAGCCCAGCCTGCACCCTCTCTAATCTGGGACCCTTTGGGGGATGTCTGACTGCCTAAACTGGCAGTCGGACATCCCTCTCACAATCCAGGACTGCTGGCTCCCAACTGCTCGCCTGCCTGCCTGACTGATTGCCCCTAACTGCTTCTGCCTGCCAGCCTGATCACCACCTAACCACTCTCCTGCAGGCCTAATCCCCCCCAACTGCCCTCCCCTGCCAGCCTGGTTGCCCCTAACTGCCTTCCCCTGCTGGCCATCTTGTGGCAGTCATCTTGTGACCACATGGATGTGGCCATCTTGTGTGATGGCATGATGGTCCATTTGCACATTACCTATTTATTATATAGGATTCTTCTTCACATACAGAAATTATCCACACAACACATTTTTTGCAGCCCCTAACTGCCCTCCCCTGCTGGCCTGGTCACCCCTAACTGCCCTCCCCTGTTGGCCTGGTCGTCCCTAACTGCCCTCCCCTGCAGGCCCGGTTGCCCCCAACTGCCCTCTCTTGTAGGCCTGGTTGCCCACAACTGCCCTCCCCTTCAGGCCTGGTTGCCCACAACTGCCCTCCCCTTCAGGCCCAGTTACCCCAACTGCCCTCCCTCCCCTGCCGGCCCAGTCACCCCTAACTGCCCTCCCCTGCTGGCCCGGTTGCCCCCAACTGCCCTCTCCTGTAAGGCTGGTTGCCCACAACTGCCCTCCCCTGCAGGCTTGGTTGCCCCCAACTGCCCTCCCCTGAATGTCTGGTCCCCCCCAACTGCCCTCCCTTCCCTGCCAGCCCAGTCACCCCTAACTGCCCTCCTCTGCTGGCCTGGTCACCCCTAACTGCCCTCCCCTGAATGCCTGGTCCCCCTAACTGCCCTCCCTCCCCTGCTGGCCCAGTCACCCCTAACTTCCCTCCCCTGTAGGCCTGGTTGCCCCCAACTGCCTCCCTTGCCAGCCTGGTTGCCCCCAACTGTCCTCCCCTGCTGGACTGATTGCTCACAACTGCCCTCCCCTGCCAGCCATCTTGTGACCACATGGGGGGCCATCTTGTGACCACATGGGGGCAGCCATCTTGTGAGAGGGCATGATGGTCAATTTGCATATTACCTCTTTATTATATAGGATTTATGTAGACATTTATTGTGGTAGCTAATTATATATTCCCCAACACTGTTTTTAAACTGGTGTTGTCTTATGAAGAATATTGGGTGATTTATTCTGGACATGTGAAGAGCACAAACTGAGTCCTTATAATATCGTATCAATATTTCCTCTCTAGGCTTCCCTCTCTTCTTACAAGCCATCCAGAGGATGTATCTTGTGTGGCTTTGTAATCTCTTTAAGACTAAGGACAATTTTAGTGCTGCACAATATACATAGCAACCGCAGACAGGTTTTTAGGTGAATAATAAAAAGGAAAAAATAAATAAGAGATAAAGATAAAGGGAGGAAGTGAGTGCAAGAGAAAAGAAATAGAGCTTCTGAATTTCTGGGCTGGTAGGGGCAATAGAGGTTATCTGTACCAGTGATTAGGCTTTTCTTTTCTCATTTACTCACAAAAAGAATCATGAAAAATGATGTACCCTCACACATTTTTAAGTTGATATCTAAAATTTTCATCAGAAGTTTAAGTTGATACTGTTCTAGTAATTAAGGTATCTGTTATTGTCTCTGGTTTCCAGACCCACCCTTGTATACTATGTTATACTGGATGATGGGGCTTTGCAAACCACATTTCAAAATTGCCAGCTATCCTTTCCTGTGTTTGGTGAATATTTATATTTAAAAAAACGAAAGCTTTTATATCACTTTTAAATGTATATAGTGTGATAATTGAAATCTAACAAACGTTTTAAAAAGTATATAAATTGGTTTTTAGCAATTGGAATTTATTCAATGCTCTTGTTGCATTTAGAAATTATACTTCTATTACACCTCTCACACAGTTTTATCCTAATATATTTTTTACTTTTGAAAGTTTTTTATTGATCATCCTATCATATTCCTCTGAAAAAAATTACATAACTTAAAAATACTTTTATAAATATATATTTTTATTATTTACAGCATTACAGATGTCCCCCTTTTCCAACTTTTTGTCCCCCTCCACCCAGCCCCTATCCCATCCCAGGCCTTCAACACACTATTGTCTGTGTCCATGGGCTATGCATATAAGTCTATAAATTCTTTAGTTAATCTCTCCCCATCCTCTGAGGTATGTCAGTCTGTTCCATGTCTCCATGCTTCTGGACCTATTTTGTTGATCAATTTATTTTATTCATTAGATTCCACAAATAAGTGAGATCATGTGATATTTGTCTTTCTCTGATTGGCTTATCCACTTAGCATAATAATCTCCAGGTTCATCCATGCTGTCTCAAAGGGTAAGAGATCATTCTTTTTTTTACAGCTGCATAGCATTCCATTGTATAAATGTACCACAGCTTTTTTATCCAATCACTTCCTGATGGACACTTGGGCTGTTTCCAAATCTTAGCTATTGTAAATAATGCTGCTATGAACATAGGGGTGCATATATTCTTTTTGACTGGTGTTTCTGGATTCTTAGGATATATTCCTACAAGTGGGATTGCTGGTTCAAATGGCAGTCAACTTTCTGCAACCATAAGGCTTTACATGTCAAATATTTTATTTTGAATTTTCATCATTATAGTTATTGTTAATTCACAAGAGATAAAAATATACATAAGTTTTGATAATTACTAAATATAACTTTTATTGGAAATTCATTTCTTTTTGTTGTTGTTAATCCTCACCTGAGGATATTTTTCCCCATTGATTTTTAGAGAGAATGGAAGTGAGGGGGGGTGGAGAGAGAGAGAGAGCGCTAGAGAGAGAGAAAGATATCAATGTAAAAGAGACACACTGACTGGTTGCCTCCTGCACATTCACCGACTGGGGCTGGGGATTGATCCTGCAACCCAGGTATGTGCCCTGGACCAGGAATTGAACCAGGGACCTTTCCTTGCATGGGCTGACACTCCAACCATTGAAACGATGATTGAGCAACACTGGCCAGGGCAGAAATGCATTTCTTAATGAGATAAATTAGAAGTGAATAATAGAACCTCAGTTAATAGAGCCTTTAACAAAATTATTATTTTGAATTGTCCCTTTGAATTTGTCTCCCAAAGCTTTCACATTTCAAGGCAATATGCCATAGTATGATTTTTTTTTTCATATTGTGGGAAATGGGTGATAGTGAAAGGGAATATTGCATATCCAAAGAACATACACAGACAGTTCAACTTTAGGAGACAAAAACATGGAAGTGGAGGATTTGAAAATGAATTCCTTTAAAATTATGCCTTGGTTATTCTTCATGTATCTAAAAGAGTATGCTTATTTCAAACTAAAGATGACTGATAAAACACCAATAATTCTTAAACCTCATAGATTATCAGAATCATTGGGAATTGTTTTACAATAAATTTGGATTGGACCTAGGAATCTTTTTAAATGTTCCTCAGGTTGAAAATCATTGATTTTGTCTGAATTTCCAATTTTTCAGAAAAAAAAAATCTGGCTCAGAGAGAGGTGACTGACTTAAAGTCATGTGAAAGTGAATGACAAATTGGAATGATTAAAACATGAATGGATTGAGAATTGGTAGATATTGTGTTCAAGTTCTTATCTCCATCAGTTTCCAAGTGTGTAGCGTTGAGTAAGTCATTTAACCTCTTAGCCATCTATACTAATAAAAGGGTAATATGCTAATTAGACCGGGAGACCTTCCAGGAGACCTTCTGGACGTCCTTCTGGACAAAGCCATGGTGGCGGAGTCAAGGTAGAGGCGGTTAGGGGTGATCAGGCCACCGGGGGGGAGGGGGCAGTTGGGGGCAAACAGGCCGGCAGGGGGGGTACTTAGGGGTGAGCAGGCCATCGGTGGGGGGGCTGTTGGGGGTGAACAGACTGGCGGGGGGGCTGTTGGGGGTGAGCAGGCCAGCAGGGGGGGCAATTGAGGGCAAGCAGGATGGCAGGGGGGCAGTTGGTGGCAAGCAGGCCAGTGGGGGGCAGTTGGGGGCAAGCAGGCTGGCAGGGGGGTCAGTTGGTGGTGAGCAGGCCGGCAGGGGGGGGGCAGTTGGGGGGGAGCAGACTGGCAGGGGGGCAGTTGAGGGAGATCGGGCCAAAGGGGGGCAGTTGGGGGTGATCAGACAGGCAGGCAGAGTGGTTAAGGGCAATCAGGCAGGCAGGCAGGTGAGCAGTTAGGAGCCAGTGGTCCCAGATTGTGAGAGGGATGTCCGATTGCCAAGGGGTCCCAGATTGGAGAGGGTGCAGGCTGGGCTGAAGGACACCCCCCCATGCACGAATTTTGTGCACTGGGTCACTAGTCTATATATATAAAAGGCCAAGTGACTGACCATCTATCCGACCGACTGACCAACCGGTACATGATGTGCACTGGCAATTTAAAAATAAATGTTGACTTGCACATGCGCAATACATATAAAGCTCTCGCTGGTGCCAATCACACGTGTTTCGATCTGAAGAAATTTTGGATATACTCGATGGAGATTTTCACACCTATTTGAGTGATGATTCCATTAATTCAATGGATGATACCAAAAAAAGAAAATTTTCCCATCTAATTTCTTAATAGTATTACTCCTTCAGGAATGCCATGTCATAAATTAAAATTGAAAGTGGGTGCAATCATCATGCTACTGAGAAATCTTAATAGTAAATGGGGCCTTTGTAATGGTACTAGATTTATTATCACATGATTGCGACCTAACATAATCAAAGTTTAAGTATTAACAGGATCTGTGGAAGGAGAGATTGTTCTGATTCCAAGAATTGATTTGTTCCCGACACTGGCTTCCCATTTAAATTAATTTGAAGACAGTTTCCCATGATGCCAGCATTTGCAATGACTATTAATAAATCACAAGGACAAACTCTAGACAGAGTAGGACTATTCCTACCTGACCCTGTTTTTGGACATGGTCAGTTATATGTTGCTTTCTCTCAGGTTCTAAGAGCGTGTGATGTTAAAGTTGTAAATACTTCATCACAATGGAAATTAGTCAAGCACTGTGAAAGTGTTTTTACTCTTAATGTTGTATACAGGGAGATATTAGGATAAGTTTAATCAATTTATCAGTCATTGTTTTTATCAATATTGTTTTTATATCATGTTTTTGTTGTTTTTTATCATGTCTTTGTTGTTGTTATATCATGCTGTTATTGTTTATTTATTAATAAATTTATTATTTTCATATACATGTTACTAATTTTATTTCATCTCTGACACTTCTATTATAGAGAAATGGTGAATAGCAATATTAAAATATTTATTCTATTTAATTTCCTTTCAATGTGCATGAATCCGTGCATCGGGCCACTAGTTTTGTGTATAAAAAGAAGAAAAAAAACTTGTCCTATATCTGTCTTGATCATACTTGTGAAGATCACATTTGATTTAAAAAGTGCTTTTAAAATATAAACTAATTTAAAATATAAGTACAATCATTGCCTTGGAAGTATCCTTTCAATAATCCAACAGAGACTATGCATTTATTTGACCAACTGATTATTTCTTTAACATCAAAGCTATAACTGCCTCTATTCTTTGCTTAGGCAGATAACTCCAATTTTATAATTCTGTGAGCTCTAGCAGAGACTCTGCAATCAGGATCACCCTAGGGATGTTGGGTCCTATCAGACCCTTCCTATGTCTGAGGCACTTCCAAGTCAGGGCTAGTTTGTAGCCTTCAAGACTGAACACATATTATGATAGCCCTTGTTTGACCAAATGCATGTATTTTGATAGGTTATATGACATACTGGTTAGCAGGTCCCATTTTTTTGTATTTATCTAATATTTCTAAATTTCATAATGCTCAAACACTTCTAATGGTTCTTATTGACTTGATAGGTTAAAGATTTGAAGTATACAAGATTGATTATGGGTATAAGTTAGACTCGCAGTGAAAAGAGAATGAATTAAAAGGAAAATAATTTTATGGGAAAAAGAAAATAGAGAATTATATAAATATAAGAGCACTTTCACATCAAATATTTGTTTATTGTAAAATGAGAAAAAGATGTTACATAAAGAAAACAAAAGAGGGAAGGAAAAGTAGCAGATGAAAGATGAAAAGGAGAAGAAAAAAGGGAAGTAGAAGTGGGAGAAGAAAGTTGTTGGGTAAATTCCTACTTTATTTGGCTTCAAAAAATGACTTGTGACTATTGTCTTCCATGTAAGTGGATGAGCTTACTCTGGAAGGCCAGAATTGCCTGGCATGTGTGGCCATATGCCCTGGGAGAAGAGTAATCACAGCAGACCCCCAGAGGTCCCTTGCCACAGAGCTGTTTTCACAGAATGGTACAGGTAAAGAGACCCCAGTAGGCCTCTTACCACAGAGACCCCTAAAACCAGGTATCCAAAATATCTTCTTAAACGTTTTTATAGAGGCAAATGGGATAGTGATCCCTAAAATAGGCAGCCCCAGGTCAAAAAATGGGACCTTGAAATCTAAAGTTTAAGTTCTGCAAAAAGAAATCTTGGGAATTGTTAGAGGTCTTGAGAATTATCCAGTCCAGCTGCATCCCATCAACCAAAGTGTCCACCCCAGTACAGAGAAAATGCATGTGAACACATTAAGTGAAGTAGAATTTATATTTTAATATGGTGCTTTATATAGCTTTAAAGTACTCTGATAATACTTTATACAGATAAGGCACTTATTTTAGGAACTATAAAGTAGGATGATTAAGCAATGACTACTTTTTTCTTTGACCTAAAATCAATATTCTTTTCAGAACTTATCTTTCAACTTGGTGAAGACCAGTGTCAGAGAAGAAAAAACTATCTCTCATTAGTTATAAACACTACCTACTCAAGTAGCTGCTATACTGTAAAGAACGCAGGAAATCTATTTCCTTAACCCCTAAGCTAAAAAAAGTAAATGTGGCCCTTTCCAAAATGCCTTGCTTTAGGCCAAGAATTGTACCTCACACTAGGCTAATTAATGCTTTGAGTTTAAAATTGAATATTATTTTTTAAAACCCATATTCAGCTGCCCTTGACATGGTCTTCAATTTGGAAGTCCCAAAAGAACAGAGATGTATTTTGGTCAAGGCTACTCTAGAACACAATAGGATTTTAAAAACAAAAACAAAATACGTAGTAAGAAATAAGATGCCAATTATCTCACCCAAGTCTTGACCGTGAGCTCTTTTATTTCCTTGTACATACAGGAGAGAAAAGCCTTCATAAATCTGGACAGTTCCCTGTGGGCACTGTGGTGCTTCTGTTGTCTGGCTGTGACGTGTGATGAGGAATCCATGGGCAATAGAGGAAGTTCCAGGGGGACCTGGGGGACCTTGCAATCCATCTGGCCCAGGGGGACCATCCAAACCACGGGTACCTATTTCCATGGAATCATTAGTATAAAAGATTAAGTAAGCTCTGTTCCACTATTGTGTCTATTCACGAAATATTATGACCTCATTTGTTTAATTTAGTCAATATTTATTGTTTCTATAAAAGCACTGTCAAATATCACTTGTTTGGAGATAAATAAAATATGGTCCCTGACCTCAAAGAGATTTAAATATGCATATGTCTATATCTATATCTATATATTTCTCCTGGAACTGGTTGATTATATGAGGCACTAAATAAATACTGGGTAAATGTAACATTACAAGGGAGGAAGTGATGCTCAGTTGGGAAGTCTGTATGTTTAGTACAGCAAGATAACTAGTCTCTTGCTGTACTAAAGGAGTCCAAATTCCATGACAAAATTTCAGCCTGTTGTTTTGTACATCAACAATAAAGAAAGGGTGTGGTTGCCATCAGTCTGCCAGCTTCAGTGCTAAAAACATTTTCCTTTGAATATGTCTGGGGAATTATTCTCAGGCATACCTTTTTGTTTAGAGAATAGGCAGGGCACTCTAAAAAAGGCTTTTAAAAATGTCTATTTTCTATCTACTTCTGGTTCCCTTTCTCCATTTAGCCTCTTGATTTGAGGTTCTTTGAAAAATATCTTTATATAGAGGCCTTTGGCCACTGTGTGCATAGATTTTCATTTGGGAAAACTTAATAGCAATGTCCATGTGATGAAGATGATACTGACTTATTTCTTCCCTAGATACACAGTTAATGAAATGGCAGGGATTAAGTTCTAGGAAGGCCATAAGTTTCATCACTCTGCCTTATTGCCACAATATTTTTTACCAGTACACATTTTTTATGTTTATAATATTTAGAGTTATATTTGTGTTATCTAGAGTTGTTAACACACATTATAATTTTTCAGTTTATAATATTTTATTCCTATTTTAGTTATCTTTAGTGTATTTTTCTTGCAAATTGAATAAAATTATTTTTGGAAGTAGGCTGAATACAGATGGGAAATCTAGTAGATACCAATACAATATTATGAGGAGTACCTATTAATGAGTAACTTCAAAAATATGCATATCAATTTGTCATCTCAGTATGAGAAGACACTATGACTCTCAAAGCTCTATGGGGATCACTTAATCTTTGCTATTATACTTACTAAATTCTATAATGGAAATTGTACTCTATTGTGATATTTTCAAATGTGGAAGGATTCACAATAGTTTCAAGATGGTCACAGGACACATATTGAAAATGATCAGAACAGCTAATCACCATGTTGAGAAAGAGCTGGGTTTTCCAGTGCTCTAAACACATAAATAAAAATAACCTTTCTATACTTCTTTTATACTGGCAAACATCCTTGTGTCTGTTCCCCAGCAAAGGATATACCAGCTAACTGCACTCTCTCAAGAGGAGGCTATCACAGCTACAATTGGAGGCCATGTGTCCAGACATCTCCAAGATATAAAGAATAGTATCATCAGCAGCGTTTTACTTGTCGCACCTGGTTGGCCTGGCAGACCTGGATCTCCTTTGCGCCCTCCTGCACCATCAAAGCCAGGGAGTCCATTTCGCCCAGGATCTCCTGGAGGGCCAATTGGACCTACAGGAAAAAAAAAAAAAAGGTTTCAAATATAAGTTCAATATCCAGACAGATCTAGGAGACTTAAGGTCTTTGGGTGACACTGAATTCATAATCTGGTTTTGTCTTTTTAAAATACATTTTTATATTTGATAGTATATTATAGATATCTCTTATTTTCTCCCCCTTTACCCTCCTCCACCCAGCCACTACCCACCCCAAAGTCTTCACCACCCTATTGCCCATGTCCATGGGGTATGCATATAACTATATTAGTTCCTTGGTTTCTCTCTCCTCATCTTTCCACCCCCACATTGAGGTATGTCAGTCTGTTCCATGCCTCCATGCTTCAGGTCTTACTTTGTTGGTTAATTCATTTAGTGCATTAGAGTCCACAAGTAAGTGAGATCGTGTAATACTTGTCTTTCTCAGATTGGCTTATATCATTTAGCATATTTTCCAGGTCCATCCATGCTGTCTCAAAGGTAAGAGATCCCTCTTTTTTATAGCTGCATAGTATTCCAGTGTGTCAATGCCCCACAGCATTTTTTATCCATTCATCTACTGATGAACACTTGGGCTGTTTCCAAATCTTAGCTATTGTAAATAATGCTGCTATGAACACAGGGGTGTATATATTCTTTCTGATTGGTATTTTGGGGATTTTAGGATATATTCCCAGAAGTGGGATCACTGGGTCAAACGGAAGTTCCATTTTTAATTTTTTGAGGAAACTCCATACTGTTTTCCATAGTGGTTGTACCAATCTGCATTCCCACCAGCAGTGAACTAGTGTTTCCTTTTCTCCACATCCACCAGAACTTGTTGTTTATTGATTTATTGATGACAGCCATTCTGACAGGTGTGAGATAATACCTCATTGTCGTTTTAATTTGTATCTCTCTGATGATCAGTGACTTTGAGCATTTTTTCATATGTCTCTTAGCCTTCTGTATGCATACTTTGCAGAAGTGTCTATTTAGGTCCTTTGCCCATTTTTTATTGGATTGTTTGTCTTCTTTTTGTTAAATTCTATGAATTCCTTACACTATCAGTCTGTGTGTATCCTTTGTTCTGAGGTGGGTCTCTTGCAGACAGCAAATATATGGGTCATGTTTTCTTATCCATTTGGCCACCGTATGTCTTTTGATTGGAGCAATTGATCAATTTACATATAATGTTATTATTGATAAGTACTTGTTTGTCATCATTTTTATTCTTAATGTTTGTGTTCCTTCTTGCCTTTCTATTTCTTCTTTTTACAGCAGTCCCTTTGCATTTCTTGCTTTGCTGCCTTAGTGGTAATAAACTCTCTTAGCCCTTTTTTGTCTGTAAAACTCCTGATTCCACCTTCAATTTTGAATGATAGCCTTTCTGGGTATAGTATTCTTGGATTCAGTCCCTTGCTTTGCATCACTTTGTATATTTCATTCCATTCTCTTCTGGTGTGTGTCTGTTGAGAAATCAGTTGATATTCTAATGGGAGATCCCTTGTAGGTAACTTTCTCTCTCTCTCTCTCTCTTTGGTAGCCTTTAAGATTCTTACTTTGTCGTTGATGTTTGCCAATTTAATTATGATGTGTCTTGGTGTTGGACTTTTTGGGTTCATCTTATTTGGGACTCTATGTGCTTCTCAGACTTGCGTAGTTTTTCATGCCAATATCAGGGAAGTTTTTTGTCATTATTTCTTCAAACAGGTTTTCTATTCCTTGCTTCCCTTCCTCTCCCTCTGGTACCCCTATTATGCATATGTTGTTTCATTTTGTGTTGTCCTAAAGCTCCCCTTAGGCTCTCCTTTTGCTTTTTAAGTTTTCTTTCCAGTTGCTGCTGTGTTTGTGTGTTTTTTCCTACCTTGTCTTCTAATCTGCTGATGTGGTCCTCAGCCTCTTCTAGTCTACTGTTTAAGCCTTCCATTGTGCTCTTTATTGCAGCTATGTCATTCTTCATTTCCTCTTGGTTCCTTTTTATGTTGGTTACATTATCATTCAGCTCCTTATAATTCTCATTGAGTTGTGTGTATTTGTCATCCAGCCGTTTGATCATCCTTATAACCATTACTCTGAATTTTTTTCTCTGACATGTTACTTGCCTCCATTTCCTTTAACTCCCTTCCTGATGACTCCTCTTTTTATTTCCTTTGGGGATTGCTTTTTTGTCTCCCCATGTTTTGCTGTAACGTTTTAATCGTTTCTGTGTCCTAAATCCAAGTGCTTTGCTACCCAGGTTCTTTTGGGGATGGTGTTACTGGTGTAATCTCTCAGGTGTCCTGAACTTGGTAATCTAATGTAGATCCCTACTTGAGCGATTTGGGTTCTCTTGATGTAGTTGGATCTTGAATGTTAGTTTCTTGTTCGTGTATGAAGTCTCATCACAGGTGACTCACCCCAAGATTTGGTGTATAAGCTGTTTTGGATGTGACTGTGGTTCTGGCTCTTGTGTAAAAAGGTTGTCTGAGTTCTCACTGTTATGTTCTCACTGTGGGTTCACAGAGGCCACAGCCTGGGAGGAAGGAGTCTTGGGTCCTAAGGCTTAGGAACTGTTGCTTTGGCTGGTGTGGTATGAGTCTTGCTAGATTAGCATCACTCTGCAACTCACTACGAGGGGCCCTGAGCCCATGACAATGGCGTGGGGGTGGGGTGGGCAGGTGTCTCGTAGTCTGGTTGAGGCTGTGGGACTCTGGCCAAAGTGATTTCCCTCTCTTTATCATGAAGTAGTCAGTATCCAGCAGCAGGCTGTCCAGAGGTAAGTATCTTGGAGGGGTATGTCGTGGATCTTCCTGAGGGAGCCATTCTCCCTTGGTTGGAGTGTTACATGCCCAGTGGCAACACACAGAATGGCCAGGAGCTTTCTGAAAGGGTTGTGTGCTTGTGGGAACCACACTCTGGATTGGAGTGATTGTGGTGTGCCACCAGCACTGTGGGGGGAGAAGTCCCAGTTTCTGCTTTGGGGCATGTGTGCCCATGGTTGGATATGAATGCCCAATGACTGCTTACAGAAGTGCCCAGGAGCCATCTGCTAGGGCAGTGGGCTCAGAGAGCCCAAATGCTGGAGTGGCACTACTGCAGGGACTGGATGCCAGAAGCCAAGGTTGTGCCTTGCTGCTGCTCAGAGAAGTACCCAGGAGTCACCTGCCAGGGCAGTGGGTTCAGGGGGCTTGCGTGCTGGATTGGTTCAACTGCAGTGACCAGAGGTTGGCAGCTGAGGAGGAAGAAGTCCAAGTTTCTTCTGCCAGGGCCTTGAGCCCTTGGTTGGATTTGAGTGTGCCTAGAGGCAGCTCACAGAGGCACCCAGGAGTCGCCTACTGGGACGGTGGCCTCAGGGGGTCTATGTGGTGAAACCACATGACTGCCGTGTCTGTGGGTATGCAGCTAGGAAGGGGGAAGTCCAAATTTCTACTGCCAAGGCCATGCACCCTTGTTTGGACATGAGTACGCCTAGCCAGGGCTCCAAGAGGCACCCAGGAGCTGCCCATAGGGGCAGCGGGCTCAGTAGGCCTGCGTGCTGGAAAGGTGCAACTGCAGTGTCCCGAAGTCAGCAGCCAGGGAGGGAGATGTCCCAGTTTTTGCTGCCTTGTGCCCTTGGTTGAAATGGTATGTGCCCAGTGGGGGCTCACAGAGGCACCCAGGAGCCATCTGTCGGGGTGATGGGGCTGAGGAGGCCTGCTGTATGGAAAGGCGTGACTGTGGTGACTGGAATTCTGCAGCTGTGGGCTGGGAAGACTCAATTTTTGCTGCTGTGCCCATGGTTAGATATGTATGCACCCAGTGGCAGCTCACAGGGGCACCCATGAAGTGTTTGCCAGTGCGGTGCACTGACGCACTCTGAAGGGCCCTGGTGCTGAAGCCATGTGACCGAGGTGTCTATGGGCAGTTATTTAGGAAGAGGGAATTCAAAGTTTCTACTGCCGGGGTCATACACCCTTGTTTGGATGAGTATGCCAGCCGGGGCTCAAGGAGGCACCCAGGAGCTGCCTGTGGAACTGTGGGCTTGGGAGGCCTGTACGCTGGAAAAGTGTGACTATGGTGTCCAGAGTTCTGCATCTGTGGGGTGGGAAGTCTCAGTTTTTGCTGCTGCATCTGTGGTTGGATAATGCACTCCCAGTGGTGGCTCACAGGGGCACCCATGGTGCGTTTGCCAGCATGGCACACTGAAGTACTCTGAGGGGCCCTGGTGCTGAAGTTGTGCAACCAAGGTGTCTTTGGGCAGTATCCTGGAAGAAGGAATTCAGAATTTCTACTGCCAGGCAATGTGCCCCTGTTTGTATAACAGCGCACCCAGCTGGGGCTCATAGTGGCACCCAAGAGTTTCCTGTGAAGAGGTGGGCTTAGGAGGCTTGCATGCTGGAAATGCGTGACTGTGGTGTCCAGAGGTCTGCCACTGGGGAGGGGGGCAGTCACACTTACTGCTGCGGGAGGCATGCACCTTTGGAGGTGAACGTCCTAGGGTCTGCAGGTCTGCAGGTGGGGCAGCAGGATTTTGGCTGGAGTGGCTGCCAGGTCACAGGCAGTGTTCAAGGGCTATCTGGGTGGTGGTATTGATGAGTTCCTAGAAGAGGCCGCCCTCCCCTTCAGGATGGCGTGGGCTCCATGCTCAAGTCCCACAGCCCAAGGAGTGTCTGCAGCAGTGGTAGGTGCTCCCTGTCCAGGAGAGCCTGGTCTGCCAGCCCCTGCTACTCTTGCCATATTTAACTGTCCCTCACTCACTCACACACATACCACACATATCCACACACTCTCCTTTCACCTCCTCACTCACTCACAGCCTCTCCCTCACCTCCATCCTGCCAGCTTCCATCTTCGCAAGAACAAGTTTCTTTACTGCAAAACTACGAACGCTTACTTAAAAGCCCTGCTACTATCAGAAGCTGAACTCATTATCACCCAAACCTTAGCATGTTATCTCTAAGGAAAAATGTGGCAGTTTTAAATCCAAGCAGCTAGAAACCTGAACCAGGCTGCTGGGCCTGCTCCCTCCTCCCCTCGGCTTTTCTCCAGCCACATATCCTATATAATAAAGAGGTAATATGCAAATTGACCCTCATGCCCTCGCACAAGATGGATGCCCCCATGTGGTCAAAGATGGCCGCCACAAGATGGCCGTCAGGGGAGGGCAGTTAGGGATGACCAGGCCGGCAGGGGAGGGCGGTTAGGGGCAACTAGGACTACAGGGGAGGGCAGTTGGGGGGACCTGGCCTGCAGGGGAGGGCAGTTGGGGGCAATCGGGACAGCAGGGGAGCACTTAGGCATCGATCAGGCTGGCAGGGGAGTGGTTAGGGGTGATCAGGCAGGCAGGCAGGCGAGCGGTTGGGAGCCAGAAGTCCTGGATTGTGAGAGGTGCACCTATGTAGGGTCAGGCCTAAACTGGCAGTCAGACATCCCCTGAGGGGTCCCAGATTGAAGAGGGTGAAGGCTGGGCTGAGGAACCCCACCCCCCCAGTGCATGAATTTTGTGCACTGGGCCTCTAGTGCCTATACATAATTTTCCAAAATCTTTGGTAACTTAAAGGCTTTGGAGCATTGCTGGGTTAAATGATAAACATCTAAATATTTTAAAATAGCGTAAAATACTGAAACATTCATTGTTAGATATATTTTAATTCACCTGCTCTTAGCTTTTATAACAGAAGGTCTCTTGTACTTTGTTGAATGTATATTTTCTTGAAAATAAGAGTGTGTTTAACGTGTGTTCATAGGTAGAATGTATTCCAGGAATGCAAGAATAATTCAGTACTAAGCAATCTATTAATATTAAATACTAGATCTACATAGAAAAGGCATATGGTTATTTCTTTTGTTTCTGAAAAGAAAATACAATCCCCATTACTGATTAAATTTAAAAAAACACACACCAGTAAAATAAAATAAAAAATAAAATAAAATAAATAAAATAAAATAAAATAAAATAAAATAAAGTGTGTTCATAAATGTAAATGCTGGTTGTTTACTTTTTGGCTAAAGCTGGTTATTTGTGAATGGGTAGAAGGTTTGTGTTGTCCAGTAAGCAGGACCTGATCACCCCTGACTTCCAAAAGGACCCCTTTTCTCCTAGTAAGCTAAAGCAGTCTCACCCAGGTTCTCTCTCCTATTGCTTAAGTCCTTATAGCTGAGCCTAGACTTTCTTTATTTCTACTGCTCATTCACAGTCCTTGACACTATCATTGAATGCCTCAACAGGTCTTCCTGCTTGGTATTTAGGAACCTCTCTCCCCTTTTCTAGTCTTCTTAAAAGTCATACTCTGAAAAGGACACCAAGTACAGAATGATCCTGTAATATAGGGAAATAACAAAGCAGACCAGGAGGCTAAGGAAGCGGCTTAGAGGAAGCCCCCGTCTCCCCAAATCTTAGCTATTCCTCATATAACACCCAAATACACTCCAGAGGAACATCAGTCCCTACTAGCTCTTGCAGCTACTTAGGAAGATCCATGTTTAAAATTTCAGGGAAAATATATCCTTCCTCAGGGACAGGCCCAAGATATCTTACGGGGTATTCACAATTCCCTACATATAGAATACATTTACAGCTCCTAAAACTCCTCATCACATGTCCTAGCCTAGCCTTCTTACTGCAAGATATCACCAAAACTTGTTCTACTTGTTACTCAGTATCTCCCCAAGGACAAGTTAGATTAGACCTCCTTGTTTCCCCACCCATCAGGCAAAGGGCCAAATCCCTGGACAAGAAAGGCAAATTGACTTCACTCCCTATATACTGACCCTATACACCTTGACTTCTGTGAAAACCCACCTCCTCTCCCAATACAAATCCTCCAGGTCCTAGCTACTACCCTCCCCCCATCTCCCTCTGTGTCAGGATTCTCACCTTTCTATGGGACTCCCTTCTCCAAGGGGACTTCACTTACCCATGGGGTGAAATTTCCTTCTTTCTAGATCCTGAACATACCCTTTCCCTCCTTGGGACAATACTGACCCTGGAAGTGGGGATTAGCTCTCCTTCTCATCATCCTATTCCAACCCTCCTCTCCTATACCCATAAGGAACTTTCTCACCTCCACTCATCTCGAGCGAACACTTAACCTTATCTATTCTGATCTAAACCAGACCAATCCAACCTTTGCCAGGGATTGCTGGCTCTGCCTTTCCCTCTCCTCTTCAGCATATACCACCATCCCTATACCAATCAAGAGATGGAATCAGGCAAAAATCAATCTGGCTTATAAAAGGAAAAGGGAACTATATTTCTCAAAAAGGCAGACATACACCCCAGGCAATCAAGCCTCCCTTCTTTTCTGTACTTATATTCTATCTCTTACTAAGGTAGCTCCTTCCTCCGTCCTGGTCACAGGTCCTATCACTCTACACACGCACTAATCGCCCAAACCCCTTTATGCTTTACAAGGTCACAGGGCAATATAACAATAGGCCATCTCCCATCATCAGCTTGCAACACCACAGTCAACTTGAACAAGCATGTCAAATTCACAGCCCGCGGACCACATGTGGCACACAACGAATATTTTTGCGGCCCAACCAATATAACGATATGTAAGAAGCATTTTAATATAAGTTTTGTAACTTAATTTTTACAATATCCTGTTATACATAATTATTAATAATGAACTGCAATGTTCACTAATGACTGATTATTATAATCATGTTGCATTCATTTCACTTACGCGCAGGCGCACCATTTCTCTCCACTAATACTAGCTTCGAATATTTTAGCAGCCAATTGCCACATCATTAGTCTTAGACTGACTTGTTTGGTGTGCACAACATGAAATATTTCACTTTCGGAGAACAAGAAAAATAGGTTTGTTTGTGTTACGCTTATTAATTTGTGCAGTTATTCAGTATCTGGCAAGTTAATGTTCAAGAAAAAATATTAATTTTTATTAAATTGTTCTATTATTTTATGTTAACGGTTACTCATTTATTTCAGCCTTTTGTATTCAGCATGTTTCTATGGAAATAAACCTACATTTCTACGAAAATTTAAACTTTTGTGTTTTTTTTCTGTGGCCCACATAAACTTAAACCTTGTTTATTTGGCCCGTGTTAGCCTTTGAGTTTGATATGCTTGACCTAGAACTACCAAACAGCCATAGGTCCCAATAGGTTGACTACCAGGTCTCTCTGAAAGCCAATGGTTATTTCCTACAGCCGGTCTGTTTTACTTCTTATCCAACCATCCAGGCCCCAGGCTTCAAATGCTCCTTTCTTTTCCTTTCATGTTCCTCTTGAATAACAGCCCATTCTAGCATTCTCCTCCCACTTTCACTGCAATAAAATCTCAACCACTCATCTGTTACCCCTTATTGGTAGCACCATGGAGACTACCCTCTCAGCTTCAAGCATGGAACATAGAAAAGGAACCTCATACCCTTTAGTCCACCTCTTCTCTCTATACCTTTCAGCTTGTCTCCATGATCAGGGTTTCTTCTTCCTCTGTGGGGAGAACACATACATCTGTCTCCCCACTAACTGGACAGGAACCTGTACTGTCATCTCTCACCAATGTAGATGTAGCCCTCAATAATCAATCTTTACCTGTTTCTGTAACCCATCATATCCGATACAAAAGGGCAGTGCAGATAATCCCTCTCCTCATAACCCTTGGTATTTCAGCAGGTGCTGGAACTGGCATGGAGACCTAACCATTGCTCTATCCTATTTTGAAATCCTGTCTCAGAACCTACAAGAAAGTTCTGGATACCTAACAAGGGGCAAAACTGGGACAATAAGAACCTCACCCCCAGGATAACCTATCCTCCCCTTTCATATCACTCATCAGACAACTTAGACCTCGATCTTTTCCTCCCTAAAGATAACATGTAGGCCTCAGTTGTATTTTAGCTCCAGGCCCAGAAAAGCAGAAAAACCAGACAAGTGACTCTGTGGTAGCCTCAGGACCAGCTCTTACCTGGTCTCTCAACAGGACCGTTTTTGAGCCTTCACCAACCAGTCTCTTGGGGAAATCATGCTGCTGTGACCTCTTGTCCAGCCCACTACTATCAAAGTCCATCCCCCCCATGTGATCTTGATTTTCCCCCTCAGCAGGAAGTAAATACAGAAGATATGACCTTCGTCCCTATTATGTAAAACAAAAAGGCTGGAATGTTAGGTCTGATGAAATAATTGGATCAATATCCCTTCCCCTGGGAACTGACTTTTAGGCCACTTCACAATGGACATTCCACTTGCTTAGACCACATTGCTAAGATCATTAGCTCTACCCTCCAGACTTTCTCAGAATCCAGACCTGCACAGAGAATTTTATGCCCAAAAAAAGCCTGACTAGAGTCCTTTAAAAACCTCTCACTCCCCATCTTTGGGAGCTGGCACCATTTTGGGGTTCAGGCCATCTGGGTTTCCAGATGACGTAATAAATTCATAATTCTTTACCCCTTTTGGCCTCATGCGTTCCTCCTTCGGTGACCCTAACAAATTTCATTACAGTGTTTTAAACAATACTAAACTAATCATGCAAGTTAGATTACCTCGAGGAGCTACAAGAAATTCAACTGGGGATAAAAGAAGGTAGGGCATGAGAAATTGATTTTTTTTAATAAAAAGGAAATGGGGAGAAAAAAGATGGCAGCTGGCAGGATGGAGCTGAGAGAGAGGAAGTGAGTGAGTGAGGGTATGAAAGGAGTGTATGTGGATGTGCGTGGGGTGTGTATGAGTGAGTAAGGGAAAGTTAAATCTCACAGGAGCAGCAGGGGCCGGCAGACAGTCTCTCCTTGACAAGGAGAGACTACCACCGCTGTGGGCACTCCCCGGACGGCGGGATTCCAGCACGGAGCCCACGCCATCTTGAAGCGGAGAACGGCCTTTTTTAGAAACTCATCAACACCACCAATAAGACACGACTTGGAACTGCCCCACGACCCAGCACCCACTCCAGCCAATATCCTGCTACCCCAGCTGCAGACCCACGGACCCTGGGACCTCCACCTCTAAAGGTACACTGCTCAGCAGCTGTAAGTGCAACTCCCCCTCCCCAACAGCAGAACCCCAGACTTGCGTGCATGCATGTTCTCAGCCCCATAGGCAGCAAGGACACTTTACTCCGGGTTTGTGTGCATCTCCTTGGGCAGCGCTTGGGAGATGCCTAGAGCACCCGAGGGTGTGATTCTGTGCAGACAGGGGTGCGCGGCCCCGCAGTGGAAATTCTGAATTCCCTCTTCCTGGAGGGTTGCCCACATTCATCCCAGCAGGTTAACTGCAGTGCTGGGACTCCTCAGAGTGCATCGGAGCTTTGCGCCCAGAGAGCGCACCTTCGCAGATGCGAGGTTCTGGCAGCTGGGCACCTTCGCAGATGTGAGTTTCTCCCAGCTAGTGGGAGCCACTGTGAGCTCTCCTTGGGTGCAATCTTGAACAAGCAGGGGGTGCACTCCCCTCCAGGAGTAGAAGCTTTGAATTCACTTAGCCTGGATACCGGCCCACAGGCACCTCAATTGCGCAGCTACACTGCCAGGGCCCTTCAGAGTCCTTCAGTGTGTCTCGTTGGCAAATGTACTGAGGGTGCTCCTGTGAGCCGCCACTGGGAGTAAGCGCCTATCCACCACAGGTGCAACAGCAAAAGCTGGGTCTGCCCACCCCACGACTGCAGAACTCTTGGCACCACAGTCACGCCTTTCCAAAGAAAAGGTCCCCTGAGCCCCAACACCCCAACAAACGGTTCCTGGGGGCCACTGTGAGTCCCTGCTGGGCATGCATGATTACAATTAAGGGTGCAAGACAGCAAAAATTGGGACACTCCCCTCCACAGCGGCTGACTTCTAGACACCGCAGTTGTGCCTCTCAAGCTCACAGGCCTACATCAAGAGAACCCAAATAGCTCGAGTAGGGAGCTACACTAGACTAACAAGCCCAGGAGAGCTGAGAGATTACGCCGGTAGCACCATCCCCAAAAGAACCTGGGCAGCAAAGCAATTGGATCTACAATTAAAACATTACAGGAAAACATGGAAAGACAAAAAAGCAATCCCCAAAGGAAAGAAAAAGAGGAATCATCAGAAAGGGAGTTAAATGAATTCGAGGCTAGCAGCTTATCAGAGATAAAATTCAGAGTAATGGTTATAAGGATGTTTAAACGGCTGGATGACAAATACACACAACTCAATGACAAATACACACAACTCAATGAGAACTATAAGGAGCTGAATGAGAATGTCACCAACATGAAAAGGAACCAAGAGGAGATGAAGAATGACATAGCTGCAATAAAGAACACAATGGAAGGCTTAAACAGTAGACTAGAAGAGGCTGAGGACCGCATCAGCGAATTAGAAGACAAGGTAGAAAAAAACACACAAACACAGCAGCAACTGGTAAGAAGACTTAAAAAATAAGAGGAGAGCCTAAGGGAGCTTTGGGACAACACAAAACAAAATAACATTCGCTTAACAGGGATACCAGAAGGAGAGGAAGAGAAGCAAGGAATAGAAAACCTGTTTGAAGAAATAATGACAGAAAATTTCCTTAACATTGGCAAGAAAAAAACTATCCAAGTCCAAGAAGTACATAGAGTCCCAAACAAGTTGAACCCCAAAAGACCAACACCAAGACACATCATAATTAAATTGGCAAACACCAACGACAAAGTACGAATCTTAAAGGCTGCAAGAGAGAGACAGAAAGTTACTTACAAGGGATTTCCTATTAGAATATCAACTGATTTCTCAACAGAAACACACCAGGCCAGAAGGGAATGGAATGAAATATACAAAGTGATGCAAAACAAGGGACTGAATCCAAGAATACTATACCCAGCAAGGCTATAATTCAAAATTGAAGGTGGAATCAGGAGCTTCACAGACAAAAAAAGGCTAAGAGAGTTCATCACTACCAAGCCAGCAATTTAAAAAATGCTAAAGGGACTTCTGTAAAAAGAAGAAAGAGAAAGGCAAGAAGAAAAACAAACACTAAGGAAAAATATGACAACAAACAGGTACTTATCAATAATAACATTAAACATAAATGGATTAAATGCAGCAATTAAAAGACATAGGGTAGCTGAATGTATAAGAAAACATGACCCATATATTTGCTGTCTACAAGAGACCCAACTTAGAGCAAAGGATTCACACAGACTGAGAGTGAAGGTATGGAAAAACATTTTTCAGGCAAATGGAAATGAGAAAAAAGCTGGGGTTGCGATACTTATATCTGACAAAATAGACCTCAAAGTAAATGCCATAATAAGAGATAAGGAAGGCCACAACATAATACTAAAGGGAGCAATTCAACAAGAAGATATAACTCTGGTAAACGTATATGCACCCAACGCAGGAGCGCCCAAATACATAAAAAATCTTCTGGAAGATATCAAGGGAGAGATCAACATCAATACAATCATAGTAGGGGACTTTAATACACCACTGACATCACTGGATAAATCATCTAGACAAAAAAATCAGCAAAGAAACAGCAATTCTAAATGACACACTAGATCAGATGGACCTAATTGACATCTTCAGAGCATTTCACCACAAAGCCACCGAATATATGTTCTTCTCAAGTGCACATGGGACATTTTCAAAAATAGACCATATATTGGGTCACAAACAAAGTCTCCCCAAATTCAAAAAGATTGAAATCATATCAAGCATTTTCTCAGATCACAATGGCATAATATTAGAAATAAACTACAATAAAAACATTCCAAAAAATTCAAACATTTGGAAGCTAAATAGCATGCTACTAAACAATGATTGGGTTATCAATGAGATCAAAGAAGAAATTAAAAACATCCTGGAGACTAATGAAAATAAAAACACAACATTGCAAATCCTACGAGACACAATGAAAGCAGTCCTGAGAGGGAAGTTTATAGCTCTACAGGCCTACCTCAAAAAACAAGAAAAAAGGTAATAACTCATCTAACTCAACAACTCAAAGAATTAGAAAGGGAGCAATAAGAAAAGCCCACAGTGAGAAGAAGGAAGGAAGGAAATAATAAAGATCAGAGCAGAAATGAATGACATAGAGACCAAAAAAAAAAAAAAAAAAATACAAAACAACAGATCAACAAAACCAAGAGCCAGTTCTTTGAAAGGATAAACAAGATTGATGAACCTCTAGCCAGGCTCACCAAGAAGCAAAGAGAGAGGTCCCAAATGAACAAAATAGGAATGAAAGAGGTGAAATAACAACAGACCCCACAGAAATACAAAGGATTGTTAAAAAAATACTATGAACAACTCTATTCTAACAAACTAGACAACCTGGAAGAAATGGACAATTCCTAGAAAAACACAACCTTCCAAAACATACTCAGGAAGAGTCTAAAAATCTCAATAGGCTGATAACTATGGAAGACATTGAAGCAGTCATCAAAAAGCTTTCAGCAAACAAAAGCCTGTGGCAAGATGGCTTCACAGGGGAATTTTATAAAACATTCAAGGAAGAGCTAAAACCTATCCTCCTCAACTATTCCAGAAAATCCAAGAAGGAACACTTCCAAGCTCCTTTTATGAAGCCAGCATCACCCTAATACCAAAACCAGATAAGGACAACACAATGAAAGAAAATTACAGGCCAATATCCCTCATGAACATAGATGCCAAATTCCTCAACAAAATTCTGGCAAATCAAATCCAGCAGTACATCAGAAAGATCATACACTACGACCAAGTAGGATTTATCCCGGGGATGCAAAGATGGTACAATATTTGCAAATCAATAAACCTGATACATCACATAAACAAATTGAGAGATAAAAACCATATAGTCATATCAATTGATGCAGAAAAAGCATTTGAAAAAAATCCAACACCCTTTCTTGATAAAAACTCTCAGGAAGGTGGGAATAGAAGGATCATACCTCAACATAATAAAAGCCATATATGACAAACCCACAGCCAACATCATACTCAATGGGCAAAAACTAAAACCATTTCCCCTAAGAACAGGAATAAGACAGGGATGCCCACTCTAACCACTCCTGTTCAACATAGTGCTGGAAGTACTAGCCATAGCGATCAGAAAAGAAGAAGAAATAAAAGGCATTCAAATTGTAAAAGAAGAAGTAAAACTGTCCTTATTCGCAGATGATATGATACTGTACATAGAAAACCCTAAAGACTACATCAAAAAATTATTAGACTTAATAAATGAATTCTGCAAGGTAGCAGGATACAACATTAATGTCAAGAAATCTATGGCATTTCTATACAACAACAGTAAACTTACAGAAGAGAGTCTAAAAAAGCAATCCCATTTACCATTACACCAAAAAAATTAAGATACCTAGGAATAAACTTAACTAAGGAAGTAAAAAACGTATACATGGAAAACTACACGACAATGAAAAAAGAGATAGAGGAAGACGTAAACAAATGGAAAAACATATCATGTTCATGGATTGGTAGAATCAACATCATTAAAATGTCCATACTACCCAAAGCAATCTATAGATTCAATGCACTACCCATTAAAATACCAATGGCATATTTCACAGACCTAGAACAAACTCTCCAAAAATTCATCTGGAATAAAAAAAGACCCCGAATAACCACAGCAATTCTGAGAAAGAAGAATAAAGTAGGAGTGATCTCAATACCAGATTTCAAGCTGTATTACAAAGCCACTGTTCTCAAAACAGCCTGGTACTGGCACAAGAACAGACATATAGACCAATGGAATAGAATAGAGAATCAAGAAATCGACCCAAACCACTATGCTCAATTAATATTTGACAAAGGAGGCATGAACATACAATGGAGTCAAGACAGTCTCTTCAACAAATGGTGTTGGGAAAATTGGACAGATACATGCAAAGAAATGAAACTAGACCACCAACTTACACCATACACAAAAATAAGCTCAAAATGGATAAAGGACTTAAATGTAAGACAGGAAACCATAAAAATACTAGAGGAATCCACAGGCAGCAAAATCTCAGATATATGCCAAAAGAACTTCTTCACTGATACTGCTCTTAGGGCAATGGAGCTAAAGAAAAAAATAAACAAATGGGACTACATAAAAAAAAAAGCTTTTTCACAGCAAAGGAAACCATCAATAAAACAACAAGAAAGCCCACTGCATGGGAGAACATATTTGCCAATGATGTCAACGATAAGAGTTTAATCTCCAACATTTACAGAGAACTCATGCAACTTAACAAAAGGAAGATAAACAACCCAATCAAAAATGGGCAACTGATCTAAATAGACACTTTTCGAAAGAAGACAGAAGGAAGGCCAAGAGACATATGAAAACCTTCTCAAAGTCACTAATCATCAGAGAGTTGCAAATCAAAACAACAATGCGGTACCATCTTACACCTGTCAGAATGGCTATCATCAACAAATCCCCAAACGAGAAGTGTTGGTGGGAATGCGGGGAAAAAGGAACTCTTTTACACTGCTGGTGGGAATGCAGACTGGTGCAGCCACTTTGGAGAACAGTATGGAGTTTCCTCAAAAAACTAAAAATGGAACTCCCATTTGACCCAGTGATCCCACTTCTAGGAATATATCCCAAGAAACTGGAATCATCAATCAGAAAGGATATATGCACCCCTATGTTCATAGCAGCACAATTCACCATAGCTAAGATTTGGAAACAGCCTAAATGCCCATCAGCAGATGAGTGGATTAAAAAAAACTGTGGTACATCTATACAATGGAATACTCTGCTGCGGTATAAAAGGAGTTCCTACCATTTGCAACAACATGGATGGAGATGGAGAGCATTATGCTAAGTGAAGTAAGCCAGGCAGAGAAAGATAGACATCACATGATCTCACTCATTTGTGGAATATAATGAACAGCATAGACTGATGAACAAGAACAGACCCAGGGACTGAGTAACGTTGATCAGAACTTCAAACCTCAGGGAAGGAGGGGGTCGGTAAGAGTAAGGGGGAGAGATCAATCAAGGGACTTGTGTGCATACATATGAGCCTAATCAATGGACACAGATAACAGGCGGGTGGGGCATGAGTGGGGGGTAGGAGGTAATGGGGGGATAAGGACACATATGTAAAATAATAATATTAATAATAATAATAATACATAAATAAAAAAAGAAAGTATGAGGTAAGCGGAACCCGAAGAACACCTGAGAATGTCTTTCCAGCCATGCTAGCAGTCATCAGCTGTACGGTAATATTACCTGGGGCAAATGGGGAAGTATTTTGGACTTATGTTCCTGACCCTTCATGGGTGGGAGCCCTTACGTGGGCTGATCTCCCTGCCTAATGTAGTCACCAATTATACCAAACACCTTGGTCATCCAGGAGGACCATGTGTGGGGCAAGAAAGTATAATTACACAGGGGTCGCCACCCAGCTTCACTTCTGTATGACACAAAATCAAACCACTGCTCCTTTGAGTGTAAAATTAAAGAGAGGTTTCTGGCTTGCATGGACACCAAAGGAAGGGACTTATCACTACTTGCTCCTGGGAGAGGTACAAAAAATGTAACTAAGACCTTGTCTATACAAAAAGAAATTGACAGCCAGTTTGAAATGGAATTGCCATGGCCTAGAGCAAAGAATATCCTTACATGATATTATTCCACAATGTCACTATAATTTCCCCCAGATTTGTGTTACCCCCATTACCTATAATAGTAACTCGCACCCTTGGGAATCAATAAAGAAATCATCTTTTTGGTGCTTGGAGACAAAGGTAACACATATATTGATATTTTAGAATTACAACAGCATAATGTACAATTATCACAAACTTACAAATCAATTCTTTGAATGTCTGGCAGCAATTTAAAAATGACATGAAAGGAGTTAATCCCTTCCACTGTGTAGAGGGCGCCCTGGGAAGGCACCTGAGCATTCTATATTGGCCCCTCTTGTCCTTTTGGCCAAGAGGGACCCTCTTCCCACGGTCCAGTTGTCCACAGCTGTTGCACAAGCTTTCAGTTCATGCCGAGGTTGAAGCATCATGGTGGCTGGTATCATGGATCTGTCTCTCACCCAGTGGGGTGATCTGGGCTCTCCCTGGAGAAGAAACCTGGGTTCCCCAAAATATGTGATCAGTGCTGGAGCCTCGTCAGCAGGCGAGGGGATCCCAAGGCAGGTGCTGGGCGTGAAGGCCACGGGGGCATAGGCTACCAAGGAGACAAAACTGAACCTCACATCACCCTGCTTGGCCCCAGAGGATGGCTGCTTAGCCAGAGACGGGTAAGATTCCTCAGGGAAGGAACAACCTAAGACAGGCACAGTTGCAGAGGGGCCATCAGGAGAGAACTTGGGGGTCAACAGAGGTGTGGCACAGACTCTTACCCCCCTCCCCAACTTTGCAGGGGCCTGAACCTTCACCCCTTCTGAGGGAGGTCTCCTGCCCCCATGGCTGCTTCGCTTCTCATGCACAGCTCAAATCAGGACCCAGGTAACAGACAGAGACTTGGCCGACAGCAGCTGCCCTCTCACTGCAACAAGACTTGTTTGAGATGTCTTGTACCCATGGTGTAGAGAAGTGGGTTTTTGATATCCAAATCCAGCCTAGTACCAGGAATGCTCAGGGCCTACTCAGGAAGGCAAATAATCCTTACCACTAATATACACAGGGTAAAATAAGATTGTTGTTAGAGTGTTGAGTTTGACAGTAGAATAGTAGTCAATTTTTCAGAGTAATTTAAATTGGCTAATTGAAATAAGCAAATATTCTAGAAAAATTGATTGTACTGTACAAAACGCTATTCCTAAAGTGTTAACAAAAATTTTTATTGGCAGTTCATCTCATGGTAAAATTGAGTAACATGTAATGAACCTAAAGCAGTCATATTTTAGCGCAAAAAATTAAAATGTAAAAGCTATCAAGACTACATTATAAAATTTCCAAAAGCCTCTTAATATTTAAATAAAAAAGGGGGTGATAGTAGAAGAATATCATGTAAGGAAAAATATCTTGTAAGTAAATTACATCTAGAAAATTTTTACTTTAGAAAATTAACTTTCATTTGTAATGCTAACAGCAAGACCATGAAAAACATACATGGTGTCAAAACAAGCCAGAGGAAAATCACTTGGGCTAAAAATGAAAAAGGATCCCAATTCAAATTTATAGAAAATATTCTTTTATTAACTTTTGGTCGAGAATATTTTCAGAAAATAACTCCAAGACCATGTGGATTCCTGCAACAGAGAGGAATTGACAGGACTGCTCCAGCCATGAAGACAGAAGAGAAACAGTCCAGAGATGGAAGACACTGATGACGCCTTGCCACACTAGCAGACAGCAGCTGTGCATCGCTGAAGGATGCCCAGGACCAAACTAGAGACTGTCGGACTGCATCACCACCATTTGTCCACCATCCAGAACTGAAATATCATTGCTGACATGTACACATAAGGAACTGTTTGACATTGAAATTGGGACTCAAAAGAACGGTTGGCCTAGAAAGAATCTCACTACAGACGGATTCATTTGCCTGTCACCATAACCATTATGGCTTGTCTCTTTTTCGGTTCTTATAAGTGCATTTCTAGTATCACATGATCTCACTCATCTAGGGCAAATAATGAACAACATAAACTGATGAACAAAAACAGTCTTGGAGACTGGGGAGCATCGGTCAGACTGTCAAACCTCAGAGGGACGGTAGGGGAGGGTGGGGATAAGGGGGAGAGATCAACCAAAGAACTTGTATGCATGCATATAAGCCTAACCAGTGGTCACGGACAACAGGGGGGTGAGGGCACACGTGAGGAGGGGTTTGGGATGGGAATGGGGGGATTAGGACAATTATGTGATACCATAATCAATAAAGAAATTTAAAAAAAGAAATGGAACCTGTGGTGGTCTGGTATTTTACCAGTTTCTGAGATTCCTATTGTCAGAGACAAACTCTGACAAGTGAAAGAGAATTAGGGAAATATTCTCAAATAGATAAGGCTTAGAAAGATGATTTTCAAAGGTACCTGGTAATCCTTGAGGTCCTGGTAGTCCTGATAGACCTTTAAATCCAGGCTGACCTGGGACCCCTGGTGGACCAGCATCCCCTTTGATTATAATACTCTGTCCTGAAGGACCAGGCAATCCAGGGGGGCCTAAAAGTCAAATCACACAACTTTAGAGGTAGGGAAAAGAAAGGTCAGATGGAATAAATGCCAATGTGACCTAAGGTCAGAATAATAACGTGTGAAAGAAGCAAGTTACATGTATGGGAATGTTGCCATGTTTAACAGATATATTTGGGAAAACTATCACTATATACCAAGAAGACTGGAAAAACATAATTTTATTAGGGTTAATGGAAAAATTAGGCATATTGTCTCTATTTTCATGTTTTGAAGTGAGACTCAATTACTAAAAAGTCTAATTCATTTAAAATCTGTGAACATTGGTGTTAGGGGAACACAATTCATTGCCTGACAAGTCCATTTTAATTCTAACATCATTTGCAGTTCCTTTTTGTTGTAATTCCAAGAGACTCACTGAACCAATAGAAGAATTTAGTAGATGCCTTATTTCACAGTTTACAGGCATCCTCTATAATTCTCAGCAAAAAACCCCACACATCCAATTTCTATATTAAAATATACCTATGTGACTTGCTTTGTGATCTGTTCAATTGAATATGAGAAAATTTGTATAATAGGTAATAAAAATCCTAAGTGAAGCATTCTTGCTGTTCCTGCATCTATCTTAAACATAAAAAGATCTGCTCTCAATATTATATTAATAAAATAGAGAGCTTGAGAGCATAGTAAATAGAGGGAGGTCCTGTCTATTTCCTCTCAGTTGTTGGGATCTGAGACTCTGAAAGTTTGCTTGGAAGAAGGAATGCAAACTTTCAAATTCTTCAATGCATTTAAGTCCTGGTATAACTAGCTATACGACTAAGTCTTACCTGGGGGGCCAATAAGTCCTGGATCCCCCTCAGGGCCAGCTGAACCAGGTACTCCACTGGGTCCTTTCATGCCTGCAAAGAAGGTACATACAATCGCACAACAAAGCACCAGGACCACAGTCTTTACCCAACCAAGTCATAAAGTGGGTATCTTGTCCCATACGTGTTTAATGTAAAAGGGGAACCTTAAAACATCCCTTCAAGTACCTGGAAATCCTGGAACACCAGGGAGACCAGGATCTCCTTTCATTCCATTGAGACCTGGCCGGCCAGGATTACCCTGAATAAATAGAATAATTAATTTTAGAGAAACAATGGGGAGCTAGTGAGGACATAGGTGGTATTGCAGAATGATTTATAGCACTAGCTGTAGAGTCAAACTTCCAGAATACAAATCCCAATTTTGCCTCTTATTAGCTTGTGTGATCTTTAGTGGACTATTTAACATTTTTGGTTCATAGTTTTCTCACTTATTAAGAAAATAATATGTACTTTATGAGGTTTCTGTAAAGATTAAATGCGATAGTTACTATTAAGTACTTAGAAAACTCCCTGGCATGTGGCGTGTGCTTAATAAATGATAGCTATTATTTTATTATCATTAGCAAAGACACTACTTTTTTAGTGTAGCCCTGAGGTGATAAGTGCTTGGATTAGGATCACATGTGCAAAAATGATGATATTTGAAGGACTTAGCAAAAAATATAGTAGGGCCTATTAATTAATTGGGTTTGAGGGCCAAGAAAATTATGGGGAGGAGAAGAATTGAAAATAACACTAGAGTGAACCTAAAGGAAAAATAAGTAACAGATAATAAAGCCATTATTAGTAGAAATAAAAGAGGCAAGCCTGGAACATTGTAATATGCTAAAATGTAAGAAAATGGTTAAAAAAAGGAGGGGCATGTATGTCAGAAAGACATAGGATTCAGCTTGCAGGGGTTCCCAAACCTATAAAGAATTTGAGCATCATAATAAGAAATGCTAGTTTAAAAATTGTAAATAATTCAAAAAAGAGAATTTATGAGCCCATACTGATAATAAATAGATAAAAATTGAAGAAATCAAAGTCTCTTTTATAGTAGAGCTGACTAGTATATGTGTAAGTAGTGCTAAGGGTTGGGAAATCATAATTTGCCAATGTTGCATCATTGACTGGTTAAAGCAAAAAGCATAAATAGATATTAAATCTAAGGGGAGATTTGAAGAGGAGCAGTGTACTTGCATGATCTTAATGTGTGCCTTCCTGTCATTTTGCTTATTAGTCATAATGGAGAAAATTGTAACAATATATTGGGGAAACCAGATAACAACTTGATGAGGTGATTAAAATTAACAAAGTATGTATCTTCTTTTCAAATAGACACAAAGCAGAAGTATGCAGTGGAGTGAAAATTTGACCCTAAAACCATCTAATTTCAAAGTCTACAATATCCCAACTCACCATAATTACTTCCCTCTGAGTACAATCCTCTACATGCAATGCTCCAATATATGTCTCCTTCTATAAATTTGCTTTCACTGAAATGAAGGTTACTTAAATCTAAGTACTATACATACCAAAAAATCCAGGTAAAGAATCTTTTGAAGAACCCTTTATTAGGTGGCAAAAGTCTCTTTAGTTGGAAGAAGATAGAAAACATGCCTTTTTCTTTCTTTGCAATTCACCACTGAACTATGTGTACAGGCTTGTCCAGTAAATGCTAATTAAAATAATGCAGCTTGGAATTATCATTGCAACCATTCACATCCCATTCTCATCAAATATCTACTCTTATTTCTTACCTGGAGTCCTGGTGGTCCTTGATCTCCTTTCAAACCAGGCAAACCAGGTTGCCCAGGTTGACCCGGGTTTCCTCTCTCTCCTTTAATACCCCCATTTCCAGGGAGACCCCGGGGACCTTCTGGACCTGGTAGACCTTGATAATGCACAACAAAGATCACATGTCAGCATAGCATAAAAGTTGGGCTTTTTAAATATCAGCCATTATTAGTTTGCAGAATAAAATTCAGACTATATTAAAATATGTAGGCTTATGCTGACTCTCTAATGTAAATTGGGCTGGGCTATTTGTATTATTAACACTGGTCTGCAGACAGTTTTAATTTTCATTTTATTATATATTAAATACAGTACGCTCATATCTAAAGAAAGAACTCAGAACATTATAATAAAATTACTTCTGTAATTCTTGTTTGATTTAAGTCAAAGGAAACAGACACCACATGGGGGCACTGTTCTCAAATTGAAACATGCATCAGAATCTCTAGGAAGGATTGTTAAAACAGATTCCTGGGAACACCCCAAAAGTTTTGGGTTCTGTAAGGCTGAGGAGGAGCCCAAGAATTTGCATTCTAGCAAGTTCTCTGTACAAAAACAAGTGCCCTATAGCTACAGTTGTTGGTTCTTCTGAACCACTCTTTCAGAATCACTGCCATAGGGCAATTAGAGATTCAAGTTACCTGTCTCAATGTGGTTAAAATCAAATTACTTTACTCATAGGCAATTATTTTATTCAACTTTTATTACTATGCAATTAAGATAGTTATTTAAACAAATTATTTAATTTCATTTTAGTGACAAGTTTAATACATGGGAATATTTTAAAGTGTCAGAAATTAACTGTCAATATAGTACCTTTCAATTTATTTTAACAATGTTTTCATATTTTTTACATTTTAAATGTTTCTAAAGAAAAATAAAGAATGCTGCATATATCTTGTGAATAAATAAATAATTAAAAATGGAATTTTGCTAAGCTCTTTTCTTTATGTTTTAACTTTCCTTTCTAAATAAAACAACAAAGGAGATGTTATCAATAGACACATTTTTCATCACAGAGTGGGAAATAGCTGTTAACTTGCTTGCAGAGTGCTAAGCAGTGGCTGAGGCTGAGATTAAGTAGTCCTGCATTAAGGAAATAATTATAAAGCCCTAAATAATAAATAGCCAGTAGCTAGTACTTATACCTTCTCTCTCCTCTAGTAATTTTAGTTTCTCACTAGTTTCAACAAAAAAGGAAGATATGTAGGAAATATCATGTACATGCTTACATTTGGACAAAGTGTTATCCTTCTGATTGAGGTAAAATTGGTATACAATATTATATAAGTTTCAGGTGTATAACATTGTAATTCAACATATGTATACAATACTAAGTGATTAAACAACATAAATCTAGTTGCCATCTTTTAAAAATGGTTATTTTCTTATTGGAAATAAAATTTGGACCTTACTTCCCTTTCCTATACTCTTAAGACCCAGAATCAATGGCTACACTCTCACAAGGCAGCATGGCATCTAGATTTAAAATGCTGGACTTTGAAGGTAAATTGCTGGGTTTGAATCCCAGCTCCATTAATCATTAGCTGTTGACCTTAGCAAGTTTATTAATCTCCTTGGCCATAATTTTCTTTAAAATGGAAATTACTTTATATATATGTATCACATCTTCTTTATGGATGGAACCTTGAAAATATGCTAAGCGAAGTAAGTTAGTCAGAAAAATCTAAGAACCATATTATTTCATTCATATCCTATCTAATAAAGAGAGAATATGCAAATTGACTGTCACTTCATGACAAAGATGGTGGCACCCACAGCCAATAAGGAGGGAATATGCAAATTGACGTGACAAAGATGGCGCTTGTGTCATCGCCATGGCGATGACAGGCATTCTGCCCCACCCTGGCTGCTCTGGGCCTCTGGGCAGCGCGTGAAGGTGGAAGGCAGCTCTGGGCCGAGCAAAGGTGGAAGGCAGCTCTGGGCCTGAGTGAAGGCAGAAGGCGGCTGCCTGAGTGAAGGCCTGGGTCCCAGGTGCTGGCAACCAGGGGAAGGAAGGCCTATTCTTGCATGAATCTTCATGCATCGGGCCTCTACTTTGTGATATAAAACTGAAACTCATACACACAGACAATAGTATGGTGGTTACCAGAGGAAAGGGGATGGAAGGTGTAAAGGGTAATGCGGGCCAAATATATGGTTACAGAAGATGATTTGACTTTGGATGGTGAGCACACAATGTAATATAGAGATCATATATCATATAAATGTACACTTGAAACCTATATATTCTTATTAACCAATGTCACCCCAATAAATTTAATTTAAAAAAGTGGAAATTCTTACTTTAAAGTAGGAACAGCATACTTTATCATGATGTTCCAAGGATTAAATAAGATAATATGTATAAATTACTTAACACAGTGCCTGGCACAGAGTAAGAACTATGTAAGAGTTTTAAAATTATTATTATTACTAGAGGCCCAGTGCATGAAAATTCATGCACTGGAGGGGGGGGGGTCGCTCAGCCCGGCCTGCCCCCTCTCACAGTTCGGGAGGCCTCAGGGGTGGGAGGTGACCCAGCGATCAGGGAAAGGCGATGCCCCCATCACACCTCTGCTGATGCCACTGCCGGCAGCGCAAGCCTTGGACAGCCCTGGTTACCTGAGCCTCAGGCGGCTAATTCAGACCTGTTGTTCTAGAGTCTCTCAAATTTAATTTAATGATTTGCTAATGACATAAGGGACATATAAGTTTTATTTTTAACAGTAATCAACAGTTACTCTCTTCTCTTACTGTAAATAGTAATGAAAACACAGATCAATCTCAGGCAACAAAAATTTCAGAAAATAAAATCAATGTACAGACATTACAAATGGGCTAGATGCTTCCCTAAATGTCTTAATGTAGTCTTGAAGATAAAAATAAGTATATTTCCATTTAAAATTCAACAAGTTTTATGTACAGATTGCCTTTTATATATATAAATACTTGAAACCACAAAGACCTAATGTCATTTCAAACTTGACTATAAACAAGTCACATTACCTTCATCAAAATGTTAAATACCAGAGCAGGTAGTATTTGAGCATAACAACAATCTTCAATGACTTCTGAATTACAGCAAAAAAAGTGAATTTTTCTTATCATACATACAAAGCATTAAAAAATAAAATGAATTGACCAATGAAGAGTCTAACCTTGAAAACCTGGGAAGATCAGAGTTCACCAAAGCCCAAAGATCGATGTTAGCAGTATCAGACATCACACAGTACAAAATAAGATTGAGTTAGAAGTGGTTCACATTATAGCACAAGTTAAACAATAATCCTCTTTGCCAGCATTTATTATTCCCACAGCATATTCAGTATACAAACAGAGCCATACTGGAGTATAGAGAGCCAGACATTTTCAAATAGAGATTATTCAAGGAAATAAGCTGCTAGTTTTTATTAATCCCCAAAATGGAAAATTCTACCGAAAACATCATGTTAACACTGCTACTGTGGCTTTCCAAAAGTTAGCACTTCAAAACATTAAAGTTGGCAAAATAGTACCATTTCACTGATAGCTTTTCATTCCTTTCACAAAGGGATGCTTTTGGATAAATGTTTATCTTAGTTTCTGCAATTTTTGGTAAAAATACAAGGTACAAATTTCTTGATATATTCAGATTTCCCCAAGGAGATAGAATTAAAGGCCTCATTAGACTAAAATACAAAGATCATAGGCAACTAAATATACAGATTAAAAGACTAGTATGCAATGGCCATTACCAGCTATACTGTGTTTGTCTTTTTTGAAAATCATTCAATGAGGCACATTCTGATCTTTTTTCATAATTCACCAAGAGGCTTTCTTCTTTGCATTTTTACGTGTTAAAAGTTACTCAAAGAGAAAAAGCCAATATATATTTGTTCACCATTGAACTTGAAAATAAAGAGTCAAATTTAAAAAAAATGTGAAGATCATCAGTGAAGGGATACTTTAAAATATGTTGTCATGCACTATCCCACTCGAAACTATAGAAAATATCACATTTCCTTTATTATTATTCAATGCACATATTAAATCAAGCTATTAACTATTAAAAGAAGAATCGTTATATAAAAAGATAAAAAGGCAACATATAGGAAAATTCTCGGTTAATATTAATTAACTTAAACACAATTTACTTTTCTTACAAGTCCTGCTATGATTTATAGACACTGAGGTAAGCAGAGAAAATAAATGGTGCTAAAGCACTGAATCCTAGGAATTAGAAGACATGGGATTTATTCTTGGCTCTGCTACTTAAATTATGGGATTTGGGGCAATTCAATTTCTCTAAGTTGTCTTCTCATTCACATAATGGAAACAGTGATATCTGCCCTAACCTCCTTTGCAGAGTTGTTTTAAAGATTCAATTTTTAACATACCGACCTGATATCTGCCATGTGCAAAGTGCTACAGGGAACACAAAGATTAGCCAGACCCAAACTCTACCCTCTAGGAGCTTATAGTAAAAGTACATTATATGATATAAATGGTAGCATGTCATATAAATATAAAATGTTACCATTACTTCCTAAAAATAAAACTTTTAAAGCAATTTATAATTTGAAATTCAGAAGGCTAAAAACCAGATTTTGTTTAAATGGTTTCTACACCACACACAGCAAGACATGTTTTGAGCAAAGTCTGGCTAAACAATTAGTTAAATAAATTAGAATACCTACCTAAGATAATTCAGAGTTTGAGTAAAGGCATTTTATACATGTGTTCGGTATAGAAGAACCATTAATAAAAACTCTTAGAAAAATAAATCATTGAAATATATTGTATTTTGGTCTGAGTAAGTATCAAGGGAAACTTCAGATCATATCATAGCAAAACTTCTAAGATGTTAATATATAAAAGGTAACATTTAAATGAGTTGTATGCCAAATCAATTTTCTACATGAGGCTCTCAATCCATTATTTCTCAATAACCTAACAAAGCTAAACTGAAAAACAAAGCAAAATTTTAAAAAATGAAGTCCTGTAATGTCATAATAAGTAACATAAACTGATGAATTGATTGGTAAATTTTAAATCCAGCCTCCATTTAAAGTTGCATTATTCAACTGTTGCAAAAAGAACATTGCAGATACCAGGTTACAATAACTATGTAATTTATAGTACATCTGGTAAATAAGTTTTAAAGTAATGAGGTTGCTTTTTTTTCTTTGAAATATTCTATTGCTTCACAAGAAAGCAATTTTCTTCTACCTGATAGTAAAGCTTGGAAGTGATCAAGGCAGCAGATTTTTATGCAAGTCAGACAAGGACAGTACTCAAAGTTATTTCAAAGTATACTCTAGTCTTCTCTATATCTTGGTGATATTTAAATAGCATGCACCTGCCTTAATATTTTTGGTGACATCCATTTAGGAATAACAAACCAATTGGTAGGGGTTGATGGGGATCTTGAAGTAATAGAAAACAAGAAAGTGGAGGCAGGGCTCAGTCTGCTATGTCAAAGTCTCCTAAAATGACTGAGTAGCTTTGCTCCATCACTTATGTTTATAACTAGAATAAGAGGCCAGATCATAAGCATCATGCCATACAACTATCTTTGTGGGAGGATGATATGTGTTATTAGAAGAATAGAGACTTACGTGAGCACTGGAGATCCCTATGTCAGATTCCCAGCTATGACCTTAAGCAAGTTTCTTAACCTCTTTGGACCTGTTTTCTCACATATAACAAAGACCACTTTATTGACTAAACTTCTATGAGCCCTGTTCTCAATTAGGCCTCATCCTTGGGCCCTGCCCTTGGTCTGCTGAGGCAAGTTTGTGAGTGTGTGTGTGTGTGTGTGTGTGTGTGTGTGTGTGTGTGTGTTAAATATATATTTATTGATTTCAGAGAGGAAGGGAGAAGGAGAGATAGAAACATCAATGATGAGAGAGAACAATTGATTGGTTGCCTCCCGCACGTCCCCTACTGGGGATCAAGCCCACATCCTGGGCATGTGCTCTTGACTAGAATCGAATCCAGAAGCCCTCAGCGTGGCTGCTGAGGTGAGTTTTAACAGTCTCTCTCCCCTGTTGCAATAGTTTTGAATAAAATATGTCTTCCCATCATTAACAAGTGACTGGTGAATAATATCTTTCTGAAAACTGTAAAAGTTAGGTCCCTTCCAGATAGGATATTATATGGTTCTATAAAAATAAAAATTTTAGGGGCAGAGTACGAAACTAGAGAATCAATTCAAATAGAGATAGATGGCTTCCTAAAAATCAACTTTAACAATTATGAATTTAAAATTAATAAGAAGCCAGAATTTCCTACTATCCCCAATAGAGCTTGGGAAGACACTTTTTCTCCTTTTAGTTCCTTCTTAGAAACTTTTTTAAAGGATTATTTATCATGAAAGTAATGACCACACTGAGATTTTTTTGTGTGCTTTTTACTCCTGATTAGGTGAGCATCCTTCACTATGAATCAGCAATTGTTCATTGGACAGCACTTGGTAACTATTCTTTGATGTGTACTGTGTATATGTGCATGATGAAAATAAGATTAAGAGGCTTCTAATCTGTGCAGGGTGCATTGATTTAATTTTTACTCTGTGCCTAGTAATCCATTTTCATAACAGTAGAATTTAGAACTTTGTGACAACCCCAAAAATGAAGAAAGGATCATTTTAAAAATTACAAGATATATGGCAAACTAAGAACTGCATTATTTGCAGGATCTGTGATGCATATTATTGTTTTAAAAAGAATGCCTTTTCGAAGGAGAGTTCAATTTCATTTGCATTAACAGATACTGTATAAGGCAAAAGTTAGAAATACACTCTACTCTAAAGGTTAAAGGTAAAATATTATAAAATATACTTTTGGGTACTAAAATTTTCAACTAAAATGAAACAATTATATGCATTTTAAAATGTTAAATTAGTTATTTAATAAAGTAAGTTTAGTTTCTGCTAATAGACATAAACATTGGGCACTATACTTTCCTGACACCTTTCAGAGATAGATGAACATAAGAATTGAATTGGCATATACACTCTTAAAATATATTTAGACACTTAAAAACATTATCTGTAATATATATATATTTATATATATATATTTATATTTCTACACACATACACACACATACATATATATATATATATATCTGTGTATACAAATATATACATAAATATTTAAAAAGTTTCAAACTTCATGCAGTTACTACTTTAGAGTTAAAGAGCTAACCTGTAGGACCTGGATAGGGATCAAAGTTCACCAAGGCCCAAAATCATCATTATCAAAAAGGAAAAAATCAAAATTGTTAGAAATATCAAGAAACTAAAGCATTTTACTAACTTCTTTCAAGTTAAATTTTAATTCAGTAAAAAATATTCTGAAAGTTTATTTTCATGCATCTGTATATAAACCAAATTATCACCACTAAAATGAAAACAGCACATGTGATATATTTTGAAAGGCCAAAAAAACATTTTAAAAAATAGTCATTACTATAAGCTCAGAAAAAAACCCAAAACAATCAATTCCGAGAACATTTGGGTTTAAAACTCAATTTTAGTTTATAGTTTATAACAAATCAAAAAGTCACAAACACTCATCAGGTGTGCTTCATTCAACTACTCTTATTATTTCTTTAGAAATAGTACTTTTTAAAAAAGCTTTTGTGACTAATGTATTTATGTTGACATATTTAAAAGTAATGTTCAACAGTGAGCTCCATTACTAGTAAGAGCAATAACCACAGTGCTGATTAAAATATAAAACAGGAAATAGCTTGGTTTATTTGAATTATTGCATGCATAACCAACCAAGGTGTTGTGTCAATACTTTACATTGCATGCAAGAGAGTTAACGTGGCTGAGGGAGTGTCACTGGTTTTCTTCAATAGAAAATGAAGGTAAAGCTTTAAATAACACCCTCTACAAACATACAAATCAGATCAGATAAAAACTGGTTTTTGAAAATGATCTTTACATAATTACAATTTTTTTGTGAGGTGATAGATGTGTTCAATTACTATTATGGTAATCATTTTGAGTTATATACATATATGAAATTATTATATTGAACACCTTAAAGTTACATAATGTTGTATGTCAATTATATTTCAATAAATCTGGGATAAAAAATAAAAAAATAAAATGATCCTCTGAACAAAGTATATGACCCTAATCAATTTATATTTTTAGAGCATATTTTATTTAAGGTAACTCCAATCACTTCAGAGTTTATGGTAACTTAAATGAAAGATATGATAAATCTAAGAAACAAAAATTTGTCATTTTTCTCTCTGAAGGTCTCGACTCCTTTTAACTATATTTTCATTTTTTCACTTTTAAATATAGTTAAAAGGAGTCAAGACTTTCAGAGAAAAAAAAAGACAAATTTTTGTTTCTTAGATTTATCATATCTTTTAAATTAATGAAAGCCAAGTTTTTGATTACCAGAAATATAAAAATTGCATATCAAGACTCAAATATCTGTTAATAATCTATTACCGGTGATTGGGCTCAGCAACATTAATTCAGGATGAAAATGAGCATTTCCAAAGTTAGTAAAATGAAATAACACAGCACAGACACAAAATGAAAAGTGAACATTTGATGCAAAACTTAGACTACTAGAGCAGTTAACAGACAACAAATGAAATATAGACATGAAGCTGGTATGAAGAGATCACTATTCAATTTACTCATGCTGTGATGTTGAAGGAAAGTTGGATTGCCTAGTTTATAGAGAAGATAATTTTTTATGTGTGTGTGCTTGGTGACATTTGCTGATCATATGGCAGAACCATAGCAACACTTTGATATGGACCACAAGCATCTACTGGGTGATACTAACTAAAATGATTTCTGTGATGACATGCTGAGAAGCTCACATTAAAAATGAAGATGGCATTTTGCTGGCAGGTTACCTGTATAGCTTTACATTTAATAAAAATACTAACAAATCACTATTTCCTTTTTCCTCTATGTGGGTTTGTTTTAGTTACACTTTAAAAAAATTATGAAAGGCATTACTGAAGAAAAAATATATTCCATGGAAATGGATGAAGTAAAGTATAAACCAAACTATTTACTTATAAGAAGTTCTTCGATTATAGATTCTAATGTCCTAAAGACTGAATAACTTGCCAGCAAAATGAAATAAATGGACTAATAAATAGACCATTCCCCTACTTCTCATGTACATACCTGGTCTCCCAGGAGGACCTTGGAGCCCAGGGTTGCCTTTAGGGCCCTGTAGAGCTGGACCTGGAGAACCAGGAGGGCCTGGGGGACCCTGCACACCAGGGAAACCAGGGTAGCCTGGTTCACCCTTTGGACCTGGAAGGCCAGGGTTTCCTGGAATGCCAGGTAATCCTCCATCACCCTTTTGACCTATGAAAGCAAAATGACACATTAGAGAACACATTAAATGATATTGAATATTAGGCTTGCCTATAAGGCTAAATCTATTTGCACTTATTAGAACAAGTAATGGAATATACTAGGGTTATTTCTATCTCTCACCAAATCCCCAACACATATAAAAAGCCCATTCATCCTATTAAATATATTTATCTATTATCAGAAGTGTTTACTAGAGTACATCTAGAAATAGAAAAACATTAATAGCTTGCATCCTTACAGATACCCTTTGAATTAGGACATAAAGCAATGATCATATGACCGGTAACTGTGAGGAAAAAATAGAAATAAATAAAAAAGTATGCAGTATCTGCAAGAATAGGTTAGAGATGGCTGGAGGAAATTCCTAAAAAACTGTTTTAAGATTCTAGGAAGATAAAGATCTTCAATGGTATCTATGTGCCCATGAAGACCAATCTATCCAATATTTAAAAATCACAATCTAGACAAACTGTGCTCAACATTTTTTCTATACCACCAACATGACTGAGAGCAACATATCAGTGGCACATTAAAGTCATAACTTTTATGTTGAGATCATTGGAAGGATCTTGGAATTTCTAGGAGATAAGTCTGTGGTTTCAAAAATGTCTCCATAAAATAGGAAATCGTCATTTGAGAACATAAATACACACATAAACACACACACACACACACACATACACACACACACACACACACACACACACACATATATATATATATATATATATATACATATGTACTGTATATATATATTTGTACACACATTCAATCACTCAGTTAATTACTTGGTGCTTACAATGAGAGTAAAAACTTGTGAGTGAAGGTAGATGTGTGTGCACACATACTCTTACAAAATGTATATTAACATGGAGTTTTCAAGTGACATTTTTATTATTAGCATGTATTTCTATAGTTTCCTTATATTAACTTGGTTTTGTTTCCATGGAGGTAAGAGAGTGTTTAAAAGTCTTTTAAAAATTTGGTGAAATCTACCTCTTCTTACAAGTTTGCTTTCTTTCTGTATCATTTCCTCAGCATTTATTTATGAAGTTAATGAAAAGATATCTACATGTAAATTTCCTTAAGAACACATTTTTTTATAGTAAAACTCCTCATACTAAATTGATAATTCAGAACTGCTTTAAGATGTAACTCTAGTTTTGAGTTTTCTGGGGTTGTTCATGCATTTTATAACAATAAATTGTAGAGATGGAAAAATAAGTGTACTGTAGAATATTATCTATTTATGGACTTATTTAGCATGTTTTATTAAAGTTTACCAGAAAGTCCTGGGAGTCCAGGGGGTCCTGGGATTCCAAAGCCTGGTTGGCCTGTCAGAGGATAAACCAACAACTCTCAAAGAGATAATAATAACTGAAACAAGACAGATTATCTTCTAATTATTTAGGTTTTTATTAACTGCTACAATGTATATTATATAAACCATGTAGAAGTTTATTTTCAACAGAGAACTACAATCCCACATCAGAAAATTATATATACATATATTCTATTTGTGATTAATGTCATATATATATTGCATAATAAAAGGAGGTCATCCAAAGAACTTGTTAAAAGTTGGGTAGCTTTTTGACATGAAAAATTGGGCAAGAAAAGATACGGAGTTTTTCATAAGAGAGAAACAAGTTGATGGATAAATGTGAGGTCACATTCTCAGGATAGAGTGGAATGTAATTAGGATGGGAAATTGTGTGGTAGCTTAGAGGATAAGAAAGAAGATATAATTTCATTGTAGGTAAAAAAAAAAAGGCAAAAGTTAAGGTAACAAAAGGGGGAAATTAAAAATAATGAAAAAAGACAGTACCTGGTTCACCCTTCTGTCCAGCTGGTCCAGGAATACCATCTTGACCTGGTTTGCCTTTTTCACCTGGAGGCCCTGGTGGCCCAGGATGACCTCCACTACCTAAATAATATACTATGAAGGTTATATCTATTTTCCCAATTCCCTTTTTCTTCCACATTCCCCATTTTTCCATACTAGCTTTAAATAATTCTATCCAAAAAACAAAAGTGCCTCTGAGACACTCTTTTAAATTTATAAAATATTATGAAAAAGAAGCCTAAAAAATAAAGGGTAATGTGAATAAGAAATAGTTTTATCATTTATTCATTATACAAAATGTTTCAGTTTCTCATTTTAATCTAGTTTTAGACTATCCAAGAAAATAAGGTGTGGGGCTAGGATGCATTATAGGCCTTATATTGGGCCAAGGAAAGTGATTCGCTTTATAATTTAGTAAACAAATAAAGTATTACTCCTTGCCATTGTAAAAAATATCAGATTTTCTATCTGTTAAAGAATACTTGAAATAACTCTCCCTGGAAAAAGTGAGCCCGAAAAATAAGGTCCCATGACAACAATTTTATGTAATCCTATATAATAAAGAAGTAATATGCAAATTGACCATCACTCCAACACACAAGATGACCACCCCCATGTGGACACAAAATGGCTGCCACAAGATGGCCAGGAGGGGAGGGCTGTTGTGGGCAATCAGGCCAGCAGGGGAGGGCAGTTGGGAGGGACCAGGCCTGCAGGGGAGGGCAGTTGTGGGTGATCAGGCCTGCAGGGTAGGACAGTTGGGGGGGACCCAGGTATGCAGGGGAGGGCAGTTAGGGGCATCCAGGCCTGCAGGGAGGGCAGGTGGGGGTGACCAGGCTGGCAGGGGAGGACAGTTAGGGGCAACTAGGCCTGCAGGGGAGGACAGTTGGGGGGACCAGGTATGCAGGTGAGGGCAGTTAGGGGTTACCAGGCTGGCAGGGGAGGGCAGTTGGGGGTGACCAGGCCAGCAGGGGAGGGCAGCTAGGGGTGACCAGGCTGGCAGGGGAGAACAGTTAGGGGCAATCGGGCCAACAGGGGAGCAGTTAGGCGTCAATCAGGCTGACAGGGGAGTAGTTAGGGAGTGATCAGGCTGGCAGGCAGAAGCAGTTAGGGGCAATCAGGAAGGCAGGCAGGTAAGCGGTTGGGAGCCAGCAGTCCTGGATTGTGAGAGGGATGTCCCAGATTGGAGTGGGTGCAGGCTGGGTTGAGGGACACCCCCACCCCTGTGCATGAATTTCGTGAACTAGGCCTCTAGTTTTAAAAATATTTGTAGTTGATTTAGAGAGAAAAGAACAGAGAGGAAGAGATAAATAAAAAAAAAAACATTGATAGGCTGCCTCCTACATGGCTGGAATCAAACTGGCAACCTCTTGGTACATGGATCGATGCTCAACCACTGAGCAACACTGACTAGGCAATTTAATGTACTTTTTATTGAGCTGTTCACTTTGTACCTAACAAACAGTGCTAAATGAATGATCACCATTTCCTTGTCTGGATAATGTTCACAGCTCCCTGAAATGATTTGACTTTCCCAAAATGAACATTAGGCTTAGTTTTACAGAATATCAAACCCCCTTTTTTTATGCTTACCTATAGGACCAGGTTCTCCTGGAAGTCCAGGGTTCCCAGGAGGACCAGTAATACCTTTTGATCCAGGAGGGCCTGGGGTTCCTAGAGTAAAGAATTCAGTTTAATAATAATAAAAAAGAAAAACTGCATTTCTTTGAAAGCTACAACTCAAATTTACAATTTATAGTGTTAGCAAAGAAACAGTGAAGAATAGAAAGAAAACCCCAAAAGATGCTTGTGTTTGCTGGTTCTTTTAAGAAATTTACAATTTAAATTTATTTATCCAGAAGCTTTAATTATTATATATTCATAATAAAAATAATTACCACCAGATTTAACTAGTAGAACTGGCAGGAGTCCATTGTATTGATATATCAAAAAATTTAATCCATTCATCTATTGTTGAACATTTGGTTACGTTTTAGCTATTATGGTTTTCTATTCTATTTATGGAAATTTGGTCTACTTCCAGTTTTTGGCTATTTTGAATTATGCTGTTATGGATATTTCTGCATTGGTATTTTTGAAGGCATATGTCATTACTTATCTTGGGTAAATACCTAGATAGGAGTGTAAAAACTAAGCCAGAGAGTAGGTATGTGCTGATATCTATGTATCTATCTATGTATGTATGTATCTATCTAATCCCTGCCAAACCATTTTACATTAACAACAACATTTGGGAATTCCAGTTGCTCCAAATCCTTGTACAACATATGGTGAAAACAGTTGCTTTAATAATAGCCATTCTGGTAGGAATGTAGTGTTAATTCATTGTGGTTTTAATTTGCATTTCTCTGATGCTTAATGATATTGATCAATTTTTCATGTGCTTAGTAGCCATCCATATATCTTCTTTTATAAAATGTCTGTTTAAAGTTTTCCCCATTTAAAAATATTGAACTGTATATCGTGTTAGTATTGAGTTGTAGAAGCTCTTTAAATATCCCAGAAAGCTGTCATTTGCCAGATATATATTTTGCAAGTATTTTCTCCTACTGTGCTGGCTTCCTTATTTGTTTTTTATGGTGTCTTTTGATGAAAAAAACAAAAGAACTTAAGTTCTTGAGAAAAAACCCCACAATAACAGTGTGGTGCAATTGGATACCTGTATGGAAATAACAAATCTGGACCCCTACTTCACCCCATAAAAATATTTTTATTTATACAGATCATAAACCAAAATACAAAATCTTAAACATTAAACTTTGGAAAAAAGAACTGCTTTGAATCTATAAGATAATAGGAAAACCACCCAATAAAATATGAGTAAAAAGACTTGGAGCAGGCATCACTTCAAAATGATGCTACACAAATGAGCAATAAGTATATGCAAAAATGTTTAATATTATCATTCATTAGGAAAATGTAAATTAAAACTTCATTGAGATACTTCTATATAACCACTAGAATATTGAAAATTAAAAAGACTGATAATACCAAGTCAGGCAAAGCTATGGCCAACTGGACATTTCACAAATAATAACCACTATATGATCATGGCAAACACTGGGAGCCATCCATGGACATTTTATACATTGCAAGTGTGGCTGTAATTTATAAAACCACTTTGGAAAACTGACACCATCTACTAAATTTAAATATCTACAGACCCTATGATTCAGTAATTCTATTACTAAGTTTTTGTCTAAGAGAAATGAGGACATATGTCCACCAAAATCATGTCAAAGAATGTTAATAGCATCTTTTTGAAGAAATTTATCTCTACTCTTCTATATTCTTTCAACTGGTCTAATAATCTATTCCAATATGAGTTGGATTAAAAAGAGAAAATAACCAAATTTAGTTACATACATGTGTATGGGAACCCCACATACATGAGAGGTTCAGATACTGAAAGGTAAAATGAGGCATACATGGCATTCTGAGCTAAGGAATGAGGTAAGGCAACTGAGGCTTTAGAAGGGAGGAGGGTAATTTGCAGGATGATAGTAAGAGCAGATGATCAGTAATTACATGTTTCTCCTGACCTATAGTTATGCCATAAAAAGTTATTTCTGGTAATAATCCTTATTTGGGCAAGGCCCCCAATTTAAATTCTTTAAGAGAGAAGTAAAAGTTTCTTGTGAGCCCACAGGGTCTCAATGGCCTCCAGCTCAAAATAATCCATGCCAAGTGGAAAATATTGGGGAGACTTGTTCTGAATCCCTTCAACTCCCAAAATGAAAACAACACAAAAATCCATCAACAGGAGAATGGGTAATTGATTACAGTATATTCGTCAATGGGATATTACAGAGCATTGTTAAAAAACAAAACAAAACACAACTACTGAAGCATGCAACAAGATAAAGGAATCTTATGAACATAATGTTGAGTGAAAGAAGCCAGACACAAGGATATATACTGTGTGATTCCATTTATATGAATTTCAAAAAGAGGCAAAATTAATTAATGGTGATAGAAGTCATAGTAGTGGTTTATGGGGGTGTGGGTTCATTGTGAAGAATGTGTAAACTTTATGGTATGAAGGAACAATTTCATAACTTGATATATATGGTGGATGCATGGATATATACATGGGTAAACATTCATTTATATTCCTGTATACTTTACTGTATTTAGGTTATATATATATATATATATCTATATATCTATATCTATATCTATATCTAGATATAGATATAGATATATAGATATATATATACACACACACACACACACACACACACACAGACACACACACACACACACACACACATATATATGAAGAGGTAATATGCAAATTGTATAGGACACTGTAACGTCATGACCACTCAGGAGGAGGCTGCGTGCACAGGTGTGCTGGAAGGTACTGTGTGCGTGGTGAGGCAAGCCATGGATGGTGCAGGCCAGAAGAGAAGAGGGCCTGCCAACTGCAGCATGCTGGCAGTCCCACCTCTGCGTGTGAACTGCAGAGGAAACACCTTTTCTGACTGCTCATTGGCTAAGCTCCCGGTATGCCACTTGCAGTATTCTTGGTAACTTGGGTAATAAGAATCCAAGAAGGTGATCTAGGGTTTTTCCACCTCACTCCTGGAGGAAAAAATAAAGATCCGCTACTGTAGGAGCTAAGAAATGTCATATCCTGTCCTAGCCAGTTTGGCTCAATGGATAGAACCTCGGCCTGCAGCCCATAGGGTCCAGGTTTGATTCTGGTCAAGGGCATGTACCTAGGTTGCAGGCTCCTCCCTGGCCGGGGCCCAGGTCAGGGCTCATGCATGAGGCAACTAATCGAGTGTCCCTCTCACATTGATGTTTCTCTCTGTCTTTCCCTCTCTCTCCCACGCTCTCTAAAAATCAATGGAAAAATATCCTCAGGTGAAGAAGAAAGAAAGAAAGAAAGAAAGAAAGAAAGAAAGAAAGAAAGAAAGAAAGAAAGAAAGAAAGAAAGAGAGAGAGAGAGAGAGAGAGAGAGAGAGAGAGAGAGAGAGAGAGAGAGAGAGAAAGAGAGAAAGAGAGAGAGAAAAGAATGAAGGAAGGAAGGAAGGAAGGAAGGGAAGGAAGAAATGTTATGAAAGAGACATCTTGAAAATGCCTAAAGAAAGTTTGTCATTTTTTCATGGTGAAGGCAGTGGACTCTGTGTTGATGAAAACACCTTGGTGGCTGCGGTGGCCAGCAGTGGTAGCAACAGTGGGGTGATGGGGAAGGCGCCTTCCCCTGATCATCCTGCTTGCCTCCCGTAGAGGGAGGCCAGACTGCAGCTTAGGCCTGTTCCACACGGGGAGTGTGCCTAAGCCGTCAGTAGGCCATCCCCTGAGGGCTCCCAGACTGTGAGAGGGAGCAGGCTGGGCTGAGGGAACCCCTCCACCCAGTGCACGAATTTTTGTGCACCAGGCTTCTAGTCCTATATAATAAAAGGCTAATATGCAAATCAACTGAACAGCAGAATGACCGGTCGCTATGACGTGCACTGACTACCAGGGGGCAGACGCTAAATGCAGGAGCAGCCCCCTAGTCAGTGTGCTCAGAAGCTGGGCTCACGGCTGGCAAGCACAGCAGCAGTGGCAGGAGCCTTTCCCGCCTTTGCAGCAGCACTAAGGATGTCAGTTGGACATCCCCAAGGGCTCCCGGACTGCACGAGGGCACAGGCCAGACTGAGGGACCCCCCAAGTGTACGAATTTCATGCACTGGGCCTCTAGTATTTCACTGTTAACCCAAAGTAAAGGGACTATAACAATCTAGTTCAGGCTATCTTCTTGTCTATAATACTAAGTCCTTTTGCTTGCATAACACAGTTCTTGTCATTTGAATGAATGTTATGATTGTTCGTTCTACCAATAGCCACCCACTGTGTACCTGAGTACATTCTAAGAGAATCAGCAGCAGACTAGGGTTTGGCAATGTACATTATCACCTACAAACATAGTAAGGCCTCTTAATTGACTTGTGGCCAACAGTCAACGATTGAAAAATGATCCAACAAATAGTCCTATGTCCACAGGATATTGTCCTGCTGAGTTGATAATTCTTATTTTATACAGAAAGAAATTTGGTCAAAGAAAATTTAAAGAGCTAGTTCAAAATTATGTTGCTAGTCAGTATCTGATTGGAAAAGAATAAAAGTCTGCCAAATAAGTTGCTCTATGATATAGGTTAGGGTAAATAAAGAAGGAGAGAAGGAAGCATTTAAGAAAAAAGAATATTACCAGGGAATCCAGGAAGGCCTGGTTGTCCTTTTGCTCCAGGAGTCCCGGGTAATCCAGGCAAACCAGTATCTCCCATAGAACCTTTGATGCCAGGATTCCCTGGGTATCCAGGCAGACCAGGTTCACCCTAAAATTTTGAATAAAAAGATAAAACTAAAGTCTCCCCAGTAGTTAGATTATAAAATGACATAACATTTATAGACCTTTTACTATGTGTCAGGCACATTACGGAGTGATTTACATAAATCACTTCATTTAATCATTTCAACAGCCCTTTGAGTTAGATTTATCATAGTTTATATAATTAAAAGCCTAATATGCAAATCAACTGAACTGCAGAACGACAGGTGGAATGACTGGTAGCTATGATGTGCACTGACCACCAGGGGGCAGATGCTCAATGCAGGAGCTGCCCCCAGCCCTTAGGCCCCAGGCCAGTCAAGGCGGGGGCCAATGGGCCCCCTCACCCCCCCAGATCACCTGCTGGTTGCACCACAGATCAGCCCTGATCGCCAGCCAGGCCTAGGGACCCTATCCAAGCATGAATTTCGTGAACTGGGCCTCTAGTCCATTTGTAAACAAGAAAAGTGAACCTTGGAGAAGTCAAGTGCTTAATGTTGCTAGTAAGTGGCAGAACTGGTATTTGTACCAAGGTCTGTCACACTCCAGATGCATTATTCTCATTAATCCTTAACAATACCATAAGAAATATACTGTTATTATCCCCATTTTACAGTGATTCAGCTGGTAACTGGTGGAATTTGGATTTGGATCAAAAGAGTCTGATTTCAGAACCTGTGATCATCATCCCTAGTATGCTACAATAAAATTAATTGCTTAGAATACACATGTCAAACAAAGCTACAGTAGATTCTACTGCAAAAGTTTTATTTCATTTTAACATAAAGAGGTCTATCAACTCTTTAGTGGACATCTCAAATCCCATTTTCTCCATGAAACCTACCAAGACAAATAGAGCTTACCCTAAGAATTTAGTTCAGGTTCTTATTTTGTCATGTCTATAATGGTTTTTCACATACATGTCTTCACTCTTCAATTACATTGAAAATTTCTTTGGGGTCAGAGACAATTTGTGTATAACCATTTTTGTTCAATGAACATTTTCATTAAGTTTTCTCCTAATGGAGCCTTAGAAAAATTTGTACCCACTTTCACAAATTAAAACAAGATTTTCCCAATAACAATGAGAACATGTCATAACTTTATATTTACTACTATCACAGTGTTCACTGCTCTGCTCACGAGGATTATGACCTACCCAACAAAGTATTAGTGTGCAACATCATCTGCTGAATACTTCCTTCTTAATTTAGCAATTATGCTTGTATAGGCAAATAAGATAATTTATTTGTGACTCAATTGTTTCTGCATCATAGTAAAAGCCTTTTCAACTAATGCCTTTTACAACAAATTTAAAAATAATTAAGAGTCTTGGGATATAAATATATATACATTTGTATAAACCTTTATAAATAAAATGTCAGCACAGTTTTACACACATAATAGGTATGTAATTAAATTTTTTATTGGATTGGTTCCATCTTAGGTATTTATACACAGAAAAGCTTTGAATAAAATATCATTATTCTTCTTGTTATTTATGAACCAATGACATTTATATGCCAAAATAAAATACAAGAAGAAAATTCATATATTCTGCTAATGGTAAACCTGAAAGGCAATAGATAAACTGTGGTAAAGTATGTTAAGTTCCACAAATAACCCAATCTATAATTTCAACCCTCACATGTTACCCAATATAGTTCTTATCACTTCCCTATGGCCTTAATACTTCAAACCAAGTAAACCGTAAACAAAAAGTAAATATTTTACCAGGGTTTCTGAAAAGGACTAAATTTGCTAGTTTAAATTTTATCTAAACTTTTATTATTCATATATGCTTTCAGAGAAAACAATGAGTTTCAAAAAAAGTAAGGAAGAAGAGATAAAAGAGAGCACTCAGAGAATCAACAAACTGGCCAGGAATCCTGTAAATCACTCTGAAAAGGGGAAATTACGGTTTATTTACATTTCTAGCAAAGGCCAGACATGACTTGAATATACTTAAACCACAATTATGTACATTTGTTCTTCAGGCTTTTATAATAGACATATAACATTATATTAGTTCAGAACTACAGCATAATGGTTAGTTATTTGTATACATTTGAAAAATGATCACCACAATAGATCTAGTTAACATCTATCACCTTACATAGTTAAAATTGTTTTTGTTCTTGTGATGAAAACATTTAAGATTAGCTCTATCAACTTTCAATATACAAAAGAGTATTATTAATTATGGTCACCATGTTGTACATTACATCCCATGACATTTATTTTATAGCTAGAAGCTTATAATTTAAAAATTTTATTTATGCCCTAGCTGGTTTGTCTCAGTGGATTGAGCGTCAGCCTGTGGACCTAAGGGTCCTGGTTGGATTCCAGGCAAGGGCACATACCTCAGTTGCAGGCTCCTCCCCCACCCGGGCCCTGGTCACGGTGCATGCAGGAGGAAACCAATGGATGTGTTTCTCTCACATTGATGTTTCTCTCTGTCTTTCCCTCTCTCATCCACTCTCTCTAAAAATCAATGGGAAAATATCCTCAAATGAGGATTAAAAAATTTTATTCTTCAATTACAGTTTATTTTCAATATTATTTAGTTTTAGTTTTAGGTGTACAGCACAAAAGTTAGAGAAGTGTATATTTTACAAAGTGATTCCCCTGATACTTCAAGTATCTACCAGGCACCATACATATTTATTACAGTATTATTGACTATATTTTTATGCTGTACTTTGCATAATCATAATTATTTTGTAACTACCAAATTTGTACTTCTGAGCCTCTTCCCCTTTTCACCCAGTCCCCTAAAGTCCCTCCCCCTTTGAAAACCATCACTCTGTTCTCTATATCTATGTGTCTACTTCTACTTTTTAATTCCCTTCACCCATTTTGCCCATCCCCCCTGCACCCTCCCACTTTTGGCAATTACTAATCTTTTGGTATATCCATCAGCTGAATTTTTCTTGTTGTTTTCATTTTATTTATTTAATGTTTTAGATTCCATGTATAAGTGAGATCACATAGTATTTGTCTTTCTCTGTCTGACTTATTTCACATAGAAAATTACCTCAATGTCCATCTATGTTTTCTCAAATGGCAAGATTTCCCTCTTTTCTATGGCTCAATAATGTGATATATAATTTATATATGTATATCATTTTCTTTATCCATTCATCCATCAATGGATATTTAGTTTGCTTTCATAACTTGGCTATTGTAAATAATGCTGCATTGAACATGAGAGTGCATTTATCTTTTCAGGTTAGTATTTTTTTTTCTTATAAATACCCAGAAGTTATAGTGCAGAATCATATGGTAGTTCTATTTTTAATTTTTTGAGGACCCTCCATACTCTTTCCCACAGGGTCAGTAGATATTTATATCTGTCCAAAACGTCCATGAAGACCTTTCGTGTATGAAAAAAGGTTCATGAAATTTGGTCCTGTCCTAACTGTTCACACTTAGAAAACGTCCCTGGGTTTAAATAGCCCACATTTCTTTCCACCTTGCATTTACAGAATACTAATAATAAAAGCCCAGGGTTGTAACTTGTAACGACCTATCACAACCAAAGGCTGACCAACCGGAAGTCAGTGCTGGGTTGCCATGGCGACCTTCACAGCTGCTGCCACATGCTGTGGGCTCAACTGGTCAGCTCCCCCCAGCCCATAGGAGACTGGCGAGCTGCAGCTGGTGGAAAGCAGTGAGCCCAGGCCGAGCCGCCCTGTGATCACAGGGAGAACAGGTCAGGCCAAGCCACCCCGCAATCATAGGGTGAACAGGCCAGGCCGAGCTGCCCCGTGATCATGGGGCGAACAGGCCAGGCCAAGCCTGGCCAAGCTGCCCCACAATCCCAGGCAAGGAAGATGCTCCGCTGACCAATCTGTGCTAGGGACCTGTTCAGATGCATGGCGTGGAGTCCTGGGCCTCTAGCCTGCAACCACGGGAAGTCTCCCTCTCGCCAGAGTTAGGAGCACCAGCCCAGGTCAACCCAGCGGCCTGGTCCTGACTTCAGGGGTGAGTTCCTACAGGCTGGGGTTTGATCCCCATGCATTAGCTGTAGGAGACCAGTGCCTTTGTTATTGCTGTGTGTCCGGATTTTAATTGGACAAATGCCTGGCGTCCCAGGGGCCAGCTTAGCAAAATCTTTTAGGAGGAGAATTCTGTCTGGGTTTCCTCAAATTCCCTCAGCCCCTACTCACCCCTCTGTAAAGGCGCAGAACAAGTGAGGCCCCTTAAATAAAAATCAGAGGTCTCTAGCAACAGTGGGCCTCTTTCATCACAGTCATTTGGACTGGATGGCATTTTATTTATCTAGACACCATGACAGAGAAACACAAGCTCAAGTCATGATCACTGCCCTTAAAAAATTCACAATCTTATTAGAGTGAGTGGATGATAAAAGTGCAGTAATAACATCAGAATGTAAGGCAACAATACAGAGAGGAACAGAGTCAATTGCCAGGATGATTTTCCAATAATTAGTACAAAGAGTATGTGCTGTGAATTAAATTAAAAAATGTGTGCGGAAGTAGCTGCTTCATGAGTATGGCATCCCTTCCTATTTTAAAGGAAGCTGAATTCCATGTGAACTGTGTACTATGCTATGATATCTGAGGCATAGGACAAGGGAGGCCCTAAGTGTACTATGCTTTGATATTTGAGTCATTCTTTATTGTTCAATGTGATTTATTTCTGTACACTTCGGTTTTGTAATAGTTAAATTACTAAAATAATACATCTTGCTATAAAATATTACTAGAAGATCAAATGATCAGGTGACATTTATTGTTTTTTTCTATAAATGAACACAATCTCTGGTATGCTAAAGTGATAGGTATTATAGAAATATTCAGATAGGGAGACCTACAGGCTTGATGACAAGTGAGGCTTACTATCACAACCCAAATTTATTGCTTAAAAGAAACAACAGGGAGCCAACTAGAAACTGAACCAAATATAAGCCCTTGAAGGGCAAATGTAAAGTGGATAAGCTTTGCCATTACAAGAGCAAGAAAAAAAAATCAGATGCAAGAATGAAAACCACATTGCATCCATTCTAAGTAGCTGCTAAAGAAAAAGAATGATATACTATGAAAATACTTAATACAGATTGTAAAGACATTTGTTCAAAGAGGATTTCCTAAAACAACAAGAAAGCCCACCGCATGGGAGAACATATTTGCCAATGATATCAACGATGAGGGTTTAATCTCCAACATTTACAGAGAACACATACAACTTAACAAAAAGAAGATGAACAACCCAATAAAAAATGGGCAACTGATCTAAATAGACACTTTTCGAAAGAAGACAGAAGGAAGGCTAAGAGACATATGAAAACCTGCTCAAAGTCACTAATCATCAGAGGGATGCAAATCAAAACAACAATGCGGTACCATCTCACACCTGTCAGAATGGCTATCATCAACAAATCAACAAACAACAAGTGTTAGCGAGGATGCGGAGGAAAAGGAACTCTTTTGCACTGCTGGTGGGAATGCAGACTGGTACAGCCACTGTGGAGAACAGTATGGAGTTTCCTCAAAAATCTAAAAATAGAACTCTCATTTGACCCAGGGATCCAACTCCTAGGAATATATCCCAGGAAACTAGAAACACGAACCAGAAAGGATATATGTACCCCTATGTTCATAGCAGCACAATTCCCCATAGCTAAGATTTGGAAACAGCCAAAATGCCCATCAGCAGATGAGTGGATTAAAAAAACTGTGGTATTTCTACACAATGGAATACTATGCTGCGGTAAAAAAGAAGGAGCTCCTACCATTTGCAACAACATGGATGGAGATGGACAGCATTATGCTAAGTGAAATAAGCCAGGCAGAGAAAGATGAATATCACATGATCTCACTCATTTGTGGAATATAATGAACAGCATAGATTGATGAACAAGAACAGATCCAGAGACTGAGAAACATCGATCAGAACCTCAAACCTCAGGGAAGGATGGGGTTGGAGGGAGAAAGGGTGAGAGATCAACCAAGGGACTTGTGAACATGCAATAAGCCTAATCAATGGACACAGACAACAGGGTGGTGGGGCACGAATTGGGGATAGGGGGTAATGGGGGAATAAGGACACATAAAGAATAATAATAATAATAATAAAAATATAAAATAAAAAAAAGAAATTGTGAGGTAACCAGAACCCCAAGGATGCCTGAGAACATCTTTCTTGCCATGCTAGCAGTCATCAGCTGTACGGTAAGATTACCTGGGGCAAATGGGGAAGTATTTTGGACTTATGTTCCTGACTCTTAATGGGTAAGAGCCCTTACGAGGGCTGATCCCCCTCCTAATGTAGTCACCAATAATACCAAACACCTTGTTCATCCAGGAGGACCATGGGTGGGGCAAGGAAGTATAATTACACAGGGGTCTCCACCCAGATTCCCTTTTGTATGACACAAAATCAAACCAGTGCTCCTTTGTATGTAAAATTAAAGAGAGGTTTTTGGCTTGTGTGGACACCAAAGAAAGGGACTATCACTACTTGCTACTGGGAGAGGTGTAGAAAATGTAGCTAAGACCTTGTCTATACAAAAAGAAACTGGCACCCAGTTTGAAATGGAATTGCCATGGCCTAGAGCAAAGAATATCCTTACAAGATATTATTCTACAATGTCATTATAATTTTTTCCCAGATTTGTATTACCCCCATTACCTAAAATATTACCTTGCACCCTTGGGGATCAATAAAAAATCATCTTTTTGGTGCTTGGAGGCAAAGGTAAACCATCTCTTGATATTTCAGAATTACAACAGCATAATTTACAATTATCCCAAACAAACTTACAAACTAATTCTTTGAATGTCTGGCAGCAATTGAAAAAGGACATGAAAGGGTTTAATCCCTGCCACTGTGTAGAGGGCCCCCTGGGAAGGCACCTGAGCATTCTAAATTGGCCCCTCTTGCCCTTTTGGCCAAGAGAGACCCTTTTCTCACAATCCAATTGTCCACAGCTGTTGCCTGAGGTTCTGTTCATGCCAAGGTTGAAGCCTTGTGATGGCTGGTACCATGGATCTGCCTCTCGCCCAGTGGGGGGAGCTGGGCCTCCTTGGAGAAGAGACCTGGGTTCCACAAGATATGTGATCATTGCTGGGACCCTGCCAGCAGGCGAGGGAATCCCAAGGCAGGTGCTGGGCGTGGAGGCCATGGGGGCATTGGTGACCAAGGAGACAGAACTAAACCTCACAGCACCATGCTTGGCCCTGGAGGATGGCTGGTTAGCCAGAGACAGGTGAGATTCCTCCGGAAAGGAACAACCTAAGACAGACACAGTCGCAAAGGGGCCATCAGGAGAGAACTTGGGGATCAACAGAGGTGTGGCACAGACCTTCACCCCCCCCAAGTTTGCAGGGTCCTGAACCCTCACCCCTGCTGAGGGAGGTCTCCTGCCCCCAGGGCTGCTTAGTTTCCCATGCCCAGCTCAAAACGGGACCCAGGTAACAGAGACTTGGCCGACAGCAGATGCCCTCTCATTGCAATAAGACTTGATGGAGATGTCTTGCACCCATGATGCGGGGAACTGGGTTCTTTGATATCTAAATCCAGCCTAGCACCAGGAATGCTCATGGCCTACTCAAGAAGGCAAATAATCCTCTCCACTAATATTTACAGGGAAAAGTAAGATGTTTGTTAGAGTATTAAATTTGACAGTAAAACAGTAGTCAAGTTTTCAGACTAATTTAAATTGGCCAATTGAAAAAAGCGAATATTCCAGAAAAATCAATTGTACTGGACAAAAAAGCTGTTCCTAAAGTGTTAACTAAAATTTTTATTGGTAGTACATCTCATGATAAAATTGCATAATATATAATGAACCTAAAGCAGTCACATTTTAGTGCAAAAAAGTAAAATTTAAAAGCTATCAAGATTACAGCATAAAATTTCCAAAAGCCTCCTAATATTTAAACCAAAAAAGGGGGGATAGTAGAAGAATATCATGTAAGGAAAAATATCCTGTAAATAAATTATATCTAGAAAATTTTTACTTTAGAAAATTAACTTTCATTTGTAATGCTAACAGCAAGACACCCATGGAAAACATACATGGGGTCAAAACAAGCCAAAGGAAAATCGTTTGGGCAAAAAATAAAATAGGGTCGCAAGTCAAATTTATAGAAAAGATTCCTTTATTAACTTTTGGTCGAGAATATGTTTGTAAATTTTCAGAAAACAACTCCGAGACCATGTGTATTCCTGCAACAGAGAGGAATTGACAGGAGTGCTCCAGCCATGAAGACAGAAGAGAAACAGTCCAGAGATGGAAGACGCTGACGTCGCCTTGCCATACTAGCAGTCAGCTGATGTGCATCACTGCAGATTGCCCAGGACCAAACCATAGAGGGTCGGACCTGCATTACCACCATTTGTCCACCATACAGAACTGAAATATCATTGCTGTTATGTACACATAAAGAACTGTTGGACATAGATATTGGGACTCAAAAGAACTGTTGGCCCAGAAAGAAACTCACTATAGACTGATTCATTTGCCTCTCAGCATAACCATTATTGCTTGTCTCATTTTCGGTTCCTATAAGTGTACTCCTAGTATCACATGAGCTCACTCATCTAGGGGAAAAGATGAACAACATAGACTGAACAAGATCAACATCAATCAGACTGTCAGACCTCAGAGGGAAGGTAAGGGAGGGTGGGGATAAGGGAGATAGACCAACCAATGGACTTGTGCGCTTGCATATGAGCCTAGCCAGTGATCACGTACAACAGGGGGGT